>NW_027315757.1:15549001-15911501 GCF_026437365.1 Eucyclogobius newberryi
TGCGGCGTAGAGGCTTTAGCCACGCCCCTCACATGCAGAGAAGTCAAAGAAATGAGGAAAAACTGTTCCTGTGTACGCTAGCTTTAGCCACGCCCCTCACACACACTAGCTTTAGCCACGCCCCTCACACACACTAGCTTTAGCCAAGCCCCTCACACACACACACACACCTGTAATTACTAAACGTCTTTTTGTGAATCGCTGAGATTGAATTCAAACACGGGTTGTGAAAAGTTCGGAACTCGCTGGTTGTTAAGAGGTTTCCAGCTTCCAGTTTGTTCTTAGACCCAGTAATTACAGACATTTTTACTTTAACGCAGTGACCGCCCCAAGTCATTCAATCGAAACAGGAGAAGGTCTCAGACAAACCGGGCGTGTCCAGTCTCACAAACCTCATTCAGAACCATCAGAGGAGAAAATGGCTCGTCTCACTCCGATCCAGGACTGAATACACTCGGCCTCAGGAGAAAGCCACGTTATCACGGGACAAACTGAGGCAGATCTTTGTCTCCATCTGCTCACGGATTTATTCCGACAATTGAAATAAATATGCCGTGTCGATGTAAACCCCCGTTTGTCCAGGAGAGGCACAAAGGTTTTCGATGGTCGTCATCTGGACATGTTAGAAATCAAGAGGTTTCGATTAAAATGTTGAGCAGGAGAAGGTTTGAAAGAGTGAAACACATCCACCCTCAGTCTACAACAGCCTAAAAGACCTTGGAAGAAATCAGAGCAGTCAAACACTAATGAAGCACACGACCTCAATAGGTCTTAAAGGTCTAGTATTTTGCCTTATTTCCTGTTTCATAGTCTAGCTCTAGACTAAGAACATTGAATTATAATAATATTTTGTGTCGTTTAACGGCCTTAATTTAATTGTTACGAAATTGTCTTGTTGTTGAGTTCAGCTTGAGCCAGGCGCGTGTCGGTTGAATAAACTATTTTATCATCAATGACATACGTTGAAACGTTGAAAACTCTCGGTGCTTAAACCTACATCCATGGCTTAAACAGACCGAGGCAGAACACTTCCTGCAGGAGGCGGAGTCTGTGGGAGCAGTCGTTCGCTCTCTGAAAACCACTTTCCCAGTTTATTTAATTTTTTAAGGATTTTTGACCCATAGGTACAGTATAATCAGCATAAATAGAAGGTTTTGAAGTCACAAAAGTTGATTTGACAAAATATGGGACCTTTAAAAATCCCCCTTGGGCTCAGGACGAATCAAAGCTCAGTAGAGTATAAATGCCCCTCCCCCTTGGGCTCAGGACGAATCAAAGCTCAGTACACTATAAATGCCCCTCCCCTTTGGCTCAGGACCAAATATGACGCCATATTTCTAGATTTAATGATTCTCTTTTGGTCCAGTGCAAATAATAAAGTAACAAGTTTAAATCGACTAAGCCGCTCTAGTTTTATTTGAGATTCTGGTGACAGAGTGTGGACTTTAAAAACACAGAGGAGCAGCAGCAGAGACGACGTCAGCAGAGTGAGCGTGAGACTCTGTTTAGACCGATAAACAAAGTGCAATAAAGCGACGGTTGTTGTGATTCCTCTCACTTTTCCCGGCGTTTTCCCGGCGTCTGCTCCACGCTCCGGCGACTCCCTTTGTGCGGTTTATAATTAAAGAGGTTTCGCCCGAGACTTCATCGCGGCGAGAAAATGGCGTTTATGGAAATCCGGTCCAAACGGATCAGCGGCCGCGACGTGTGGCAGATTTCAATAAGGAAGTGAAAACGAGAACCGCGTTTGGAGTCTCTCTTTAACCCATTTATCCAACATAGAATATATACTGCTGTTGAGCATACTTGCAGATGGAGCAAAGCCATGTGTTACCTGCGTGATCAGTGAATGTGTTGTTGTGTTGTAATGAGCATGCGCAATAAATGGTCGGTAGTGTTGTTTTTCCCTCAGACCAAAGAGACGACGGTTGTCTGTATTCTTCCCCCGAACCACATTGGTGACTACAAAACAATAGACTGCTGCAGAATGTCTAACGTAACAACTGCGTTATTAATTACACGTGTTTATTGTTTGTTTCCGTTTGTGTTTTACTGACCGCCGTATGTGGTTACTTGACGATTGCGTTGATGGATCTACTGAGCGTGGAAACAGTTGAGTTCAGTTCAGGAAGGTCAGTAACAGTCGCTCTTTCTCTTGTTTTTTGACCGTAAAAGATCTTGGAGAGATTCTGGCACCTCCGGACACTCTCTAAGACGTTATAATAAAGTCTAACGGGAGCTCAATGTGGACTGGACACTGCGGGTTCTGTTTAAAAATACTGACCGTGACGAGGGCCTACGTCTTTAAAAGTGCATTGTTTTTCACTGTAACATTCGCAATTTGCACAGGGGACGCGTTATTATCTCTATCAGAAGAATGATTCAGACTTTTAGCTCATTATTATGCAAAAACGGCTCCGTTCACTCTCTTTATGGTTGTTTATTTGTCCAGCGTAAGCAAATAATGTATAGACCCTTATTACAGCAGCTCCTCTAGGCTTCATTCACTCATTTATTAGATTAGATTGTTTGACATGTGATGGTGCAATAAAAAACACACATGAAAATACATTAGTTAAGAGTCAGAATTGCCTATACCGTATTTTCCGGACTATAAGTCGCACCTTATTTCATAGTTTTACATAGTTTAGACTTATACGTGATATTATTTGTTATTTTCACACTTGCAACTGTATTTCATACTCCAGTGCGACTTAAATATGTTTTTTTCTTCTCTATTATGCATTTTTTGGCTGGTGCGACTTATACTCCGGAAAATACGGTAGTTGTGTTACAGCGTTTGGAACGATAAAATGCAGACCAGAGGAAACAGACACTGCACACGGTTAGACATGGACAGGAACAACAGTAACAAAGCACAAACCAAACATAGACGTTTAGTGAATACATTATACGCGCTTTGTCTTTTGATATCTTCTGGTATCAATCCGACTGAGCGTTTTCCTACATTTAAAACCTCCCAACGCTGAAATGTGACTATTGACGTCTCGCGATTGTCCCCCCAGGGCCAGTCGACCCGCCGTCTTGAGTCTTTCTGCGGGTTTATCAGATGCTCGCGCTCCACTCGCCGTTATCGCGTCGTCCGCTCGTAGCTGTCGGTCGCCGTGACGAGAGCGGCTAATCCCGGAGTCCTGCGCCGAATCCTCCGGCCGCGGACGATTGAGCCCGGAGATAACGAGAGGACGATAATCACTCGCAGCCGCCCAATTACTCTAGAATGAGTTGTCAAACAGGATTTACTGGACAAGGTGAGAGCCGTCTGACCCTCTGCGTCCTGGTTCTGGTCCTGGTCCTGGTCCTGGTCCTGGTCCTGGTTCTGGTCCTGGTTCTAATCCTGGTTCATGCTCCACAGGTATCCATCCGTCATCTCCATCACTGGAGCGCGACGTCCGAGACACGTGGTTTTTCAGTTGAACTGAAAACAATGAACGATCCCGCCCCATTTTTTATGAATAACTCCTTATTGATAAATATTGGTAAATGCCTATAGCTTTTTATGTGATTATCTTTAGAACTTGATGAAAAACATTTCTACCTTTTGTAATCCAGACCTTGAGTCAGTTCTATTTGAGATCGTAACTTTGTTTAGTTTGTGCGTTTTGATCAGCTCCTTCCATGTTGTAAGCACAGATTTGTCCCAGGGATTCTTCACTTCCTCCAAATGACTCAAGCGTCTGTCATCTTTTATGTATTTATTTATTTATTTATTTTTATCTTTATTATTTTTCCCCTCCATCCCTTGTTGGGAAATGGGAGGTTTTGTCTATGGGAGTTTTTGTTTATAGGAGATCTTCTACTGAGAGTGTTTTTCAAACTTCCTATAAGGGATCTGTTCTTCTGTATCTACCTCGGTATCTTCCTGCGTTGCATTAATGAAATTTCCCCATGTGGGACAATAAAGAAATATCTTATCTTATCTTATCTGCCAGTAAGGCCTGTTCAGGAACCTCAGGCATCACATTACACTCAATATAAGGCCTGCACAGGAACTTCAGGCATCACATTACACTCAATATAAGGCCTGCACAGGAACCTCAGGCATCACATTACACTCAATATAAGGCCTGTACAGGAACCTCAGGCATCACATTACTCTCAATATAAGGCCTGTACAGGAACCTCAGGCATCACATTACACTCAATATAAGGCCTGTACAGGAACCTCAGGCATCACTTTACACTCAATATAAGGCCTGCATAGGAACCTCAGGCATCACATTACACTCAATATAAGGCCTGCATAGGAACCTCAGGCATCACATTACACTCAATATAAGGCCTGTACAGGAACCTCAGGCATCACATTACACTCAATATAAGGCCTGCACAGGAACCTCAGGCATCACATTACACTCAATATAAGGCCTGCACAGGAACCTCAGGCATCACATTACACTCAATATAAGGCCTGCACAGGAACCTCAGGCATCACATTACACTCAATATAAGGCCTGCACAGGAACTTCAGGCATCACATTACACTCAATATAAGGCCTGCACAGGAACCTCAGGCATCACATTACACTCAATATAAGGCCTGTACAGGAACCTCAGGCATCACATTACACTCGATATAAGGCCTGCATAGGAACCTCAGGCATCACATTACACTCAATATAAGGCCTGCACAGGAACCTCAGGCATCACATTACACTCAATATAAGGCCTGCACAGGAACTTCAGGCATCACATTACACTCAATATAAGGCCTGCACAGGAACTTCAGGCATCACATTACACTCAATATAAGGCCTGCACAGGAACCTCAGGCATCACATTACACTCAATATAAGGCCTGTACAGGAACCTCAGGCATCACATTACACTCGATATAAGGCCTGCATAGGAACCTCAGGCATCACATTACACTCAATATAAGGCCTGCACAGGAACCTCAGGCATCACATTACACTCAATATAAGGCCTGCACAGGAACCTCAGGCATCACATTACACTCAATATAAGGCCTGCACAGGAACTTCAGGCATCACATTACACTCAATATAAGGCCTGTACAGGAACCTCAGGCATCACATTACATTACACTCAATATAAGGCCTGCACAGGAACCTCAGGCATCACATTACACTCAATATAAGGCCTGTACAGGAACCTCAGGCATCACATTACACTCAATATAAGGCCTGTACAGGAACCTCAGGCATCACATTACACTCAATGTAAGGCCTGCACAGGAACCTCAGGCATCACATTACACTCAATATAAGGCCTGTACAGGAACCTCAGTTATCACATTACACTCAATATAAGGCCTGTACAGGAACCTCAGGCATCACATTACACTCAATATAAGGCCTGTACAGGAACCTCAGGCATCACATTACACTCAATATAAAGCCTGTACAGGAACCTCAGGCATCACATTACACTCAATATAAGGCCTGTACAGGAACCTCAGGCATCACATCACACTCAATATAAGGCCTGCACAGGAACCTCAGGCATCACATTACACTCAATATTTTTCCTCTGATTTGAGCTGAAATATTGTAATTTTTCAGACAGGGTAAACCCCGCCTCCTTTTTCTTTTGATAATTGTAGAGTTTTAAATCAGATTCAAGGATTCTTGCTTTGCCACACAACTCTAGAGATTGTTTTATTCCACTCATCAAACAGCCGGTTGGGGATGGAAATCGGGAAAGTCTGGAATAAATAGAGAAAGACTTAAATGTGGGATCAGAGCATTTTTCAAGACATTTCTTTATAGAGGAGAAAAGAGGAGTATATTTTTTCTCTAGAATTGTTGACAAATCTTTATAATACTACAGTGTCTGGGGAAAAAAGTGTTTTTTATACTGGGGCGTGTTGGGTTTGAAGGTCTGGATCTTCTGGATAGTGATTAGACCTGGTTCAGAGGTCGATCTTATACATCAGAACAAAAATAGTTTTCTTCTTTCTTATTTCTTTCTTCGTATATGGAAGTCTATAGTTTGCTTCTCTCTGGCCCACCTCGGATGTAAGGTAAAGGTACTTGGTGGGTCCTCTGTAAAATGATTGCATGTCATGGACAACATTGTAATAACTCTTTGTAATAAAGTCGTCGTCGCCATGAGTCGCTTCAGAGTCCCTCGCGTGGTTACGGCTGAAACATATTTACATGTTGGTTCCTGGAGGAGCTTCCTGTTTGTCTTCTTCTGCGGTTAATAAGGAGCGAGAGTGTGGCAGAGTCGCTCCTCCAAGCCCGACTTTAATTACGTTTGGGAGGGAAATTGGACTGAACGACTGGAGGCCTCCAAAGTGCGTCTTCATGAATGAACTGCCAACCGCAGGCAGCAATAAACACGAGACAAACAATATACTCCAGTCAATTGAACTAAAGGTGCATCACTTTTCTGGTGGAGCGTCTGGCATCATCCAGACGGGGAGAGAAAGTACACAAAGAAAGATATTTTTGGGGGGGAAATGTACAGATTTTCCATGTGCTTTTAATGTAATGTAATTTGAAATAATATTCTAGCCATATAATTGTACTTATGAGAGTTTTAATACTTGTACGTGTAATTTAATATGAAAAGATAAGCCTTTATTTGTCCCACGATAAGGAAATTTCAGTGTTGCAACTCAAAGTAGGAACAGAAGTATAAAAATAAAAAGCAGATAACTTATAAAAAACACTCTGATAAAAATCTTGATAAATATAAAAAAATAATAACAATAGTAACACTCTTATTTACAGTTGTTTATATGGACAGAGAATATTGCACCAGGATGATCGACATTATGTCACAGTATTGCACATGAATGACAGTATTGCACATGAATGACAGTATTGGACGTGAATGACAGTATTGGACGTGAATGACAGTGTTGCACATATAATTCCATCCTTGTATTTGGAATTACAATTTCATTACAATTAAAATTAAATTAGTCACTATACTCCTTTTCCATTAAGGTTCCGAGCCGGTTCTGGATTAATGTTTTCTACCGAAAAAGGGCTGGTGCCATAGCAACAGCTAACAGTTAGCATTTAAACCCCGGTTTTCTTGTATTTCAGCTTAAATTTAAAGTCAATTTCAGCATCAGAATCAGAATCAATGGCAAAAAACCCTTTCTAATTCTGATGCTGAAATTTACTTTGTTTTCCTTTCGCCATTATTTACTTTTAAGTTATAATATTCATACATAACCATGAGTGACTGTGACGACGTAAAAACAATAAAACACAAGAACCAATGGAGTTCATTTGTCAAACAGGACAACTTTATTACATTTGGAAGTGAATTTCTGCTTCTGTTCACATTAGCTCCGCGTCGACGTTAGCAACATTAGCACAACGACGCATTTCAGAGTGCAGAGGCTGGACGGCAGCACAGGAGCAGCTGCACAGACAGGGGGCAGTAGAAAGCAGAGGAAAAACACCTGGACCATCAATATTTTTAGCTGTCGGATGTAAAACTTTATCCAAACACACGAGCAGACGCGTCGGATTGAACTGCATCGCCTGCTCTGATTGGCCGATGCAGTTTAAAGCGTTAAACAATTAAATGAAGCAGCATTTATGTGCAGAGCTTTCAAGAGTCAGAAAGGGAAGGAAATCGTGACGAATGCTTTTCATTGAATGCTTTTGAGTGTCGCTTTTGGTCGGACTGTAAGTGGATTAACACAATCACTGTCTGTTCAAAAACCTGATCGTAATCTGATTTCTTCTCAGATTATTGACGCGCGATCAGTGAATGAGTGATTTTTCCTGTATTCGTGGCGTCACAGTAAAAGTGTAAAATGTGACGGAGAATATGGACCTCACGAAGTAAATGAAGCCGTCTGTGTCTCACTCCAGTTTGTGACGTCGTAACGAGGATTCGGGCGATTTCTCTGGCGATTTCTCAGGTCGGCGAAGGACTCGAGTGTCAGAGCGGAGCAGGTGCTTCGGCCGAGGACCACAAATCAGACAATGCAATCACTGTGGGGGGAGAGAGGGAGGAGACAGGGAGAAAGAGAGAGGAGAGAGGGGGAAAGAGGGAGGAGAGAGGGGGAGGAGAGAGGGGAAAAGAGAGAGGAGAGAGGGGGAGAGAGGGAGGAGAGAGGGGAGAGAGGGAGGAGGAGAGATGAGGAGAGAAGGGAGAGAGTGGGGAGAGAAGGGGAGGAAAGAGGGGGAGAGGGGAGAGAGGGAGGAGAGAGGGGGAGAGAGGGGGAGGAGAGAGGGAGAGAGGGCGAGGAGAGAGGGGGAGAGAGGTGAGAGCAAGGAAGAAAGACAGGGAAGATGAGAGGGAGTAAAAGAGGAAAGGGGAAGAGAAAAGAGAGTGCAGGAAGAAGTGAGAGAGGAATGAGAGAGTGAGCCAGAGGGAGGGAGAGAATGAGTGAAAGGGAGAGAGAGAAAGTGTAATCTCGTGTCACGTTATCAGATTTGTTCGACTGACTGGTCTTTTCTTTTCCTCCGCAGCTTTTCTCAGACGAAGGTGTTTAATTAAAGAATCCGCACCTGCACCCACACCTGTGTGTCGCCGCGGAGACCAGGTGTCGCCGCCGCAGAGACCAGGTGTCGCCGCCGCGGAGACCAGGTGACGTCGCCGCGGAGACCAGGTGTCGTGCACTCTGAAACCAAGGCCTTTTGTTCAGGGGCTTAAGAAGATATATTGCCACATATTGAGCTTAAGCTTTTATTGTCGCGAGTATTCTACAGATTAATACTGTCTACTGCCATCTAGAGGACAAAAGCTGCATGTTCACTGTGGGCTGTGCAAACAAAAAGTCTGAAAACAAAGGATTCTTTCTCTTCTGCCACGCCCCCAAAGACCCCGTGTGTCCAGAAGTGTGTGACTGTGGTCAGGAGGGACCAGTGGACTTACAGAGGTCACTCCACACTGAGGCGGAGCTGTTTTCAGGTCGTTAGCAGCTGGCTAATGCTATATTATTGCGTGACTATGCTAATAAACGAGCCTAAGTATCAATTCTTTTCATTTTCAGTTTTATGCTCTGTTTCTCATGACTATCTAGAGCGGGAGGCAACAGCATGTTGCCTCCCGCTCTACGTCTGAAACGTCTGAAACATGTGTCAACAAATAAGTCACGTGACTGAAACCCAGGAAACGGTAAGTGGTTGCATGTCAATTGGCTGCTGTGATTGGCTTAATTTGATTTGATTTGACGTTTATTTTACCAAACTCTTTTTCAACAGTGTCCTGGCCTAAAACTCGAACAACATCAACGGGAGCAATTACAGATAGTTATTGGGTAGAATTAAACATATCAATCTGACTTTAGACCGACAGATTACGTCATATTATCTGAATATTGTAATTAAAATTGTTCATTTTCAGTGGAAGACAATTAAGAAACAGTTGTAACCAGTGTTGTGCCTGAACGCGTTCATGGAATGACATTTCATAAACGCGTTCACAATTTTGGTGAACGTGAACTGAACGAACGGTTTTACTGCTGACGAACGATAATGTGAACGCGTTCATTCTGGTGTCTGTGAACGGCAAAATTCATTATTTTTATTTTCGTTAAAAAAGAGCCTGTGTCTGGCAACTGTGAGAGCTCCAAAGTTGTAGAGGCGATAGATCGCGGAGACGGACAGAGATTTCACGTGTCGCACCGCACTGCGCATGCGCATCAAAACACAAAGCAGCATTGACGCGACCGCGACATGTGTCAACAGAGCAGCAGGAGTCGCCCTGCTACGAGCAGTTACGTGAGTTTTATGATACGGTCGGAGAGGATGGGAACAATCTAACATTTCTGTACAAACTTTGCCCAGCAAGTTTTTCCTCATGTTTTTGAGAATATAATGTGGGGCTGAAAGCTGCTGCTGCTGCTGCTAGTGTGGTGCTGAAGAGACAGCAACACATGGGGAAGTCTGTCCCTTCAATGTGAATGTAAATCCTGGGTAAGGATTCAAAATTGGATGAAGATGAAATCTGACACATAGTTTCAACATTAAACTAATAAAATAATTGCTGCCTGTGGTTGTATTTGGGCTGTGGAAATAATTTAGAAAAATAAGAGCATAATCTTTTGAAAAAAGAACTGAACTAGTTCATTTTTTGGAGCTGTGAACTTAGTTCAAAATTTTGAATTATGAACTATGAACTGAACTAGTTCATGTAGAAAGTGAACTTTCCCAACACTGGTTGTAACCATAAAACACCATAAAAGTCATAAAAGTCGACCCCTGAACCCTGCTAATGTGGCTAACGTCTACACGGAGCTAATGACAACAAAAGCAGAAAAACAGTCCGGGTTAATTAATGAACTTAAAGGGGATGTATTATTCTCAACCAACTTTAATGAGCTTTTAACCTTGTCACAGCAGTGTTCCCTCGTCATTCGTTCTCTCAAATCTGCAATTTGATTGATCTCTGCATGTTTTAATAATCCTGCATTGTCCTACAACTGAGGCTCAATTGCTCAGAAAATTCCTATTTTCACCTACCCCCTATCCCCGCCCACATTTCTGAACACTCCTGAGTGATTCATGTTGGGTTTGAACACGTTGTCACTTTATCAAAAATGAAAACATGTACATGACAATTTGCTGCTTGTTACGGTGAAATCACGGTGGTTACGGTGGAGTCACTGTGGAGAGGCGGGGCTTATCACTATGAAGAGGCGGGGCTTATCAGTTCAGGAAGTCAATGGACCCAATTCTATAACTATGTCGTTTTAGATCGGTCTTGCCCTTTACAATGAATAAAATGTAAAATGAAGATATAAAATGTAAACTAAAGATCTACTTTACTTTATTTGTTCCACTTTCACGGTTTTATTTGATTTGAGCGGTTGCCATGGGCTACAAAAGCTATCATGACCGAAACACGGAGGAAAACGTCCAAGTTCCGGACGCGATTGGGGCGCAGCGTGAATCCAGGAATGCATGGAGTGAAAAGCCTCGCTCTGATTGGCCCCCGCAGAGTCCAGGTGCCGTTGCCGTGGAGACAGGACAGGTGTGGATCAGGGACAGGCTGGAGGCGGTGTTTCATTAGCGTCATTAGCGGGGAGGAAAATGCGGCGACAAAAAAAACAACAACAACTTTAATAAACTGGAACCTGTGAATGCACTGGTGCGAAAATGATAAAGAAAGATTACAAAAATGTGTGAAATCTAGTGTCAATTTAAGGTGAGACGCTGCAGATGAATAGATTTTTTTTTTTAATTTGAAGATATATATTGTAAACTTCTCCTGTAATTTACTCACATAAAAGATTTGTTTTCATTGTGTTTTCATATAGAAATAAGGCATTTTATGTGTAAAAATTGCACAAATGTCACATATTTGGGAGATTTAAAACTGACATAGCAGGTTTAACTTTCTCTCTTCCGTATTTTCCGGACTATAAGTCTTTTCATAGTTTTCCCCGGGGTGCGACTTATACTTATATTTATACTTATATACTTATACTCCAGAGCGACTTATATATGTTTTTTTTCTTCTCTATTATTCATTTTTTGGCTGGTGCGACTTATAGTCCGGAGAATACGGTAGTTGACATATTAGATACGACATATTGGAAACAACTTCCATCCAAATGTAATTTTCAATCTGATCCATGGTAAAAAAGTTTTCCAGATTAACCCTTTTCTACTGTGGACCACTGCTGGACAAATGAGGAATTACACTGACAAAATTAAGATAAGATAAGATAAGATAATCCTTTATTGTCAGCAGAAGGAAATACATCATTAACAATTTTTACTTTAAAACAAGCTGAAACGTTGACTTTAGTTATTCCAGTTTGTTTTTTCATGTGTGTTTATTGTGCTGTTGTTTCTCATTGTCTTTTCATTGTGTGTTCAGCGCGACTTTGTTGTTTTCATAGCGCTCTAGAAACAAAGTTGGATTGGATCTAAATTATTCATATTGCACCTTTCCAGACGCCTAAAGCTGATTATATTGCATATTTTACTCCCTCCGCTCGGTGATGTTAAACTGCAGGACTGACACACACACACTTCACACGGTACGAGATGTGTGACGTGTCTTGCCCAAGGGCACAAGGCGGCCCCAATGAAGCACCTGGTATTTCCATACGGTAATTACAGTTTAACTCACTCTCACTCTGAACAGTAAAGAGAATATATATTGCAAATCTAACCACAGCAATATTGCTCAAACGATTTCCTGTTTCCAAATGTTTTCAAACTCAGGAATTATGAATTAAGCTTAAATCTGTGGATCCGGAACCCTTTAACGAGGCCTGAGTTGTGAGTTGAAAATGTTCTGTCTCGTCTGCACCAGCTGTCAGTCTGATTCAAGCCTCACAGCTCCAGGCCACACGCTCATTTTAAACAGAAAAGCCAAATGGAGTCCGAGAAGAATGAGCCAATCACGGTCGAGAGCAGGAAAAAGAATCTGACTTCATTTAACGCTGAGGACGAAAAGTCGATTTGATGGAAGTTTCTCTCAGACGGAGCCGGAGCCAGGTCTGTATTCATTAAGTGAGACTTTCAAACACAGAAAATCCACAAATGTTGAGGCTGATGATTGATCTTTGTGTATTATTTTGCATTTCTGCACATCTCATGCATCTCTGAGCAGGGGAAGAAAATACAAACATAAATATAAATTTTTCTGCATTTAATAGTAGCTCGTAGCTCAAAGCAGCTACAGAAGACACACTGGACATACAATTATTTGTAATATAATGGTTTATAGAATACATTTATGTGGAGAGAATGTATAAAATGTATGACCAATAGGCTCTGAGCACAGCAGTGCTAGCTAGCTCACGGTGTCGCGCAGCCAATGCGAAATTGTATTAAAACGTCAAATATAAAATAAACAACCATTTCTAATTTAAAGTAAAGACTGTCTGTTTTTATACGTGCATTACTTCAGTTTGTGCCGTTTTATTTGTATTATGCCTCAAAATTAGCATAATGTTAGCTTTGAGACACAAAGCTACCTTTATCAAGAGAGTCCAGCTGCAGACGCCGCATGAAGTGGAGATCCACATTGGTCACATCCGGTGGCCATATACAAGATATATTTTTTTAAACTGGGATAATCTAGCAATTTATTATAGCGACATGGTTAAGTTGGGTAAAGTTAGGGTTTTGGGATGATAGTTGTTTATTACACCACACTTGATGAAGCTAGTGGAGCTAATTAAGCTAGTGGAGCTAGTGGATCTGGTGGAGTTAATGGAGCTATAGTGGAGCTTCACTCAACATGGCGCCGTGCAGCGAGACCCTTCTCATCTTTCTAAACACTGAATCGTTCTCTGGTAAATATCCGTGTCATTTAATGTCTTCATGTTGTTGTCAGTGACATTCTCGCTGTCGTATTGATTCATTTCAGCACAACTCTGCAAAAACCCCATAGAGATGTAACTGGACAGGAAGTAGTGATGCTAACAGTGAGCTAGCCGTGCGCTGTTGTGCAAAGTCCTGGAATCAGTTACATTTGTTGTGGTTTGTTCTGGTTAAACTTTATATTTGTGTAACTGTCGAGCACCATCGCCATCACCAGCAAGTCTTCTCAGACTGAGTCGACCTCAACAAACGAGATTACATGTGTAATTAATACAATTATAACTATGTAATAAGCTCAAAAGAGTAAAATTAGCATGTCATCTATTATAGCTTGTTTGTGCTTTGTGTGGTTGTTTATTCAGTGGTTGCAGGCTTCTTCCTGACCACTCTCCTGTTTTGCCGAGTGACCGGGGCGACAGGGTTGGAGGCGGGGGCGGAGGCGGGGGCGGAGGCCTGCTTGACCTTCAGCTCGTCGATAAACGTCTCCACGGCCGTAAACTTCTCGGTGAGGTCGCCGAGATGAGCCTTCAGCGCGTTGAACTCTTTGTACAGATCGTCCAGAGCTTCGGACAGAGGCTGGATCCTGAGCACAAAGACACAAAGACACAGGAACTGAAGCCGTAGAGTGTCTACAGAGCCGCAACTGCTAGGCTATTTCATGCCGCGGCTCCTAAAACTGCAGGGCTATTTGACCGCGCCGCGGCTCTGTAGCCACGGCCTTTAAGCAAACCAACAGTTCTTCCATTTGTGAGAAAAAGACCTCAGTGTCATGTTCGTACAAACACTGAGGAGTGGAGCGGTTGAAACTTGTTACTTGGTAGCTGAAGTTTGTTTGTGTAGTTTTTTATATTTAATGATTGGAATTAATCCGGGACAAACGTGTGGAATATTTTAAGGATTTAGGAAAGAGGCAAAATGTTCAGGTTTAGAGGACAATGTGGTGGAAAAGGTCGTATCTGGACTCTGTTTAAGTTTATTTATATATTTAAGCATTTATTTTCTCCTGAGCTCCGATTGGTCCTGCCCAAAGTGGGGAGCAGTTATAACTGAAACTTGATCTGCTGTTGTTTTACAGTGTCACACTTTTAGGCGGCAATACAAAACACAAATAATATCATCTAAAATCAAATCACGACCGTTTCTGATGTCAAGGCTGTGTTAAAAATACACCAGAGGGCGCTAAACGTTATCTTATTTGTAGGAGGAAAAAAGCCAAGAAAACGAAGTGAGAAAAGAATGTAAAACTCGCACTGCGGCCCCCAGTGGTCAGCGCCGTTACTCCGCTTCATATTGCTGGTTTGATTTAAGACGTTATGAGTCTGTAGTGAACTGAGGGGAGGTTGTATCTCAGACCGACTTTACTCTTGGAAGAATTTTATTTCTTTCCAAAAATGGCCCTCTTCTTCGTCCTACGTAAAAGGGTTTAGGAGGAAGCGACGGGGCCCGGTTACAGGGGCCCGCGCTTGAGCTGCAGTTTATTTGACTTGGTCTTAATGTGTTTCCGTGGCGACAACATCCACATCTGCGTTTCTATTTAAACGGCTTGACGGAAAACCACAGGGAATTTATAGCTTTAACACACAAACACGCTCGGAGTTTCTAATTGTGGAGTAGAGCTCTGTAAAAACCCTTCAGCTGATCTTCGTCTGAGTCGTCCTCTGCTCCGTCCCTCTGCGTCCACAGCCCCTCCTCTTTGCTCTTCCTCTATGCCATCCACATACCCGCCGTCCCTTCCGCTCCCCACGCCGTCGGTTGGGCAGCATTACCTGGCGTAGTCGGGCAGCAGACTCTGGTGGTCGTTCAGCAGCAGGTTCTTCATCTGGCTCATGATGTCGTACTTCCAGTTGTCCAGGACCTCGGTCAGATTGGCCACGTTCCGCATGTTCACTTTGTCGGCTGCAAAGAGAGAGGGCGGGGCCGAGGTCAGACGCAAGACACAGATACAAACGAAGACGCCGGCGCTATCGTTTTGTCTGTCGCGGACCGAATTACACGTTCTCTGCGGCTTTGGGTCTGTGAGATTCTGCAATGTCAAAATATATATTTAATTACAGTAGGTTTACATTAAGGGTTCGGATCTGTAGTAGATCAGGTGTTTTCTCTGCTCGATGCCAATGGTTTGACCTTTCTCAAACATACTGATATGATCTCCATGACCACGGGATTCGTCTTTCTATATGTTTTTTTTTCAGAAATGAGAAGCCGCTCGCTGCATTAGTCGGGTTTAAATAATGAAAGATCATCAGCTGCAGAGGAGACAACCTCTTTTATTTTGTTTTGACAGAAAGTGTATCTCCTTAGAAGCAGGTCTATGTTTACTCTGTTTGTCTAGTACATTTCCGTTGCCGTGCTTGAACTTTTATTGTTGAAAACACGCTGCATAATAATATCCTCTAAAGTGTTTTCCAATTACAGAAGAGTAAATAATGTCCGTGTCACTGTGTCTGGCTCTGGGGACGTGTGTGTGTGTGTGTGTGTCTGTGTGTCTGTCTGTCTGTCTGTGTGTGTGTGTGTGTGTGTCAATGAGTGTGTGTGTGTGTGTGTGTGTGTGTGTGTGTGTCTGTGTGTCTGTCTGTCTGTGTGTGTGTGTGTGTGTGTGTGTGTGTGTCTGTGTGTGAGTGTGTGTGTGTGTCTGTGAGTGTGTGTGTCTGTGAGTGAGTGTGTGTGTGTGTGTGTCTGTGAGTGTGTGTGTGTGTGTCTGTGTGTGTCTGTCTGTCTGTATGTGTGTGTGTGTGTGTGTCTGTGAGTGTGTGTGTGTGTGTGTGTCTGTGAGTGTGTGTGTGTGTGTGTGTCTGTGAGTGTGTGTGTGTGTGTGTGTCTGTGTGTGTGTGTGTGTGTGTGTGTGTGTCTGTGAGTGTGTGTGTGTGTGTGTGTCTGTGTGTGTGTGTGTGTCTGTCTGTCTGTCTGTGTGTGTGTGTGTGTGTGTGCGTCTGTGAGTGTGTGTGTGTGTGTGTGTGTGTGTCTGTGTGTGTGTGTGTGTCTGTCTGTGTGTGGCACTTCAATTTGTCTCATTATTACATTAAATACCTGAATGAGGGATTACACCAACTTAATTAAATAATTTTGGGAATGAGATAAGTGAAATAAAAGACCTTTCCGAGGCCCACCTGGCGCCCCCTGGTGAATATTTATGTCATGAGCGTGTTTGGGAAAAGAACCTCTGACGACCCGGAACACGACCCGGGACAGTGGCCCGGGGTCTTCCTGTAGGAGATCAAAGCAAAGAGGACAGTACATCTAAGTGTAGTCCAGGCTCCCGTAGACGTTTGTCCCATAGTCCAGGCTCTGAACTGCACAAACGTCTCAATAACTCGTATTGTTAGACGTTTGTCCCGTAGTCCAGGCTCTGAACTGCACAAACGTCTCAATAACTCCTAATGTTAGACATTTGTCCCGTAGTCCAGGCTCTGAACTGCACAAACGTCTCAATAACTCATATTGTTAGACGTTTGTCCCGTAGTCCAGGCTCTGAACTGCACAAACGTCTCAATAACTCCTAATGTTAGACATTTGTCCCGTAGTCCAGGCTCTGAACTGCACAAACGTCTCAATAACTCATATTGTTAGACGTTTGTCCCGTAGTCCAGGCTCTGAACTGCACAAACGTCTCAATAACTCATATTGTTAGACGTTTGTCCCGTAGTCCAGGCTCTGAACTGCACAAACGTCTCAATAACTCCTAATGTTAGACATTTGTCCCGTAGTCCAGGCTCTGAACTGCACAAACGTCTCAATAACTCATATTGTTAGACGTTTGTCCCGTAGTCCAGGCTCTGAACTGCACAAACGTCTCAATAACTCCTAATGTTAGACATTTGTCCCGTAGTCCAGGCTCTGAACTGCACAAACGTCTCAATAACTCCTAATGTTAGACATTTGTCCCATAGTCCAGGCTCTGAACTGCACAAACGTCTCAATAACTCATATTGTTAGACGTTTGTCCCGTAGTCCAGGCTCTGAACTGCACAAACGTCTCAATAACTCATATTGTTAGACGTTTGTCCCGTAGTCCAGGCTCTGAACTGCACAAACGTCTCAATAACTCCTAATGTTAGACATTTGTCCCGTAGTCCAGGCTCTGAACTGCACAAACGTCTCAATAACTCATATTGTTAGACGTTTGTCCCGTAGTCCAGGCTCTGAACTGCACAAACGTCTCAATAACTCCTAATGTTAGACATTTGTCCCGTAGTCCAGGCTCTGAACTGCACAAACGTCTCAATAACTCCTAATGTTAGACATTTGTCCCATAGTCCAGGCTCTGAACTGCACAAACGTCTCAATAACTCATATTGTTAGACGTTTGTCCCGTAGTCCAGGCTCTGAACTGCACAAACGTCTCAATAACTCCTAATGTTAGACGTTTGTCCTGTAGTCCAGGCTCTGAACTGCACAAACGTCTCAATAACTCCTAATGTTAGACATTTGTCCCGTAGTCCAGGCTCTGAACTGCACAAACGGCTAAATAACTCATGTTAGACGTTTGTCCCGTAGTCCAGGCTCTGAACTGCACAAACGTCTCAATAACTCATATTGTTAGACGTGTGTCCCGTAGTCCAGACTCTGAACTGCACAAACGTCTCATAATGTTTGACGTTTCATCCCGTGTCATCGTGCTCTTTCACCTCGTGGCTGTGACATCATGAGGGACACTCACAGCCAGCTCTGTAGTCCCACTCTTCGGCGTTCTGCGAGGAAGTGGACGTCCTGGAGTTCGCCCTGGTTCCTCCCCCTCCGCGTCTCTGAGCCGTCACCGCGGCAACCACCAACAGCATCAGTCCCAGGGTCAGTCTGGACGCCATCTTTACCTCGCTTCACCTGAGAGAAGAAGAGGAAAGGTTTTAGATCATGAGGCTGGACATCACACACTCCCAGCATGCACCACCCAACTCCACCCAACTCCACCAAACTTCACCAAACTCCACCAAACTCCACCCAACTCCACCAAACTTCACCAAACTCCACCAAATTCCACCGAACTCCATCAAACTCCACCCAACTCCACCGAAATTCACCCAACTCCACCGTGGCACGTAGAAACCACCTGACATGTGTGATGGTCCAATGAGGTTCATTGAGTCTTCTGATCAGGAGCCAATTGAAATAGAGAAATGTGCAAACAGGACTATAAACCGGGATGAGGGGGCCATTTTACTCTCACACACCTAGAATACTGTAGTTGCACTGCAGATGGCGCTGTCCAAAACCTGTGTAAATCAGCTGAAAGGACTCTTCATCACACGACTCTGAAGAAGATGAGTCTAAACTCTCAGCTAAATAAACTCACTGCTCCTGTCTGCTCCTCACTGCTCCTGTCTGCTCCTCACTGCTCCTGTCTGCTCCTCACTGCTCCTGTCTGCTCCTCACTGTTCCTCACTGCTCTTGTCTGCTCCTCATTGCTCCTCACTGCTCCTCACTGCTCCTGTCTGCTCCTCACTGTTGCTCACTGCTCTTGTCTGCTCCTCATTGCTCCTCACTGCTCCTGTCTGCTCCTCACTGCTCCTCACTGCTCCTCACTGCTCCTCACTGCTCCTCACTGCTCCTCACTGCTCCTCACTGCTCCTGTCTGCTCCTCATTGCTCCTCACTGCTCCTGTCTGCTCCTCACTGCTCCTCACTGCTCCTCACTGCTCCTCACTGTTCCTCACTGCTCCTCACTGCTCCTCACTGCTCCTCACTGTTCCTCACTGCTCTTGTCTGCTCCTCATTGCTCCTCACTGCTCCTCACTGCTCCTGTCTGCTCCTCATTGCTCCTCACTGCTCCTGTCTGCTCCTCACTGCTCCTCACTGCTCCTCACTGCTCCTCACTGCTCCTGTCTGCTCCTCATTGCTCCTCACTGCTCCTGTCTGCTCCTCACTGCTCCTCACTGCTCCTGTCTGCTCCTCACTGCTCCTCATTGCTCCTCACTGCTCCTGTCTGCTCCTCACTGCTCCTCACTGCTCCTCACTGCTCCTCACTGTTCCTCACTGCTCCTGTCTGCTCCTCACTGCTCCTCACTGCTCCTTTGACCTTGTCGGGTCGAGGAGTTCACTCTTCATAGGATCATTTTCTCTTCCATTTTAAGGCTTTGATTCTCAAAAGAAAAGTCACTGCAGGTGTCGACATGTCTTTATGTTTTTGCGTAACATGATGTTCTCTGGCACAAGCTCACAGCAGCACCATCACCGTGGTTACGACGGCCCTGAAGGAACATTCAGGTGCAGAAAGGAGATCAGATCAACTCGAGAGGAAATTCTGTGAATGTTTTTAAAGACAACTCAACAAATGTATGTGAAGTTCACAAATGACCTTGTCACTATAGTATAAATAATAACAAAGTATTAATATAGTAGAAATAAAAATATAAAGCATAAAAATAAATATTAGAACTTCAAAATATATATATATACATATATATATATATATATATATATATATGTGTGTGTGTGTCTGTGTGTGCGTGTGTGTGTCTGTGTGTGTCTGTGTGTGTCTCTGTGTATGTGTGTGTGTGTGTGTGTGTGTGTCTGTGTATGTGTGTGTGTGTGTGTGTGTGTGTGTGTGTGTGTGTGTCTCTGTGTATGTGTGTGTGTGTGTGTGTGTGTGTGTCTCTGTGTATGTGTGTGTGTGTGTGTGTGTGTATGTGTGTGTCTGTGTGTGTGTGTGTGTGTGTGTGTGTGTGTGAGTGTGTGTGTGTGTGTGTGTGTATGTGTGTGTATGTGTGTCTGTGTGTGTGTGTGAGTGTGTGTGTGTGTGTGTGTGTATGTGTGTGTGTGTGTGTGTCTGTGTGTGTGTGTGTGTGTGTGTGTGTGTGTGTGGCTGAGCTGCACAGGCACGAACAGAACCACAGCCTCATCAGACACGTGTGGGCGAGAGCGCGTTTGGGGCTCTGCTCAGAAACCACCCCCAAAACTCCTCTCATGGACACAGTAGATGGATACTTTTAGCGGCAGGAAAAAGGCACAAAGAAGAGGCACAAACACCACCACGATCGAGGACGGGACTGACATCGGAACAGACATCAGGCGGTAAATGCAGCTTTGCAGTGGCTGCCATCCGCCATTAAAAACAACGATGACAACAACAACCACCACCACAACAACAACAGACATCAGTCGAATGGAAAAACTAACATTTGGACCAAATGGGACTTTTATTTTAATTAATTGTTTTCATGATTGTGATTTTTCTTTTAGTCTATTTATTATTCCTAATTGAACTCTGTTTTTTATGTTTTAAACTTTAAAAAACAACAACAAAACACACAAAAAAACACAGTAAAACGAATACTGAGCCTGTTAAAGTTTTGTTAAACATCATTGGGATAAAAAACTCACCACTGTAAAAAGTTAATGAGGGTTAAACGACACGTATTAAGCTAAATTAACAGTTTTGAGATTTTGTGGTCCACATCATAAAAAACGCATTACATACGGTTAAAAATATAGTGTAACATAGTAATACAGATGAAAAATAGACTATTTAGAAAACGGCAAAATAGCTTAAAATAGGCCTCCAAAAACAAAGTGTAGAATAAAGTAGGGTTAAATACAAAATATATACAGCGAGCTCAGAACAGCAGTCAAACTAAAATAGATAGAGAATAGAAACTATAAAGTAAAGTTCATGTACCTGTGTGAGTGGAGCTTCTCTGCTGCTGCCGCTTCAAAGTCTCAAACACAAATGACTCGAGCCGCTCCCGTCTGCAGAGAGGCCCCGGCACGCTGTGGTCCAGGGCCCGGGGCCAAGATCCCGATCCAGGACAAGTTTCCTCTGGTCTGACCACCGCAAGTTTCCTCTGGTCTGACCACAGCAACGTCTGGAGTCCTGCTAAAACGAGCTGCAGCGGGTGTGACATGAGCGCTTGTTTGAATGCCACGGCCTCGGGGCAAGTCTGACCTTCAGTACTGACCGACCTCGACCATTAAAGGTGCACGAGAACTTTCATAGCCACAGAATGACTTTTAGCATCAGTGTTCATTTTTTCGGATTCAGGAGGAGCAGAGTGGTTTTGGTCCTGGTCGTGGAACACTGGACCAGCTCTATACCCTCCATCGGGTGCTCGAGGGTTCGTGGGAGTTTGCACAGTCCACATGTGCTTTGTGGATCTGGAGAAGGCTTTTGACCGTGTCCCTCGGGGTGTCCATTGGGGGGTGCTCCGGGAGTACAGGGTCCGGGGCCCTTTGCTTAGGGCTGTATGACCGGAGCAGGAGCTGTGTTCATTGCAGTAAGTCAGACCTGGTTCTGTTCATAGTCTTAATTAACAGAATTTCTGGGCGCAGTCAGGGGTCAGTGGGTGTGGTCAGGGGTCGGGGGTGTCCAGTTTGGGGACCACAGGATCTCATCTCTGCTGTTTGCAGACGATGTCCTGATGGATCCATCAAACCCGGACCTGCAACATGCACTGGGACGGTTTGAGTCGAGTGTGAAGCGTCTGGGATGAGAATCAGAGATCGACAGGCGGATCGGTGCAGCGGCTGCAGTGATGCAGTCGCTGCATCGGACTGTTGTGGTGAAGAAGGAGCTGAGTCGAAAGGCAAAGCTCTCGATTTACCGGTCGGTCTACGTTCTGCCCTCACCTATGGTCATGAGCTTTGGGTGATGACCCAAAGGACAAGATCGGAGATACAAGCGGCCGAAATGAGTTTCCTCCGCCGGGTGGCTGGGCACTCCCTTAGAGATAGGGTGAGGAGCTCGGCCACACGGGGGGAGCTCGGAGTAGAGCCGCTGCTCCTCCAGCTGAGGTGGCTCGGGCATCTGTTCCGGATGCCTCCTGTGTGTTTCGGGCATGTCCCACCGGGAAGAGGCCCCGTGGAAGACCCAGGACACGCTGTCTCTCGGCTGGCCTGGGAACGCCTCGGGATTCCCCTGGAGGAGTTGGGTGAAGTGTCTGGGGAGGAGGAAGTGTGGGAGTCCCTGCTTAGACTGGAGCCCCTGCGACCCGGCCCTGGATAAGCAGGAGAAGATGGATGGATGGATGTTTATTTTTATATTTATATTTAATTTTAATGGTCTTTCATCCATCTAGACTAAAATAAGTTTTTGTCAAGATCTAATTGATGAAAATGTCATGTTAACTTCATTTGCCAAATCGTGACAGTTTTATTCAACCTGAAGTGTTTTATTTCATACTTTAACTGTGATAAATTGCACGTCGTTGCTTCGCGGAACGTGTCCGGACGAGCTCTTGGATGTTGAGTTTATTTGTGTTCTGGATTCTGGAACTTGGATCGAGTCTCCGCGTTTTAGGAGGGGAATTTCTTTTTATTAATTTATTATTACTTTTTATTTACCTCTGGAGTAAAGTGAATATCTTAGAGTGTGACGTGAGTGTGGAGCAGAGCCAGACACGGTGGAACAAGTCACCGCAGGAGCTAATATGTGGAGAGAGGAAGCGTTTAGTTTAAATAATACATCGCATATTACAGAAGGGGAGTTTAAGATGTAATTACAATTTTTAAGAGGAAACAAAACTGTTAAAGCCGATGTAAAGTTCGTGTAGAAACGTAGACACTCCGGTACAGCAGGGGGCGCAACATGCAGCTAAACGTTGTTTCCACCCGCCAGAAAAGCACAAGAAGAAGAAGAATGTCGCGGTTACGCTCCGCTCTGAGACATCGTCGTCATGGCAACGGCACTCGCAGAAAGTATACACATGTAGCTGTAGAATTTGAATGTTCTTTTCTGCGCGAGTATTTGCTTTGAAGCGTGTTGTACGTGGAGGCGCTGCCGTGGGTGAAGCTTCCTCCCGGTGCAGCTCTGCGGGTGAGACACTCTGGACTAAACGGACGCTCTTGTGGGGTTTTTTGGGACATTTTGCGCGAATAAACCACGTTCTTCTCACTTTTAGCCGCTGTAACACCTCGTCTGACGCCATGACGGCCATAAAGGACGGAGAATACACGGCCACGATCTACAAACTGGTAAAATGTGACGGTTTTAGCTCCGCGTTAGCCACCGAGCCCCGAGCTAACATGCTAACACGCTAAAGCTAAGATACAAAACACCACCTTCTGCTGATGATCCATGTTTTCCAGTGTTTCCCATAAGTTCACGCTGAGGCTTTGTGTCCAGGCAATCCGTATATAATATTATTACAATTTTTAATAATATTATTGACTACATTTTGTATAAGTTTATGTCTTTATTTTGTCTGTTTTATGGAACTGTTTTTATTGTTTTCTGGTAATTTATCGTTGCTTTTTTTGAATGCAAAATATATGTAATTTATTCCCTCATTTCACCAAAAAATAAAAGGCTAAATATTCAAATTTACTATTATATTTTTAAAGTTACCTCTAACTATATATTTATGACAAATCAAGCCAAAAACTCTTGAAATTAAAGCAGTTTGGACAGAGAGAGATTAAATAAAATACAAATACATTGACGCAGACAAGTAACAACCACAATAAACAATCTCATTCAAATACATTCTCAATCCGTACGCCCAAAAAATAAATAAAGTTAAATTTAAAAAAGCAAACCCACAGTTGCTAACATTTTTTAATCCCAGTTTATTGCTCAGCTTGTTTTGGAGTAACTATGGAAGCATCGTTATCTTTTTCTGATTATGGGAAACTGTTTCGGAGTCAACATGCAACAACATTAAATTAAACATCTTACCTTTGTAACGTTTGTGTTTTAGATTAAAGAAAGTCAGTATGTGGACGCCATTCACATCCTGAACGGACAACTACAGAAACACACCAAGGTGAGGTCTTTAAAGTGTTCTTTATGTAACACTTGTTGCAACAATGTACTGACTTTCTGTCTGTCCGGGATTACCGTATTTTCCGGACGTCGCACCAGCCAAAAAATGCATAATTGAGAAGACAAAAACATATAAATTGCACTGGAGTATGAAATGCGGTTGCAAGTGTGAAAATAACAAATAATATCACATACAAGTAGCTCCGGAGTATAAGTATAAATATAAGTATAAATCGCACCCCGGGCCAAAACTATGAAAAAAGGTGTGATATCTTATAGTCCGGAAAATACGGTACTTGAGCCAAATTTGACCAAATGTCTAAATTCAGATTTCAGAATTAAAAGTATTCGACCAGTAGAAGAAACAAATGATTAAAAGTAAATAATCTAATAATAACTAAAAAATAAGAAAATATATGAATACATTAGAAATCTTAACCATGTTTAAACTGACCTGCTGGTGGCGCTGTTGCAGTCCCGCGCGGCGCTCTCGTTGCTAGGATACTGTTACTACCAGCTGCAGGACTTCTCCAGCGCCGCCGAGTGCTACGAGCAGCTCACGACGCTGCACCCGGACGTGGAGGACTACAAAGTGTACTACGCCCAGTCGCTGTACAAGGCCGGGGCGTATCCCGAGGCAACCAAGGCGTCCTTCGCCCTGGACACGCCCAGCAGCCACACCAAGGTATGTCTGCCGGCCAATCAGGGCTTACTTCTCTTCTCTCAACACTGGACAAACTCTTCTAGAAATAGGGTTAGGGTTTTTTATCATAAAGCTGCGTTTCTTTTCTCTCTCTTTTTTTAATTATTTTATTTTAACAAAAAACTCTGAAATAACTTTTTTCTGTTGAACATTCTTGAATCAGTTTGTTGATGATGCAGTTGTAATCCAGAGCGTGACACGAACAGCTCGTCATCATTTATGCTCCAGGACAAAACCTTAGACTTTTTATTTATTAATTATTCCTTTTTATGTGTTAAAAATAAACTATGAGCTGCTGAACGTGTTAAATATTAAAATAAAGTCATAACTCTCTTCTGTTCAGTCACGTCAGTCAAACTGGGATGAATCAGGCTCAGTTTGACCTCCAAAACAGAAAATACACAAATTCACATAAAATAGAAGTTAAAAAGTGAATAGGACTTTTATATAGATTATACCTGGACTTTATTTTGAAAGTCCATGAATCTAAAGGCAAGGCAAGGCAAGGCAAGGCAAGTTTATTTGTAGAGCACATTTCATACACAAGGCAATTCAAAGTGCTTCACAGCAGGAAAAATGCATTCAAATCACAAAGAAATTACAGAAATACAATAAAATTAACTAAATTAAAAATTATCAATCCAACTGATTTTCTAAACTAATAAAATCACAAACAAAAGAGAAGAGTGCAAAGAAAAAATCCTTTTAGTCATATGCGCAGCTAAACAAAACAGTTTTTAGCTTAGATTTGAACATTGTCAGAGTAGAAGCCTGTCTCACATCTTCAGGAAGACTGTTCCAGATTTTAGCTGCATAAAACTGAAACGCAGATTCCCCATGTTTTGTCCTGACTCTGGGCACCAGCAGGAGGCCGGTCCCTGAGGTCCTCAGAGTCCGAGATGGTTCATATGGCACTAACATATCCAAGATGTACTTTGGTGCTAGGCCATGGAGAGACTTGTACACAAGCAGAGCTGCTTTAAAGTCTATTCTCTGAGCCACAGGGAGCCAGTGCAGAGACCTGAGAACAGGACTAATGTGATCATACTTCCTGGTTCTAGTCAGGACCCGAGCAGCAGCGTTCTGGATGTACTGCAGCTGTTTTACAGCTCGTTTGGAGAGGCCAGTGAGCAGGCCGTTACAGTAGTCTAATCTACTGGAGACAAACGCATGTACAAGTCTCTCTAAATCTGCTTTTGACACTATATTTTTGATTTTGGCAATGTTTTTTAGATGGTAAAAAGCTGCTGATGTTATTGATTTGACGTGGCTATTAAAGTTCAAGTCTGAGTCCATTATTACCCCCAGATTTCTAATTTGGTTTGTAGGTTTTAGAGCGAGACTCTGGAGGTGACCGCTAACACTTTCTCTTTGTTTCTGTGGGCCAAAAACGATTATTTCAGTCTTGTCTGAGTTCAGCTGGAGAAAGTTGTTTTGCATCCACAAACTGATCTGTTGGATGCAGTGACAGAGTGAATCTACTGGTCCATATTCACCTGCCGATAGTGAAACATAGATCTGAGTGTCGTCTGCATAATTGTGATAGGACACATTTTCACTGCGTATCAACTGACCCAACGGCAGCATGTAGAGGTTGAACAGAAGGGGACCCAGGACTGACCCTTGGGGCACTCCACAGGTCAGGGTCATGTGGTCTGAGACACAGCTACCAATTTCAACAAAGTACTTCCTGTCTTCCAGATAGGACCTTAACCAGTTTAGGGCAGTGCCAGTGATGCCCACCCAGTCCTCTAGTCTCTGTAAGAGGATCCCATGATCGACAGTGTCAAAAGCAGCACTCAGATCTAACAGAATTAAGACTGAGGCTTTGCCCGTGTCAGTGTTCAGGCGGATGTCATTTGTCACCTTGACAAGAGCAGTCTCAGTGCTGTGATGAGGTCTAAAACCTGACTGAAAAACATCAAATGAGTTGTTTATTAAGAGGAAATCTGTGAGCTGTTGGTAAACAACCTTTTCAAGGACTTTGCCCCAAAATGGCAGATTAGAGATGGGCCGGTAATGACTCAGTACTGCGGCATCAAGACTGCTCTTCTTTAGGAGAGGCTTTATGACCGCAGTTTTCAAAGACATTGGGAATGTTCCAGATTGAAGCGACATGTTAACTATGTGAGTGAGTGGTGCTAACAAACTGTTCAGCACAGACTTTAGAAATTTGGTGGGTAACACATCAAGGCAGCATGTAGATGAACTCAGACTGGTGATGATCTCATTGACAGTTTTGTCAGTTACTGGTGCAAAGTGAGTCAGCTCTAAGTGTCTTGGTGGTTTTAGGGTAATTTTTTGCATTGTGGGATTTATAGCATTTTTAATGCCCTGAACTTTGTCATTAAAGAATAATGCAAACTCATTACACTTGGATGTGGAAATGAGTTCTAACGGCAGCTGAGCTGGAGGGTTTGTTAATCTGTTTACTGTGGCAAACAGGACACGCGAGTTGTTACTGCAGCTTCCAATTATTTCAGAAAAATATCTTTCCCTAGTTCTACATAAGATTAGGTTGTACATATTCAGCTTTTCTTTGTAAATCTCTTTTTGAACCTGGAGCTTTGACTTGCGCCATTTCCGTTCGGCCCTGCGGCACTCCCTTTTCTGTGCCCTGACCGAATCATCATTTCTCCACGGCGCCTTCTGCTTATTTTTAACCATTTTAGCCTTTATAGGGGCGATGGTGTCCAGAACATTCAAAACACTAGATGTAACAGAGTTCAACAAATCATTTACATTAGAACATGAGACATTTTCGAAGTTTATCATTTCCATAAACAGTGCACCTGTGCCATCACTTATGTGTCTCCTCTGAACAACTGCAGGACCAACCGGAGGTTTGGGAGAAACAGACAGGTCAAAGAAGACACAGAAATGATCAGACAGAGCAACATCGATCACATTAACATTTGAAATATTTACCCCCTTTGTAATTATGAGATCTAGAGTGTGTCCTTTGCTGTGGGTGGGGCCTCTCACATGCTGAGTAAGACTGAAGGTTTCAAGGACAGCATCAAGCTCTTTAGCGTTTCTGTCACAAATATTATCAACATGCACATTGAAATCACCTGTAATGACCAAACCATCAAAGTCTGTGCATATGACTGAAAGCATCTCAGTAAAATCATCAATAAAACTTTGGCAGTGCTGGGGAGGCTTGTATAAAACAATGAAGAGAATGGATGGAGACCGTTTTAGCTCCATTTTAAAGGATACATACTCAAATGTTTAAAACACCCCAAAAGACAACCTGCGGGTAATTATTTCATCTCTAAAGACAGCACAGACTCCACCCCCTTTTTTGTTTTCTCGTGTTTCAGATTCAAACGTAAAGTTGGGTGGAGCAGATTCTATCAGAACTACATTTCCTGTGTTTTTGTCAAGCCATGTTTCAGTTAAAAACATAAAATCAAGATTATAAGAAGAAATAAAATTATTAAAAAGAAATAAGCTCAAAATACAATTTTATATGTATATGTTATTTATCAGAATATAGAACAACAAAAAAAGCAAGAACACAACAACAGCACAATAAATAATGATAAAATAAATACAATAAATAAAATTAAATACAATAAATATGATAAATAAGATAAATAAAAATAAATAAGATAAGATAAAATAAAAAATAAATAAAAACAAGCCCAAACTAGTGTCAGATCACCAGTTTTACTCTGACTTATATTTACCAGAGAAAATCTAAGCAGGATTTAGATTGTGATTTAGTTTTTATTGCTGCGTCGCTTGTGAAGGTTCAGAAGCAGCTTCAGTTTGAACTGGAGCTCATTTTTTGTTACACGTTTTAGGATAAATCAGCCGCAATTATACGTTTTATTTAAGCTACATCGAAAGAAATAATAATTTTATTCCTGTAAAGACGTACTTTCAGAAAAACGTTGAATGTGCGTCAGTTTAATGTCCCGCCGTGTCTGATTGTTAAAAAATAACCTTATAGAATGGGACCGTTACATCATGTTTAAACTTAAACTATAGAAACATTAGGTCATTATGGTGCATTGGTTACGCTTGCTTTGCCTGGAATGTTCCACAATCTGTAACGACGTATCCATCTTCCATTTCATACCGTTTTGTTTCACATTTCATCGCACACTCCACCTTAAAACTTACATCCTGCCTTTATTTTTGATGAGCATATGATGAAAAAGGCTGCAAAATGACGGCAAACATATCAAATATCTCTGGGCTTATTGTGATTCTTTCCTTGACGCCCGTTTCGCCCTGAGCTGCAGTGACACTAAACGTAATTAAAAACATGAAAAATGATCTGGCGTTTTGCTGAGCCGCGCGGTCTGTTTACAAAAAAACATTAATTACAGGAGTGAGAAACTGCGCCCCGAGGTACACGCCATATGCTGAAGTCCATTTACCAAACTATAGTACGACGCAACGGTTTGAACGTGAATCTGTGACACGACACGTAGACATCTTCTACGACTCGAGCTAAGACACCGGCGCCTTCGCTCCCGTGACGACGCAGCGGTTTGAACGTGAATCTGTGACACGAGACGCTGGCATGTTCCCTGTCTAAACGTTTGCCTTATTTTTGGCGCAGATGGTGAAATTACAGGCGAGCATCAAACACTGTGAAGAGGATTATTCTGCGGCCAAGGTACAAACTAAAACACAATCTCCAGCCGTCTGACATTCACTGCATCACACCATTTTCACCACGTTTTCATGAACAAATAAGGCCTTTTTATGTGTAAAATACCTCAAAATGTCACATATTTGGGACATGTTTCTCCTTTTAAAATGAATGGGTTTGTGTCTTTACGATGATTTTTTTTTTACAAAGAATGGAGCGGGCATTTTCTAACCTCAAAATTGTACTTGAGCTGCACAAACAGTACAATTTTGTGGTCAAGTATGCAATATATCTAAATAAAAGGTACAATCTGTCAAATGTTTTGTTAAAGTCCAAAATATATAAAATCTTCATCCTAGTTTTACTTCCGTTAAGTTGCAGTTTGTGAAGACATTTAGACAAATCAAACTACAGAAAGTAGAGCTGCGTTCTAAACAGAATCCCTCTGTGATGTCATCAATGTGCGACACTTAACTCAACTGACAGTTTAAACCATCGCTCAACAAAATATTGTGTTATTCAGTCATATTATCTGTACGATCTACATCATAATGGCCTAACCGGGGACGAATAAGCAACATTTTGTGAAATCTGAAATATAATCATGTTTTGTCAAAGGTCACACAAACTTTAAGTACAAGATTGTAGTTTTATCTCTTCTCTCCACGCGCTCCGGAGCTAACCTTCTTCCCCGCTCTGAACCGTCTGACCTGCAGGCTTTGCTGGAGCAGTTGCCCCAGGACGACCCCGACTACATCTTCAACACCGGCTGCCTGCTCTACATCGACGGGAAGTACGAGGAGGCGTGTAAGAAGTTCAGTTCGGCCCTGCAGGTCCTGGGGAACGTGCCCGGTAAGAGTCACGAGGGACTGAAATCATTTTCAATGGCAAAGTTAATGTTCATTAAAAAAAATCATGATTTGCCCTCTAAACTCTATAATTAGTTGACACTCTCTTACTAGCTGAACCTTGTGTGTTTTCACAGCTCTGTCCTACAACATCGCTCTGTGCTACTACAGCCTGAAGAATTACACCCAGGCTTTGAAATACATCAGTGAAATCATCGAGCAAGGGATCAGAGAGCACCCAGGTAAGCCCCTCCCACCCAAGTAAGCCCCTCCTGCCTGGCATCACATGACCGCATTCTGGATATCCTTCAGGAACAGTATTCTGGATCATGTCTGTATTCCACAATGGTGATAAAGCGTGCGTGTGTCTGTTCCAGAGCTGAGTGTGTGCATGACCACAGAGGGCATCGATTACCACAGCGTGGGCAACACTCTGGTGCTGCACCAGACGGCGCTCATCGAGGCCTTTAACCTGAAAGCAGCCATTCAGTACCAGCTCAAGAACCGTGAGACTCTTTATCTCTGTTTACCGCCTCCTGAAACACTCCTGTAGGGGGAGCTCTAGTTTGGACTCTGGGTTTCAATTAAAACCATTAACAATTCAAAACTACAATTAACCATGTTTTAAATGGTCAGAAGCTCTAAAAATAGCGTCCATAAAAGGAAAACGTCGACCAAATTAAAGACATAAATAGAGCCTTTTGTCAGAATCAGAAAAGGTTTATTTTCGTTGTCAGACTGGAACTTGCTTTGGTGCAACATTCAACGATGAGCAATAATAATTACATCATGGTTAAAGTGGCTGTAACTAACGGTAATCAATTATTGAAATGACCAATGAAAGTAAAGACGTACGCCTCAGTGTCAGGACAAAACAGCATTAACTCCAACATGCAGGAATCAATCAAACTTTGAGTAAAATGTGACCCCTTTAATATTTATGTCGGGGATAAAATCGAGGCGTAGTGCGCACTTTAATTACTTTTTACTAAAATATTTTAAGCGGTTTGAATTTTATATCAAGCGGTCGTCTTGGCAGATCTGACTGTATTCAGGTTAACATTTTATTTAAATCATTTCAAACGCACAAACCTTTGGACTAATCTAAAAACCAGACGACTGAAATAATGATGAGTCGACTCCCCAGAACGGCGGCAGATTGTTGGCGTTGGTGGATGAAACGCAGCGAGTTTGAAAAAATATTGGAACTAAATAATATCTGTTTTTTAATATTTCGTACGAAATCGGTCGATACTAGGACCGATAAAACATGACAAACCTGCATTCTTTTAAGCTGTGAGTGCGCTCGCCGCTCCACAGATCTGACGTGTAACTCCTTATAGGTTATACGGGCCCGGATACAAACACAGGAAATCAATCAATCATCTCATCAATGTTTCACTCCGTCTAATGCTTCATAATCGTTTAAAGGGCGTATGTTTTTCTCATTATTAACTCGTTTGTTGGGACAGACCCGTGGTAAATATGTATCATTTTACACCATTCAAGTGGCAGTTTATGAAGAAAAATGAAAACAAAAGTTGAACATTACAAGAAGTAGAGCCATGTTCTTTAACGGAATCCTTTTGTGATCCTTTTCAATAAGCGTCGGAAATTCCAGGTCCAGTTACACACAACTGACATAACAGTTTAACAATAATGAAACAGATTTAAGGTGCTATCCGTTCATCAAATTCATACATATTTTGCAGTCTATATGGATGTTGGCCCTTGTTTACGAGCGGTTGCTAGGTAACAGTTGTGGAAATACCTATTATAACGTACGCGCAAGGAAAATTGCGCAATAAAATCTGAAATATATGCACTTTAAAACCCGGTAGTGTGGAACATGGAGCAATGACGAACTCGTAACGTGTCTGATGTTCTCTGTTCAGTGAAAGGCGCTCAGGAGGCTCTGACGGACATGCCGCCCCGATGCGAAGAGGTAACGCTTCCTTTTCATCATTTTCACTCTCATCACAACCGCCCACTGTTACTTTGAACTCCTCCCACCAGTACTGAGCTCCTCCCACAATCGCCCCTGCTCGTTTCTGCCGCTGATTTATGTAAACGTGTTGTGTGTGAAAGACAAATTCATTCCATTCCGTTTCGGTCCAGAAGAGAACGCCTAATTTAACGTACGCCGACGACCTTCAGACGCCGATTTGTGACCGACGTGTGAAAAACGGCGCGCGGTTTGAGAGAGAGAAAAGGCGTTTTATCGAGGCCGTTTATGTCGTGAAAATGTCAGGCTTGTTTTGTCGCCGTCGCTCAGAGGTTGAAAACACAAATCATCTTTTTATCTGCAATACTGTACCGAGGTATTTACCGCCCCCTAGTGGACAACCATCTGTATCGCCTCTTCCACTCAGACCACCGTGATGTTATAACCTCTGTACCGTCTCTTCCACTCAGACCACCGTGATGTCATAACTTGGTGTTGTTATGTGTGAAGGAGCTGGACCCGGTGACGCTGCATAACCAGGCCCTGCTGCACATGGACTCCAAGCCCAGCGAAGGGTTCGAGAAGCTGGCCTTCCTCCTGCAGCAGCCGACCTTCCCCCCGGTCACCTTCGGAAACCTGCTGCTGCTCTACTGCAAACACGAGGTACACACGTGAAGTACACACTACTGCAAACACGAGGTACACGCGTGAAGTACACACTACTGCAAACAAGAGGTACATACGTAAAGTACACACTACTACAAACACGAGGTACACACGTGAAGTACACTCTACTGCAAACACGAGGTACACGTTTACCACACGTGAAGTACACACTACTGCAAACACGAGGTACACGCGTGAAGTACACACTACTGCAAACACGAGGTACACGTTTACCACACGTGAAGTACACACTACTGCAAACACGAGGTACACGCGTGAAGTACACACTACTGCAAACACGAGGTACACGTTTACCACACGTGAAGTACACACTACTGCAAACACGAGGTACACGCGTGAAGTACACACTACTGCAAACACGAGGTACATACGTAAAGTACACACTACTACAAACACGAGGTACACGCGTGAAGTACACACTACTGCAAACACGAGGTACACGTTTACCACACGTGAAGTACACACTACTGCAAACACGAGGTACACGCGTGAAGTACACACTACTGCAAACACGAGGTGCACGTTTACCACACGTGAAGTACACACTACTGCAAACACGAGGTACACGCGTGAAGTACACACTACTGCAAACACGAGGTACATACGTAAAGTACACACTACTACAAACACGAGGTACACGCGTGAAGTACACACTACTGCAAACACGAGGTACACGTTTACCACACGTGAAGTACACACTACTGCAAACACGAGGTACACTTTTACCACACGTGAAGTACACGATAGTGCAAACACGAGGCACACACGTAAAGTACACACTACTGCAAACACGAGGTACACTTTTACCACACGTGAAGTACACGATAGTGCAAACACGAGGCACACACGTAAAGTACACACTACTGCAAACACGAGGTACACGCGTGAAGTACACTCTACTGCAAACACGAGGTACACGCTTACCACACATAAAGTACACACTACTGCAAACACAAGGTACACGCTTACCACACATGAAGTACACACTACTGCAAACACGAGGTACACGCTTACCACACGTGAAATACATGACTGCAAACACGAGGTACACGCTTACCACATGTGAAGTACACTCTACTGTGAACAGTAACATAAGTACATCAAGATTTTAGGTTAATAATAACGGCTGAAGAAAAGAAAACTCCAAAAGACGTCCTGATGTTAGCCCCGCCTCGTCATAGTGATAAGCCCCGCCTCGTCATAGTGATAAGCCACGCCTCCTCATAGTGATAAGCCCCGCCTCTTCTCAGTGACATTTCATTACATGTTTTTGTTTTGGAAAATGGTCCACGTGACATTTTAGAGCTCTACATGTGTCACTCAGAGTTCACATTTTGGAAGCATCTCATCTGGGCACAGAGCAGTGGGCGGGGCTAGGGTGTAGGTGAAAACGGACACTTTCTGAGCACTCGTGTCTCAGTTGCAGTACAAAACTGAATTAAGTGAAACGTGCCAGAATCAATCGAAATACAACAGGGAGCAAGATAACGATTAGGGAAAGTCAAGTTTATTATACATGTTTATTATATTTTTGCTTTTATACAAATGGTTCCTTTAATCCCTCTGTAGTATCTAGTGTAGCCCTCCAGTGGTTTTGTAGGTCGGCATGTTCCACCATCTTGTGAAGCGGCAGGAACTGTCACCGTCTGGACTTCCTGTGGTTCGAGTCTCACTGGAAACCTCCCCAGGACCCGAGTCTGTTTAATTAAACCATGTGCTAAATGGCGCCCCCTGCTGTGCTCCTCTCGCCCCTTCAGTATTTCGACCTGGCAGCGGACGTCCTGGCAGAGAATGCCCATCTCACCTACAAATTCCTCTCTCCCGTGAGTGACAACGCGATGAACCTTTGCCCCGCACACGTATGTTCTGCTGTTTAAATTCCTCTCCTTCTTTCCACAGTACATGTACGAGTTCTTGGATGCGTTGCTCACCTGCCAAACGGCACCAGAAGAGGTAAAAAGAAGTATTCGTATCCCAAAATATATATGTAGATGTGTTTTTTTTTACTTTTTGGGGGATATTTTGAACCAGAACACATGGGTCGCTTGAAAAAAGGGCCTTAATTTAAAAATGTTCTGGGTTACGAATCCTTATGGCTTATTAATTCATAGTTATTTGATAAATGGTGACAGCAGTTGATAGAAGTGTTTCCCCAGAAATGTTTAATTATTTGGTGATCCGTCATAGTGCTTTGTTTCAACTTTCTGAATGGATAAGTGATGATATTGTCGAACAAACAGACGGATTAGGAGTACTTCACATGTAGTTTTAGAAAAGATTTACCTAAAATTAGTGTCGATACCTCAAAACGTTGTATTCACGTTCATAACCGTTTTTGTTTTCTGTGCCGTCTTCAGGCTTTCAGGAAGTTCGATGAAATGAACGGCAAACTGACAGAGCAGCTTCGCAAAGTGGCCAAACAGGTGAAGCGCTGTAATATTTCAGCGCTGTAACGTTGTCATCGTCGTGTGATTGAGTCGAGCTGCTTGAGTCTGACTCGTTCTGTCTCTGGTTTTGAAGCTGCAGGAGGCTCGTTTGGCCAGAGACGACGACGGCCAGAAGAGGGCGCTGCTCGAGTACGACCAGATGCTGGAGAAGTGAGAACAGACTTCTAGATCCTCTTCTAATGATTGTGTCCTTCTAACAGTTTATTTTCTATTGCAAAGAATGGGGAGGAACTTTAGCTCCATAAAAGTTACTTGTGGCACAGTATTTAATATATTTGTAGAAAAAATAAGAATATATTTGTATTCAACCTAAAAATCTGTATTTTGCCATCATTACGCATGCCTAGTGTCTTTAAGAAACGTCCTTTTACATAAACAAATAATGTAAAGTCCAATAGCAAATGTGTTTGAAGCAGCTCTGCCATCACTCACATGTATCCGAGTACTTTTACTTTGACAAAACCACCTGGAACTTTCAGATTTTGTGACATTCTGAGGTTAATCCCAGTTTCTTGTCTCAGAATAACTTGTACTGAAGTACTAGTACTGCCTGTGTCTTCCAGATACATCGTGGTGTTGATGGCTCAGGCCAAAATCTACTGGAACCGCGAGAACTTCCAGATGGTGGAGAAGATCTTCCATAAGTCTGTGGAGGTCTGCACCGAGGACGACACGTGGAAGCTCAACGTGGCCCACGTGCTCTTCATGCAGAACAAGTACAAGGAGGCCATCGGCTTCTACGAGCCCATCGTCAAGAAGCACTACGACAGCGTGAGTGGCTGAAACGGGGTGAAACAGAGGGTGAAACAGAGGGTGAAACAGAGGGTGAAACAGAGGGTGAAACAGAGGGTGAAACAGAGGGTGAAACGGAGCACTACGACAGCGTAAGTGGGTTAAACAGAGGGTGAAACCGGTTTTATGTTTTTCGTCACATTAAGTAGTGTTGGCTGTAATGACTAACTCCTCCCCCTTCTCTTAAGTCTGGGCTTCCGTGGCCGCGTGTTCCTCGTGTGTTCCTCGTGTGTTCCTCGTGTGTTCCTCGTGTGTTCCTCGTGTGTTCCTCGTGTGTTCCGCGTGTGTTCCTCGTGTGTTCCTCGTGTGTTCCGCGTGTGTTCCGCACGTGTTCCTCGCGTGTTCCGCGCGTGTTCCGCGCGTGTTCCTCGCGTGTTCCGCGCGTGTTCCTCGCGTGTTCCGCTGTGTTCCTCGCGTGTTCCTCGCGTGTTCCTCGTGTGTTCCTCGCGTGTTCCTCGCGTGTTCCTCGCGTGTTCCTCGCGTGTTCCGCGTGTGTTCCGCGTGTGTTCCTCGTGTGTTCCGCGTGTGTTCCTCGTGTGTTCCGCGTGTGTTCCGCGTGTGTTCCTCGTGTGTTCCGCGTGTGTTCCTCGTGTGTTCCTCGTGTGTTCCTCGTGTGTTCCGCGTGTGTTCCGCGTGTGTTCCGCGTGTGTTCCTCGTGTGTTCCGCGTGTGTTCCTCGCGTGTTCCGCGTGTGTTCCTCGCGTGTTCCGCGCGTGTTCCTCGTGTGTTCCGCGTGTGTTCCTCGTGTGTTCCTCGTGTGTTCCGCGTGTGTTCCGCGTGTGTTCCTCGTGTGTTCCTCGTGTGTTCCTCGTGTGTTCCGCGTGTGTTCCGCGTGTGTTCCTCGTGTGTTCCGCGTGTGTTCCTCGTGTGTTCCGCGTGTGTTCCTCGCGTGTTCCTCGCGTGTTCCTCGCGTGTTCCTCGCGTGTTCCGCGCGTGTTCCGCGCGTGTTCCGCGCGTGTTCCGCGCGTGTTCCGCGCGTGTTCCGCGCGTGTTCCGCGCGTGTTCCGCGCGTGTTCCGCGCGTGTTCCGCGCGTGTTCCGCGCGTGTTCCGCGCGTGTTCCGCGCGTGTTCCGCGCGTGTTCCGCGCGTGTTCCGCGCGTGTTCCGCGCGTGTTCCGCGCGTGTTCCGCGCGTGTTCCGCGCGTGTTCCTCGCGTGTTCCTCGCGTGTTCCGCGCGTGTTCCGCGCGTGTTCCTCGCGTGTTCCTCGCGTGTTCCTCGCGTGTTCCTCGCGTGTTCCTCGCGTGTTCCTCGCGTGTTCCTCGCGTGTTCCTCGCGTGTTCCTCGCGTGTTCCGCGCGTGTTCCTCGCGTGTTCCGCGCGTGTTCCGCGCGTGTTCCGCGCGTGTTCCTCGCGTGTTCCGCGCGTGTTCCTCGCGTGTTCCGCGCGTGTTCCGCGTGTGTTCCGCGTGTGTTCCTTGTTGACCTGAGCCTGTTGTTTCAGATGGAGCAGTGTAACATTCAGGAGTGTCCGTGCAAATGCAAACCCTCGGTAAAGCTGTGTGTTTCTGAGTGTGTTTCTGTCTCAGACGCATGCTTTTCACACTCGACTCTCACTTATCTTTGATCTGAGCAACACCGTCGTCATCGGCGACGGGTTCACGCTTCGATCGGCTTAATTCAGATTTGTCTTTTTGATTAATCACGACGAACGGATGATTTGGTTTGATGCTGCTCAGTGACTCGCCTGGTGGAGCTGAAATCCACACGACTTTTATAGAGCTGCACAATATTGTATTATAATATTTATAATAATATGAGAAGTGCATCAGTATTAATATCAGTGTGATATTTTAACACTACCGTATTTTCCGGACTATAAGTCGCACCAGCCAAAAAATGCATAATAGAGAAGAAAAAAAACATATATAAGTTGCACTGGAGTATGAAATGCAGATGCAAGTGTGAAAATAACAAATAATATCACATATAAGTATAAATCGGCCAAAACTATGAAAAAGGGTGCGACTTATAGTCTGGAAAATACAGTAATTTTGCCCTTGATAAGAAGGAAAAAAAAAAAAAAATCTGCCTTTTGTCGTGATATATTTAGTTTGCTGCAACATGAATTATTGCATGAGTTTTTCCTCTAGAAGTGAAACAATTATTGAACTAATCATGATTAGTCGACACAATTATTGTCTCATTATCTGGAGACATATAATACAGACTTAAACACAAGCATAAAGACGTGTGGCAGTATTAAGTCTTTAGACCTTCTTTCTGCGAGGAAAGACGTACATTATATTAAAAATACAGAGAAATATCAGCGTGTGTCATTATTGCGATATCGATACTTTAGCGATATATCGTGCGGCCCTAGTTTCCACCATTTCTCTTTAAATCAAGTCAATTTATTGATGACTGATTCTACAAAAGTACGATTACGTAATGCGCTTGATTCATCGACTGTTTCCACCACAATATGTCTAAAATGTTTCCTGAAGCTGTTTCACAGTGGTGCATGTTCCACAGAAGAGTGTTTTTCAAATCAATATTTCATCCTCAACAATGACTTTTAAACGTGTTGTTTTCATGGTGTTCACAGAGAAATGTCTTTTTGTCCAGATCCTGAACGTGAGCGCCGTGGTGCTGGCAAACCTGTGCGTGTCCTACATCATGACCAGCCAGAACGAAGAGGTGAGTCCAGCTCTTCTTCTGGACGTTCTAAAGCTCCAGCTCGTCTTCCGGACGTTCTAGAGCTCCAGCTTGCCTTCCGGACGTTCTAGAGCTCCAGCTTGCCTTCCGGACGTTCTAGAGCTCCAGCTTGCCTTCCGGACGTTCTAGAGCTCCAGCTCGCCTTCTGGACGTTCTAGGTGCAGTGCGTTCTTTTCTAGCTCAAGTTAAGCTCCTCTCTGTTTCAGGCCGAGGAGCTGATGAGGAAGATTGAGAAAGAGGAAGAGCAGATTTCATACGACGACCCGGACAAGAAGGTCTTTCACCTGTGCATCGTCAACCTGGTCATCGGGTGAGACATTCAGCAATAGAAGCGTCACTTCTATCTTTTCAAAGGGTTGTAACATTCTTCTTGTCATTATCAAGCATTTTATGTTATGAACAAGCTAAAGTCCGTTAGCCTTTAGCTAAAGTCTGTTAGCCTTTAGCTAAAATCCGTTAGCCTTTAGCTAAAGTCCGTTAGCCTTTAGCTAAAGTCCGTTAGCCTTTAGCTCAGATGTCACGCTTACATGCTAATTATGATCTCAAATAAAACACCAAAAGGTTTTCACACTTTGGGGTTGGTCCCAGGACAAACTCTGGATTATTCACAAAGTGCAAAGTTTTCACTGCTGCTTTATGCTAATGGATAATGCTAACGGCTATAGGAAAAATAAAGTCACTTTGTCCGACATGTTCTTCTTGGATTAGCCGAGCTTTGAACACCGCATCGACTGAATAATACGTCTATGCTGCAGCGTCTTGTCCCCATGGAGACGGATACATTTTAATACTAACAAGGAGAGCGTTGTTTAGCTTTATGACAGTAAATGATGACGAGTGTTTCAGGATTGTATTACATGAAACGCTAAATATAACTGCTAAACGTGAGCCTTCTGCTTCCTCAGAACGCTGTACTGTGCTAAAGGGAACTACGACTTTGGCATCTCTCGTGTCATTAAGAGTCTGGAGCCGTACAACAAGAAGGTCAGTCCATGATTCACACAGATCAACTGCACAGATGCATCGCGCACGGCCATGTGTGAATACATGAAGCTTCAATAGTCTAGAGATTTCCCTGAGCCTGGTTTAAACTAAAGGCGTGAGTATTTTCCGTGCTGTGAATATAAATAGTCTTTGCAGATGCCTGAGCTCCAGCTGCAAAAACATCATCCCACAGGATAAATACACAAGAGTTGTGCAGAGGAACACGCTGTGCAGAGGAACACGCTGTGCAGAGGAACACGCTGTGCAGAGGAACACGCTGTGCAGTGGAACACGCTGTGCAGAGGAACGGAACGCGCTGTGCAGAGGAACGGAACGCGCTGTGCAGAGAAACGGAACGCGCTGTGCAGAGGAACGGAACGCGCTATGTAGAGGAACGGAACGCTGTGTAGAGGAACGGAACGCGCTGTGCAGAGGAACGGAACGCTGTGCAGAGGAACGGAACGAGCTGTGCAGAGGAACGGAACGCTGTGTAGAGGAACGGAACGCGCTGTGCAGAGGAACGGAACGCGCTGTGCAGAGGAACGGAACGCGCTGTGCAGAGGAACGGAACGCGCTGTGCAGAGGAACGGAACGCGCTGTGCAGAGGAACGGAACGCGCTGTGCAGAGGAACGGAACGCGCTATGTAGAGGAACGGAACGAGCTGTGCAGAGGAACGGAACGCTGTGTAGAGGAACGGAACGCGCTGTGCAGAGGAACGGAACGCGCTGTGCAGAGGAACGGAACGCGCTGTGCAGAGGAACGGAACGCGCTGTGCAGAGGAACGGAACGCGCTGTGCAGAGGAACGGAACGCGCTGTGCAGAGGAACGGAACGCGCTGTGCAGAGGAACGGAACGCGCTGTGCAGAGGAACGGAACGCGCTGTGCAGAGGAACGGAACGCGCTGTGCAGAGGAACGGAACGCGCTGTGCAGAGGAACGGAACGCGCTGTGTAGAGGAACGGAACACGCTGTGCAGAGGAAAGTTTCACTGTAGGACATCACACTGTATATATATTTGCAGCAATAACATACTATTAAATTATTTAAAATAACATCTACAATGAAAATGTCAGACCCTCAGATTTATAAGTGAAATGACATCCAAAATGACAAGGTGTTCTCTGGTCTGTTGTACGTTCTCTCATGTGTTCTCTGGTCTGTTGTACGTTCTCATGTGTTCTCTGGTCTGTTGTACGTTCTCTCATGTGTTCTCTGGTCTGTTGTACGTTCTCTCATGTGTTCTCTGGTCTGTTGTACGTTCTCTCATGTGTTCTCTGGTCTGTTGTACGTTCTCATGTGTTCTCTGGTCTGTTGTACGTTCTCTCATGTGTTCTCTGGTCTGTTGTACGTTCTCATGTGTTCTCTGGTCTGTTGTACGTTCTCATGTGTTCTCTGGTCTGTTGTACGTTCTCATGTGTTCTCTGGTCTGTTGTACGTTCTCATGTGTTCTCTGGTCTGTTGTACGTTCTCATGTGTTCTCTGGTCTGTTGTACGTTCTCATGTGTTCTCTGGTCTGTTGTACGTTCTCAGCTGGGCACAGACACGTGGTTCTATGCAAAACGCTGTTTCCTGTCTCTGCTGGAGAACATGTCCAAACACATGATGTTGCTGCAAGACACAGTGGTCCAGGAGTGTGTGCAGTTCCTCCAGCACTGTGAAGGTGAGTTCTGGTTTAGTTCTGGTTTAGTCCTGATTTAGGCCTGGTTTAGTTCTGGTTTAAACCTGATTTAGGCCTGGTTTAGGCCTGGTTTAGGCCTGGTTTAGACCTGATTTAGACCTGGTTTAGGCCTGGTTTAGTCCCGTTTTAGCCCCGGTTTAGTCCCGGTTTAGCACTGGTTTAGCCCTGATTTAGCCCCGGTTTAGCCCTAGTTTAAACGCTTACTGTGTCTGTGTAAAGCAGGATTTGGAGACTGATCTTGTAAAGTGTCTTCATTTCTTTTTGCATTTGTGTCTGTATTTTTTCAGTTTATGGTAAAGAGGTGCCGGCGATCATCGAGTCGCCGCTGGACGAGACGCACGTTCACGTCGGTAAAAACACCGTCACGTACGAGGCCCGGGTTTTAAAGGCGCTTTTCTACGACGTCACCGGGTGGAACAAATGAAACGAGAGTCCGAGGAATGAACTGGATACTCACACATGACGTTAAAGGACAAATATTCTGCTGTATTTGTGTTGTTATCAGCCGTTGATGAGCCAAAACGCACATCCACATAGACTTGGATGGTAAAAAGCTGCTGATGTTATTGATTTGATGTGGCTGTTAAAGTTCAAGTCTGAGTCCATTATTACCCCCAGATTTCTAACTTGGTTTGTAGGTTTTAGAGCAAGACTCAGGAGGTGACGCTAACACTTTCTCTGTGTTTCTGTGGGACAAAGACCATGATTTGAGTCTTGTCTGAGTTCAGCTGGAGAGAGTTGTTTTGCATCCACACACTGACTCTGGCACCAGCAGGAGGCCCTCTGGTACCAGCAGGAGGCCCTCTGGCACCAGCAGGAGGCCCTCTGGCACCAGCAGGAGGCCCTCTGGCACCAGCAGGAAGCCGGTCCACACATCCACACACTGATCTGTTGAATGCAGTGACAGAGTGAAACCACTGGTCCATAGTCACCTGCCGACAGTGAAACATAGATCTGACTCGTCTGCATCATTGTGATAGGACACATTTTCACTGCGTATCAACTGACCTAACGGCAGCATGTAGAGGTGGAACAGAAAGGGTCCCAGAACTGACCCTTGGGGCTCCCCCTGTCTTCCAGATAGGACCTTAAACAGATTAGATTTGTGCCAGTGATGCCCGCCCAGTCCTCTAGTCTCTGTAAGAGGGTCCCACGCTTCGAAAAAAAGAATATCTCGCACATTTACCTGTGTTAGCACATTTTTGATGGTTTGAATAATATTTTCTGAAAACATAAAAAAACGAGACCTTTCTATCACCCACTTTCAGATCATTATTTGAGTTTGAATACAAGTTTTTTATTTGTAAAGTTTGGAGTGAAATCAAAGCTTTGCACATTCACAAAGATCCACAAATCCAATTGTCTGTTTGTTGTTAACTACATTTACATTATTTTGTGATACAGTAGAAATATTGATGTAAAATAAAAAAATATTTATGTAAAATAAAAACGGCCTTGTTTTTTGATTCAAAGAAGCAGAAGGAAAAACTACCCAGTATGCATATTCTGAGATGAACTGGTTCTGTTAAGTCCGGGTTTAGGGCCAGGTTTGTCTTCCTTTGTCCTGTTTTAATCTTAAAAGAATAAAGAATAATAATAAAGTCTAAGACGTACAACTACAGTAGGTGGCGGTAATGTAACAGTTGGATACCAACTGCGATAAAACGCCAAAGAAGAAGAAGACGGCTTAGGCCGAGGCCCTGTAATATTGTTATGCAAGATTACATAAGAACATTACGGTTGTTATGCATTCTTGCATAACAACCGTCACGTGATGTCAGTATTCAGTGTCACAAAAGTTCTAAGATTCTAGAACGTTACTTTAGATACCCTCATCTACATACCCTCATCTACATTGAGTCTTGGCAGGACTTCGACCCCAAAAAGTCTGAAGACTAAAGGAATAAAGTCTGGCGGTAATGCAACACTCGGATGTCAACCGCCATAAAACAACAACAACAACAACAACAACAACCCCAAAAAGAATAACGGCCAACTGCCAGTCTAGGTCAAAGGAATAAAGTCTGGCGGTAATGTAACACTTGGAAATCAACCGCCATAAAACACAAGAAGAAGAAAAAGAAGAAGAGCAACCTGTGTACATGTGAGATTCAATAAAGCTCCTGACCCGTTGGCGTGTCTCCTCATTCTCTTCAATCACCTGAACATATCAATGCTGTCCTGACCCGGCACCCTGCGGTGATTGCTAACCAGTATCCAAATATTTTCGTATATCACGTTATTAGAGTCCTCATTAAAATTGTTGGTCCTTCGAGCTGGATCTGAGCCACCACTGCAGTCAATATGCTAAGGCCACATGAGCGAGAACCTGCTGTGGAACACCTGCAAAGATACTGGCTGATGTGGCCTCTTCAGCTGCTGACGTTGCCTCTACAGCTGCTGACGCTGCTACTGACGTTGCCTCTACTGCTGCTGCTGACGTTGCCTGTACTGCTGCTGACGTTGCCTCTACTGCTGCTGACGTGGTCTCTACTGCTGCTGACGTGGCCTCTACAGCTGCTGACGTGGCCTCTACAGCTGCTGACGTGGCCTCTACTGCTGTAGAGGGCTCTACAGCTGCTGACGTGGCCTCCACAGCTGCTGACGCTGCTACTGACTTTGCCTCTACAGCTGCTTACATGGCCTCTACTGCTGCTGACGTGGCCTCTACTGCTGCTGACGTAGCCTCTACTGCTGCTGATGTGGCCTCTACAGCTGCTGACGTGGCCTCTACAGCTGCTGATGTGGCCTCTACAGCTGCTGATGTGGCCTCTACAGCTGCTGACGTGGCCTCTACTGCTGCTGACGTGGCCTCTACAGCTGCTGACGTGGCCTCTACAGCTGCTGACGTGGCCTCTACAGCTGCTGACGTGGCCTCTACTGCTGCTGACGTGGCCTCTACAGCTGCTGACGTGGCCTCTACAGCTGCTGACGTGGCCTCTACAGCTGCTGATGTGGCCTCTACAGCTGCTGAGCTGCTGACGTGGCCCCTACTGCTGCTGATGTGGCCTCTACAGCTGCTGACGTGGCCTCTACAGCTGCTGATGTGGCCTCTACAGCTGCTGACGTGGCCTCTACAGCTGCTGTAGAGGCCTCCACAGCTTCTGACGTGGCCTCTACAGCTGCTGACGTGGCCTCTACAGCTGCTGTAGAGGCCTCCACAGCTTCTGACGTGGCCTCTACTGCTGCTGACGTGGCCTCTACAGCTGCTGACGTGGCCTCTACAGCTGCTGTAGAGGCCTCCACAGCTTCTGACGTGGCCTCTACAGCTGCTGACGTGGCCTCTACAGCTGCTGTAGAGGCCTCCACAGCTTCTGACGTGGCCTCTACAGCTGCTGACGTGGCCTCTACTGCTGCTGTAGAGGCCTCCACAGCTTCTGACGTGGCCTCTACAGCTGCTGACGTGGCCTCTACAGCTGCTGACGTGGCCTCTACAGCTGCTGATGTGGCCTCTACAGCTGCTGACGTGGCCCCTACTGCTGCTGATGTGGCCTCTACAGCTGCTGACGTGGCCTCTACAGCTGCTGACGTGGCCTCTACAGCTGCTGATGTGGCCTCTACAGCTGCTGACGTGGCCTCTACAGCTGCTGTAGAGGCCTCCACAGCTTCTGACGTGGCCTCTACAGCTGCTGACGTGGCCTCTACTGCTGCTGTAGAGGCCTCCACAGCTTCTGACGTGGCCTCTACAGCTGCTGACGTGGCCTCTACAGCTGCTGACGTGGCCTCTACAGCTGCTGATGTGGCCTCTACAGCTGCTGACGTGGCCCCTACTGCTGCTGACGTGGCCTCTACTGCTGCTGACGTGGCCTCTACAGCTGCTGACGTGGCCTCTACAGCTGCTGACGTGGCCTCTACAGCTGCTGACGTGGTCTCTACTGCCAGCAGAGCCCACTTTCCTCCCAGCCTCTGTTACGTGCCCTTTATGTTTCAGATACTCACAGCTCATATCAAATGTGAGGAAGCGCTTCTCACCGCTGACTCCTACTGCCACAGCCCGTACCCATTCACAGACACTATGAGAGCACTCACAGAGATGTATGGTCAACCCTAGCAGCATTTGAAGAGCCTCTCTGATTTGATGGATGGGCCAACATAAGATATGGGGCCATTAAACCGTTTAAGTCATTTGATCTCCAGGTCCGATCACTGGTTGGAATGCTGCACCAACAGGGAAGCCCAGGTCGGACTGAACTCGTGTGTGGCTCACACGTCTCCCGCCTCTTAGCTAAGTTACTACATGACCTAAGAGCCAACTTCAACAGATTTGTAAACCACAGTCAGACTCACATTCCAACCCTTCTCGGTCTGGCTACTTGGCTTGAATATGAAGTCAGAGTCCAAGCCCAAGGGGAACAATACACGAGCTTGGACAGCAACCCAGCCAGAGGGAGACCAGCACCATCTAAGAGCCAATACCCCGTCTACAAGTCCCAGGGATCTACTACCGTTCTCCTCGGCAATAAACCCGTTAAGTCAGCAAAGGAAGCCGCAACAACTCCGGGTCCACCACAAAGGGAGATGACGTCTGACAAGCCTAAACTGTAATGTCCCTTCTGCGACACAACGCAGCACTATCTGAACCAGTGCAGAAACTTCAAACTCCTTTCAGTGGAGCAGAAGACACGGTGGATCAAGACAAACCACCTCTGCTGGAGATGTGGTCGCACCAGGCTTCCAAGTGTAACATAAAAGCCAAATGTAGACAGTGTGAGAAGAGGCACCTGGACGTCCAGAATGCTCACCCAAATACTAGGCCGCTGGTGAACCCCGAACACCAGAAGCAGGCACCGGTCTGGCTAGTTCTGTGTCACAGACCCTGTACCTCGACCGGCCAGCCAGTAGCCACCAAGTTCAACTCAAGCTCAGTCGAGTCGTCCTTCAGAGCGGTAACCAGGTCCTTGAAACCTACGCCATACTGGATGATGGGCAGAGCACACAATACTTCTGAACGAGGCTGATCTTCAGCTGGGTCTTCGTGGGCAGGCGGAAGAGCTCACACTCCGTACCATTGGATAGGATGTCTGAGATCCAGGGATCTATTGTATCCTTCGCTATCTCAGAGCCACTTAAGTGCTACAAGATAAATCAAGCCTTCACTGTTCACAACTGAACCTCGCCCGTCACACTTATCCCATCCAAGCTCTGCAGGAGAAATATCGCTACCTTAGAGACATTCCACTTCCTACTATCAAGGATGTCCATCCGCTGCTGCTGATTGTGTCGGATCATCCAATTTTGCTAGCTCCGGTGGAACCGGTACATCTCGCCCCCCCTGGCGGACCTGCAGCAGTGCACACCGACTCGGATGGACTCTCCAAGGCCCTACAAGCCTCCTAAGTCATCAGTTGCCTTCACAGCACTTTCTTTTCACCGTTGGCAGCCCTCCAGATGTTGAGCCCCGAAACATGTGGATAAACTGTGGCAATTGGATATTTTGCTATACAGGTGCAGTTAATAACCAGGTCAAGGCAGAATGCAGAGGCAGTTCGCATGCTGGAGGAGAAGACCACAAGAGTAATGGTAAATAGGGTGAACAGATATGCCACTTCGGAAACATCATCTCCCACCACCCAATTCCTCAAGGAGGTGGTGCTGTCACAGTTACATGGGACAGAGACATCTCGTGAGAGACCCAGAGAAAGCTTCCATCTATTCCAAAGAGATCCACAGACTCATTAAAGCTGGATATGTCAAACCCATTCCCCCCGCCAAAGCCAAAGAAACTAACTATTAATGCTTTATTTCCCACCACATGATGCAAAATAATCAGAAACATTGAATAGTATTTAACTGCTCCTTCACATTCAACGGACAGAGCCTGAATGTAAACCTCCATCCTGGCCCTACGCTTGGAGCTAGCCTCTTGGGAGTCCTACTCAGCTTCAGAGAGCACCCAGTGGCCATCAGCAGGGATGTGAAAGGAAATGTTTCAATCAGGTCCGCCTTCTGGAAAAGGACAAACCGTTTCTGCGCTTCCTGTGGCGAGATGTTAAAGTGGACATGGACCCGACCATCTATGAGTGGCAGGTGCTCCCATTTGGCACAACGTGCAGCCCATGCTGTGCCACCTACGCAATCCAGACTCTTGTCCAAAGCCACACTGAACCAAAGGAAGATGCACGTCTATCCGTAGAGCGCTGCTGGGCCTGGTAGCTAGGAATGCCACTTGTACCTGTCCTGCCAAAGGACCCTCCTTTCTCCTACACGCATCCAACATGTGGCCGGAGAAGCCAGTGAGCACACTTCAGGAGTACGGTGTTTTCCGGCTTGACCACAGTCTCATCTTAATGCCTGCATTTCAGCAGTTTAGAACATATCAAGAAAGAGCTTCTAGATGCCACAGCTCTGAAGCTACACGGGACGGCTGATGATACGCCTCTAACTGCGGACAACTACCATGAGTTAGTTAATCCTAAAAGAATAAAGATAATAAAGTCTAAGACGTACTACTACAGTAGGTGGTGGTAATCAAATCAAATCAATTTATTTTTGTAAGGCCCAAAATCACAACAACAGTTGCCTCTGAGGGCCACAGGGAGAAATGAATCAACAATGTCTGTGGTGGCGAGGGAGTCAGACAATGTCTGTGGTGGCGAGGGACGATGTCCCAGGGTCCTCTGTCCTTAGACTCTCCTTCTCGGCCAGGAAAAACTACAAAAAAACCTCTTTGGGAAAAAAGCGTAGAAACCTGGAGGAGTTCCAGTGAAGGAGAGATCCGACTCTCACAGACGGACAGACGGACACGAGGGAGACTGGAGCTGGACCCACTCTTCAGGCAGAAGAGGGACCGTCTGAGTCGAGCTGGACCCACTCTTCAGGCAGAAGAGGGACCGTCTAGAGGCGAGCTGGACCCACTATTCAGGCAGATGAGGGACCGTCTGAGTCGAGCTGGACCCACTCTTCAGGCAGATGAGGGACCGACTGAGGCGAACTGGAGCCACTCTTCAGGCAGATGAGGGACCGTCCACACAGGGCAGGGACCACTTCACCAGGGGAGGGGCATCTGGGTCCACAGGTCCTCAGGAGTGAGAGAAAGAAAAGAAGGCGGTGAACAGTTTGCAAGTGGAATCAAAAAATAAATATTGTTTGATAGCATAAGTAGTCAGAAGAAGAAGAGGATAGTGCTCAAGCTGTCATACTTCCCCCAGCACAGTTACTCCTAGGGCAGCGTAGCTGAAGCTGTGGGTTTATCTTTCTGTTCCTAACTACTCTGACCATAAGCGATTTCGAAGAGGAACGTTTTAAGCCTGGACTTAAATGAAGAGACTGTGTCAGCATATTTAACATGGGTCGGGAGCTGATTCCATAACACAGGAGCTTGGTAGCTAAACGCTCTACCTCCTACTGTGCTTTTAGAGACTCTTGGTAATGTAACACATAGATACCAACCGCCATAAAACACCAAAGAAGAAGAAGAGCAATCGGCGCCGGACGAAGTCTAGACGAAGAAGAACCGATCGACCCGTTCAGAGAAGTCTCAGATAGGGAAAGAGGCAACCTGTTTGTACCTGTGAGATTCAATAAAGCTCCTGAGCCGTGGGCGTGTCTCCTCATTCTCTTCACTCACCTGAACATATCAATGCTGTCCTGACCCGACACCCGGTCTGATCAGTATCCAAATCTTTGCTTATATCACATTATTAGAGTCACTACATCTGGGTTTGTACAATAGCAGCTGACCATGTCATTATTTCTGAAACATGGCTTAAGAAATCTGCAACCGACAATGATATTTCTATTCGTTTTTAATGTACAATTGTTGCGATCAAGTATCTGGAAAAGGGTTTCAGCTTCTGTTAAATCCTCCTTGTATGTTGTAGTCTCTTCCTCAGCAACTTCTTTGGATTGAAGAATGTGACAAGAAACAACTGCATTTGACCCGGGTCTGAGAAGGAGAGAGAACTGAACCGGGGCTCTAGAGCTGAACCGGGGCTCTAGAACTAAACCAGCGCTGCCGTGTCTCGTTCATTCTGTGCCGAAGGGAAAAACTAAGACCTTGTTTCCAGAAACGTTGGGAAAGAGCTGATTTGAACAGCGCCCCAAAGAGTTCATGAGCAAATCCAATCAAATGTTACACCGTTTGAAACAAAACAACGTTTGAGTTTAGATTTTAATTTTATTTAAATTTTCTGTAATCATCTCCTAATTTCTGTCACTCCAAACATCACTGTGAATTATGACACAATTAATATATTTAAAATATGATTTTATTAATGAGATCAGTACATTCAATAAATACATTCCAGCATAAACATTTAAACTTTATTTTCCTTAACCTTAAATACATTTATAATGACTTGTACATTAGGGCAATTATATTTGGGAAATTGATTGTTTTTTATTTTTCAAAATAAATGTCACTTTGTCAAATAAGACTTTTTAAAACAAATTAAACACAAATAAACACAGATCAGCTGAAAAACATAAATCGAATGACATTTGTGGATTACGTCAACATTTTAACAAAATGGAACCCAGTAAAAGAAAGAAACTAATACCTCTGATGAAGGTAAATACGCTTGTTTACACAGATCTAATAAAACCTCTTGTTTGCAGAAAAGTGACATTTATTAAAGCTGCAACTAACAATTGTTTTAGTTGTCAACTTGTCAAACTATTATTTTTTTTAAATACATTTTAACCAAGTGAAGGCTGAACTATGTTGACAGGATATAATATTTATGAACAACGTGTATTATTGATGAAAATTAAAAATAGTCTAGAGTCTGTAAAGTCCAGGTTACGATTACAAAGACTTTAGCCTCGTTGCAATCCTGTTCTTTACCATTTAGAATGACTTCTACTTTTGTGTGCATTTCCTATATAAAAGTTAGCATTACATTCACTTCCTCTAACTATGATCAAAACTACATTCTTTTTTAAAATGGGAACTTGCCGGAGACGAAAAAACACAGAAATGCAGAGAAATGACACTGCTCGAACTCTGAACTCCGCGATAACGACAAAAACAATGCTTTTAACTTTCAGAAGCGAGTTGTGCCATCACAGTAAAGCTAATGAGGACTAGCATGCTAACAGCACTAGCTGACTCACGTTTTATTCCTTATTTTCACGTACAAACCAAATGAAAATGTGTTAATTGGACAGTTACGTTCACGTTTACGTTAAAACTATAGTCCAATTTTAGACCTGGTTTAGCTCTAGTTTAGACCTGGTTTAGCTCTAGTTTAGACCTGGTTTAGCTCTAGTTTAGACCTGGTTTAGATCTAGTTTAGACCTGGTTTAGCTCTAGTTTAGACCTGGTTTAGCTTTAGACCTGGTTTAGCTCTAGCTTGGACCTGGTTTAGCTCTAGTTTAGAGCTGGTTTAGCTCTAGTAGCTTAGACCTGGTTTAGCTCTAGTTTAGAGCTGGTTTAGCTCTAGTAGCTTAGACCTGGTTTAGCTCTAGTTTAGACCTGGTTTAGCTCTAGTTTAGACCTGGTTTAGCTCTAGTAGCTTAGACCTGGTTTAGCTCTAGCTTAGACCTGGTTTAGCTCTAGTTTAGACCTGGTTTAGCTCTAGCTTAGACCTGGTTTAGCTCTAGTAGCTTAGACCTGGTTTAGCTCTAGCTTAGACCTGGTTTAGCTATAGCTTAGACCTGGTTTAGCTCTAGTTTAGATCTGGTTTAGCTCGTCTGGGCTCAGAAAGTCTCACGTTCAAACTCACAGATTTAAAGGCACAGAATCAATCTAAAATAATGATCTCTGACATGTTTTAATTTGTAAAGTTTGGAGCGAAAACAAAAGCTTTGAACATTCACAAAGATCCACAAATCTGTCTGAAAATCAGTTTGTTGTTTACGACATTTACATTTTGTACAGTAGAAATATTTATGTAAAATAAAAACAGCATTCGTTTCTAAGGAAAAACAACTCAATATGCATATTCTGAAATGATTTAGACCTGGTTTAGTTCCTTTAAGTCCGGGTTTAGGGCCTGATTTAGTCTCAGTCCTGGGGCAGGTTCAGTCCTGGTTTAGTCCTGGTTTAGTCCTGGGGCAGGTTCAGTCCTGGTTTAGTCCTGGTTTAGCCCTGGTTTAGTCCTGGGGCAGGTTCAGTCCTGGTTTAGTCCTGGTTTAGCCCTGGTTTAGTCCTGGGGCAGGTTCAGTCCTGGTTTAGTCCTGGTTTAGTCCCGGGGCAGGTTCAGTCCTGGTTTAGTTCTGGTTTAGTCCTGGTTTAGTCCTGGTTTAGTCCTGGTTTAGTCCTGGTTTAGTCCCGGGGCAGGTTTAGTCCTGGTTTAGTCCCGGGGTAAGTTTAGTCCTGGTTTAGTCCCGGGGCAGGTTCAGTCCTGGTTTAGTCCTGGTTTAATCCTGGTTTAGTCCCGGGGCAGGTTCAGTCCTGGTTTAGTCCTGGTTTAGTCCCGGGGCAGGTTCAGTCCTGGTTTAGTCCTGGTTTAGTCCCGGGGCAGGTTCAGTCCTGGTTTAGTTCTGGTTTAGTCCTGGTTTAGTCCTGGTTTAGTCCTGGTTTAGTCCCGGGGCAGGTTTAGTCCTGGTTTAGTCCCGGGGTAAGTTTAGTCCTGGTTTAGTCCTGGTTTAATCCTGGTTTAGTCCCGGGGCAGGTTCAGTCCTGGTTTAGTCCTAGTTTAGTCCCGGTTTCAGGACAGCGGTCTCTTGGTGATGTCCTGCTCCGCGAGGTAAAAGTTCAGATATCCTCCCAGAGCTCCCACTGCCACGCCCGTCATGTGACTCGAGCAGCCGTCTGCAGAACAGAGACATTTAAGACCAGAACCAGCACAAATGAACTAATGTCACATTATTGTTTCACAACCGCCTCAGAAAACGCTAATTCAACTCCAAAGACGTGATTGTGGTCAGTTAAAGGACTTTAGATTGATTGTGGAGCCAAAACCAAACCAATAATGACGTTTGTGGATTTATATTTTGGAGATTTGGAGAATCCTGTGTTTCGAGACTTTTTCTTGGCAAAGCGCACAGTGAACATGCCACTGTCATCCTCTAGATGGCAGTAGCAACGAGTGTGTGACATCACTTCAGACCCAGGTACTCTTTAGACCTGGTTTAGCTCTAGCTTAGACCTGGTTTAGCTCTAGTTTAGCTCTAGTTTAGACCTGGTTTAGCTTTAGTTTAGCTCTAGTTTAGACCTGATTTAGCTTTAGTTTAGCTCTATTTTAGACCTGGTTTAGCTTTAGTTTAGACCTAGTTTAGCTTTAGTTTGGACCTGGTTTAGTTCTAGTTTAGACCTGGTTTAGCTTTAGTTTAGATCTAGTTTAGACCTGGTTTAGCTCTAGCTTAGACCTGGTTTAGCTTTAGTTTAGACCTGGTTTAGCTTTAGTTTGGACCTGGTTAAGTTCTAGTTTAGACCTGGTTTAGCTCTAGTTTAGACCTGGTTTAGCTCTAGTTTAGACCTGGTTTAACTTTAGTTTAGACCTGGTTTAGGTTTGGTTTAGACCTAGTTTAGACCTGGTTTAGCTCTAGTTTAGACCTGGTTTAGCTCTAGTTTAGACCTGGTTTAACTTTAGTTTAGACCTGGTTTAGGTTTGGTTTAGACCTAGTTTAGACCTGGTTTAGCTCTAGTTTAGACCTGGTTTAACTTTAGTTTAGACCTGGTTTAGCTTTAGTTTAGACCTAGTTTAGTTCTAGTTTAGACCTGGTTTAGCTCTAGTTTAGACCTGTTTTAGCTTTGGCTTAGAATTCCTTTAACTTGTTTCTTACCGAGCAGAACCTTCTCTCGCCGCTTGACCCTGTGGTGAGGCTGAAGCTGCTCCAGTAGCTCCTCGCCGATGCGCTCCGACACCACGTTCCCTGAAAACCACAAAAACAACCGCGTAAACGGCGCTCGTATCCGGGGGAAACGGCGCTCGTATCCGGGGGAAACGGCGTGCGGATAAACGGTCGTACTGTCGCGGCCGAAGCAGCCAACTTCCACGTCCTGAAGGCGGAGGATGTGCTGCAGCCAGTCCACTTTGTAGAAGTCCGAGAAGCCGGCCAATCCACAAACCAGGACTGAAACAAAGAAGAAACAGAACCAGGACTGAAACATTTAAAAGACGGTATTGAAGTTCTAGCTCGTACTGTTCTCCAGGAAGATGTCCGCGTTCAGCGCCCCGAGTCCGTCCCTGAGCAGATCCTGGTTGGTCTTCATCATGTTTGAGCAGAAGATTCTCTGGTAACTTTGCTCCGTCATGTTCAGGCGAGACAGACGAGTGTCGCCCTTCAGCAGGTCACTGCAGCCTCTCTGAGGAAATAAGGGACGTTTGAGTGCGTAGTTCGAGCGCGTAGACGTTTGAGCGCATGAACGTTTGAGCGCGTAAATGTTTGAGCGCGTAGACGTTTAAATGTGTAGACCAGGGGTGTCAAACTGATTTGGGTCGCGGGCCGAACATAACGTAAAACATAAAACTATTAAAAATATAAGAAGTAAATAGCTTTATATAGCCTACGCTGTTTTGAAGCAATTACTGGATCGACATTTAAGACAGATAAACATTTGACTTTATAACAAAATAAACTTCTCAAGATCTAAAAAAACTTTTAAATGTACTAACTAACATTTCCACGTCTGTGTAGTTCTCTGCACACCTGAACTGACACACCACTAAACTTCTGCTCATAAGTGCTTAAAGTACACTTCTCCCTCAGCAGCTCACACAGCAGTGCAGCAGAGCCGCGCGGGGGAGGGGCGGCCACCTGCAGCATTGTGGGACGCGTAGTTTTAGCGATGTAACTATTAAAAAAAATAATAATAATAATTATATAAATTTGAAATGTTCGGTGGGCCAAATTTTGACACCTATGGTGTAGACGTTTGCGTAGGTGTGGGCGTGGCACTGACCATGTGACCGATCATGAAGTAGAGCAGTTGGTGAGAGAGCGAGTAGAAGGGGCAGCCGAAGCGTGTCATCATGTCTCTGCACTGTTTGGTTACGATACACGGAGTCCCATTCTGCTTCCTGTGAACGCAGACACAGACACACAGACGCACAGACGCACAGAGGCACAGACACACAGAGGCACAGACGCACAGAGGCACAGACACACAGAGGCACAGACGCACAGAGGCACAGACACACAGAGGCACAGACGCACAGAGGCACAGACACACAGAGGCACAGACACACAGAGGCACAGACACACAGAGGCACAGAGGCACAGACGCACAGAGGCACAGACACACAGAGGCACAGACGCACAGAGGCACAGACACACAGAGGCACAAACACACAGAGGCACAGACACACAGAGGCACAGACACACAGAGGCACAGACGCACAGAGGCACAGACACACAGAGGCACAGAGGCACAGAGGCACAGACACACAGAGGCACAAACACACAGAGGCACAGACACACAGAGGCACAGACACACAGAGGCACAGACACACAGAGGCACAGACACACAGAGGCATAGAGGCACAGAGGCACAGACACACAGAGGCACAGACACACAGAGGCACAGAGGCACAGACACACAGAGGCACAGACACACAGAGGCACAGACACACAGAGGCACAGAGGTACAGACACACAGACGCAGAGAGGCACAGACACACAGACACACCAAGGCACAGACATACAGAGACACAGACACACAGAGGCACAGATACACAGAGGCACAGACACACAGAGGCACAGACGCACAGAGGCACAGAGGCACAGAGGCACAGACACACAGACGCACAGAGGCACAGACACACCAAGGCACAGACATACAGAGACACAGACACACAGAGGCACAGATACACAGAGGCACAGACACAGACACACCAAGGCACAGACACACCAAGGCACAGAGGCACAGACACACAGAGGCACAGGCGCACAGAGGCACAGACACACAGAGGCACAGAGGCACAGACGCACAGAGGCACAGACACACAGAGGCACAGAGGCACAGACGCACAGAGGCACAGACACACAGAGGCACAGACGCACAGAGGCACAGACACACAGAGGCATAGAGGCACAGACACACAGAGGCACAGACACACAGAGGCACAGAGGCACAGACACACAGACGCAGAGATGCACAGACACACAGAGGCACAGACACACAGAGGCACAGAGGCACAGACACACAGAGGCACAGACACACAGAGGCACAGAGGTACAGACACACAGACGCAGAGAGGCACAGACACACAGACACACCAAGGCACAGACATACAGAGACACAGACACACAGAGGCACAGATACACAGAGGCACAGACACACAGAGGCACAGACGCACAGAGGCACAGAGGCACAGACACACAGACGCACAGAGGCACAGACACACCAAGGCACAGACATACAGAGACACAGACACACAGAGGCACAGATACACAGAGGCACAGACACACCAAGGCACAGACACACCAAGGCACAGAGGCACAGACACACAGAGGCACAGACGCACAGAGGCACAGACACACAGAGGCACAGACACACAGAGGCACAGACACACAGAGGCACAGAGGCACAGACGCACAGAGGCACAGACACACAGACGCACAGAGGCACAGACACACAGAGACACAGACACACAGAGGCACAGATACACAGAGGCACAGAGGCACAGACACAGACACACCAAGGTACAGACACACCAAGGCACAGAGGCACAGACACACAGAGGCACAGACGCACAGAGGCACAGACACACAGAGGCACAGACACACAGAGGTACAGACACACAGACACACCAAGGCACAGACATACAGAGACACAGACACACAGAGGCACAGACACACAGACACACCAAGGCACAGACATACAGAGACACAGACACACAGATGCACAGACACACAGAGGCACAGACACACAGAGGCACAGACACACAGACACACAGAGGCACAGAGGCACAGACACACAGACGCAGAGAGGCACAGACACACAGACACACCAAGGCACAGACATACAGAGACACAGACACATAGAGGCACAGAGGCACAGACACACAGAGGCACAGACACACAGAGGCACAGACGCACAGAGGCACAGACACACAGACACACAGACGCACAGAGGCACAGACACACAGACACACCAAGGCACAGACATACAGAGACACAGACACACAGAGGCACAGATACACAGAGGCACAGACACAGACACACCAAGGCACAGACACACCAAGGCACAGAGGCACAGACACACAGAGGCACAGACGCACAGAGGCACAGAGGCACAGACACACAGAGGCACAGACACACAGACGCACAGAGGCACAGACACAACAAGGCACAGACATGCAGAGACACAGACACACAGAGGCACAGATACACAGAGGCACAGACACACAGAGGCACAGATACACAGAGGCACAGAGACACAAAGGCACAGACACACCAAGGCACAGACACACAGAGACACAGACACACAGAGGCACAGACACACCAAGGCACAGACACACAGAGACACAGACACACAGAGGCACAGACAAACAGACGCACAGAGGCACAGACGCACAGATGCAGAGAGTCATGAGCTACTGTCCTCCTGAAATTGTGACGTGACATTTTAGAATGACCTCTTCCTTAAAGGTCAAGCTCTGTTGGTGAGTAAAGTGTTTGCTGTGGAGTGAGTGTAAGAGTTCCTCACCACGTTCCCAGCAGCAGAGTCAGACACTTGTCACTGAGCTGCTCGTCGTAGCACTCGGACGTCAGAGTGGAAGAGTAAACCAGGCTCAAGTCTGTGGAGCTCCAGGAGCCAGGGACCAACCAGAACTGCCAGGTCAGGAGCGGCTCGAACTCTGCTCCGGAGAGGAGGAAAGTACAGTCAACGAGCTTCAAATCTGCACTAAAGAGGAGGAAAGTACAGTCAACGGGCTTCAAATCTGCACTAAAGAGGAGGAACGTACAGTCAACGAGCTTCAAATCTGCACTAAAGAGGAGGAAAGTACAGTCAACGAGCTTCAAATCTGCCCTAAAGAGGAGGAAAGTACAGTCAACGAGCTTCAAATCTGCCCTAAAGAGGAGGAAAGTACAGTCAACGAGCTTCAAATCTGCACTAAAGAGGAGGAAAGTACAATCAACAAGCTTCAAATCTGCACTAAAGAGGAGGAAAGTACAGTCAACGAGCTTCAAATCTGCACTAAAGAGGAGGAAAGTACAGTCAACGAGCTTCAAATCTGCACTAAAGAGGAGGAAAGTACAGTCAACGAGCTTCAAATCTGCACTAAAGAGGAGGAAAGTACAATCAACGAGCTTCAAATCTGCACTAAAGAGGAGGAAAGTACAGTCAACGAGCTTCAAATCTGCACTAAAGAGGAGGAAAGTACAGTCAACGAGCTTCAAATCTGCACTAAAGAGGAGGAAAGTACAATCAACGAGCTTCAACTCTGCACTAAAGAGGAGGAAAGTACAATCAACGAGCTTCAAATCTGCACTAAAGAGGAGGAAAGTACAATCAACGAGCTTCAACTCTGCACTAAAGAGGAGGAAAGTACAATCAACGAGCTTCAACTCTGCACTAAAGAGGAGGAAAGTACAGTCAACGAGCTTCAAATCTGCACTAAAGAGGAGGAAAGTATAGTAAACGAGCCACGCCCTCCATGGCCACGCCCTCCAGGTGCATGCTGGGAGTGGTAGTCTTGCCTCTGTAGTAGTCGGGGTCGTTCTGCCTCAGGGCGTTGACGGCTCGGTCCAGACTCAGGTCCAGTCTCCGGACCAGGACCACGGCCCGACTCCTCTGGGACCAACTCACGGGGTCCGAGTGAGGCCAGGACTGGACCGCCTGCTTCAACTCGGCTGTGAGGGAGGGAGAGAGGTGAAGGAGGGAGAGAGGGAGGTGAAGGAGGGAGAGGGAGGTGAAGGAGGGAGGGAGAGAGGGAGGTGAAGGAGGGAGAGAGGGAGGTGAAGGAGGGAGGGAGGGAGAGAGGTGAAGGAGGGAGGTGAAGGAGGGAGAGAGGGAGGTGAAGGAGGGAGAGAGGGAGGTGAAGGAGGGAGGGAGGGAGAGAGGTGAAGGAGGGAGGTGAAGGAGGGAGAGAGGGAGGTGAAGGAGGGAGAGAGGGGGGTGAAGGAGGGAGAGGAGGTGAAGGAGGGAGAGAGGGAGGTGAAGGAGGGAGAGAGGGAGGTGAAGGAGGGAGGGAGGTGAAGGAGGGAGAGAGGGAGGTGAAGGAGGGAGGGAGGGAGAGAGGTGAAGGAGGGAGGTGAAGGAGGGAGAGAGGGAGGTGAAGGAGGGAGGGAGGTGAAGGAGGGAGAGAGGGAGGTGAAGGAGGGAGGGAGAGAGGTGAAGGAGGGAGGTGAAGGAGGGACAGAGGGAGGTGAAGGAGGGAGGGAGGTGAAGGAGGGCGAGAGGGCGGTGAAGGAGGGAGGGAGGGAGGTGAAGGAGGGAGGTGAAGGAGGGAGAGAGGGAGGTGAAGGAGGGAGGGAGGTGAAGGAGGGAGAGAGGGAGGTGAAGGAGGGAGAGAAGGAGGTGAAGGAGGGAGAGGGAGGTGAAGGAGGGAGGGAGGTGAAGGAGGGAGAGAGGGCGGTGAAGGAGGGAGGGAGGGAGAGAGGTGAAGGAGGAAGGGAGGGAGGTGAAGGAGGGAGGGAGGGAGAGAGGTGAAGGAGGGAGGTGAAGGAGGGAGGGAGGGAGAGAGGTGAAGGAGGGAGGTGAAGGAGGGAGAGAGGGAGGTGAAGGAGGGAGGGAGGTGAAGGAGGGAGAGAGGGAGGTGAAGGAGGGAGAGAAGGAGGTGAAGGAGGGAGAGAGGGAGGTGAAGGAGTGAGGGAGGGAGAGAGGTGAAGGAGGGAGGTGAAGGAGGGAGAGAGGGAGGTGAAGGAGGGAGAGAGGGAGGTGAAGGAGGGAGAGAAGGAGGTGAAGGAGGGAGAGAGGGAGGTGAAGGAGTGAGGGAGAGAGGGAGGTGAAGGAGGGAGGGAGGGAGGTCAAGGAGGGAGGTGAAGGAGGGAGAGAGGGAGGTGAAGGAGGGAGAGAGGTAAAGGAGGGAGAGAGGGCGGTGAAGGAGGGAGAGAGGGAGGTGAAGGAGGGAGGGAGGGAGGTGAAGGAGGGAGGGAGAGAGGGAGGTGAAGGAGGGAGGGAGAGAGGTGAAGGAGGGAGAGAGGGAGGTGAAGGAGGGAGGGAGAGAGGTGAAGGAGGGAGAGAGAGGTGAAGGAGGGAGAGAGGGAGGTGAAGGAGGGAGGGAGGGAGATGAAGGAGGGAGGTGAAGGAGGGAGAGAGGGAGGTGAAGGAGGGAGGGAGGTGAAGGAGGGAGAGAGGGAGGTGAAGGAGGGAGAGGAGGTGAAGGAGGGAGAGAGGGAGGTGAAGGAGGGAGAGAGGGGGGTGAAGGAGGGAGAGAGGGAGGTGAAGGAGGGAGGGAGGTGAAGGAGGGAGAGAGGGAGGTGAAGGAGGGAGGGAGGTGAAGGAGGGAGGGAGAGAGGGGGGTGAAGGAGGGAGGGAGGGAGAGAGGTGAAGGAGGGAGAGAGGGAGGTGAAGGAGGGAGGGAGAGAGGGGGGTGAAGGAGGGAGGGAGAGAGGGAGGTGAAGGAGGGAGGAAGAGAGGGAGGTGAAGGAGGGAGGAAGGGAGATGAAGGAGGGAGGGAGGGAGGTGAAGGAGGGAGAGAGGAAGGTGAAGGAGGGAGGGAGAGAGGGAGGTGAAGGAGGGAGAGAGGAAGGTGAAGGAGGGAGGGAGGTGAAGGAGGGAGGGAGAGAGGGGGGTGAAGGAGGGAGGGAGAGAGGGAGGTGAAGGAGGGAGGAAGAGAGGGAGGTGAAGGAGGGAGGGAGGGAGAGAGGTGAAGGAGGGAGAGAGGGAGGTGAAGGAGGGAGGGAGAGAGGGGGGTGAAGGAGGGAGGGAGAGAGGGAGGTGAAGGAGGGAGGAAGAGAGGGAGGTGAAGGAGGGAGGGAGGGAGGTGAAGGAGGGAGGGAGGGAGGTGAAGGAGGGAGAGAGGAAGGTGAAGGAGGGAGGGAGAGAGGGAGGTGAAGGAGGGAGAGAGGAAGGTGAAGGAGGGAGGGAGAGAGGGAGGTGAAGGAGGGAGGAAGAGAGGGAGGTGAAGGAGGGAGGGAGGGAGGTGAAGGAGGGAGAGAGGGAGGTGAAGGAGGGAGGGAGAGAGGGGGGTGAAGGAGGGAGGGAGAGAGGAAGGTGAAGGAGGGAGGGAGAGAGGGAGGTGAAGGAGGGAGAGAGGGAAGGGGGAGAGAGGTGAAGGAGAGAGGGGAGAGACTTTACAATGACATTTTTTGATAGCTCATTTTAAAAAAGCCCTCCCTCACTGCACACGGCCCCTCCCTCACTGCACACGGCCCCTCCCTCACTGCACACGGCCCCTCCCTCACTGCACACGGCCCCTCCCTCACTCCACACAGCCCCTCCCTCACTGCACACAGCCCCTCCCTCACTGCACACAGCCCCTCCCTCACTGCACACAGCCCCTCCTCGCCGTCCACACACTCTCACACTCCTCTAGCGCCCCCTGCAGTGTGCTGTACACATGTTCAAGCCTGAGTCGTGCTGTGATCAGTCTCTTTAACAGTTCCACAGGCTCCGAGCAGCAGGTCCCAGCTGCCTGGTTCCTCCAACTGAGCCAGATGCTCATTTTTGCCTGGCCCAGTAAAACGTTCGTTAAGGCCATAGTTTTCTGTTGGAGTGATAAGAGTTAAAGCGCCCCCTACAGGTCGGACGACTCATTGAACTAAAATGTAGTTAAGATAAATATATTTTGAATTTTGCTAAAAATAAATAAATGTTGAAGTTATCTCAGAAAAGAAAATTTTTAGGTTTATAATTTCACTTCCTGTTTGTAATTGATGACATCACAGTAGGAAATTACCCGGCAAACACTGGGGCAAAACTCCTCTAATGTCACAGTTTGTTTTATTTGACAAATAAAAATATATGAGAGCGACTTTATTTTGTTGAATTCATGTTTAGAGTCAAAAAAGTTCTTTCTTTGTGTAAATTCTTCATAAACTTTGACTGAATGAGTGTCCCTGCTGTGATGTCACTTCCTGTCATTTTCTACACGTTTTTCAGCGTTTTCTCCACAAATACCTGCTCGATTGATGTGAAACTATCATTTATATGTACAACAGGTATAAATACACTGAATAAAGTTAAAATTAGAACATTGTAAAAACCCGTCAGAGGAACTTTAATATACACTTTTAAATATTTCGGAAGAATAATAAACAACGGTCTTTTGGTTGGTAAATTTACACTTAAGGATCTAAATTGTTGCCAGTAAAAGTACAGTTACAGTTTTATTAAAGCGCGTCTTTGTCTTGCAACGTGACGGGACGGAAATCTTTTTTGCAAGTTTGGACAAAGACCCCGACCGGATTCCTGCGGTTAAAGACCCGAGTCGGGGGTCTTTAACCGCCAAAGTGAAACGTGAGCTTGTGGATCATAACTGCAACAACAACGAGTGATTTTCATGTGTTTATCCATCGTACAGAGAGAATAAGAAGAGAATTAGACTGGAATCACCCAAAACACCCCAAAAGTACGTTGTTTTCTGTGTAAATCTGAACAAAAGTGCGACGTGTGCAACAGAAAGATACATAATGTAGTACAAAAAACACTTTGATCATTACTGTGTTGACAATAATCTACAATATCATGTCTTTTGTCAAGTGCAACATCATCAAAAATGCACTCAATTAAAAGTTCAAGTACTGCTGCCGAAACTGTGCTTAAAGTAAAAAGTACTCGTGAAAATACTACTCGTGGATGTGAACGAGGAATAGAAGACGCAGCTCTCATAGTGAGCGTGCGATTAAAGTTATTGCTTATTGTTATGCTAAATCTAGGGACGTGTGCAGTTTGCAGATAGCGCGTTGATATGGGAAAGAATCAATCTAAAGGTGATGTGTCCATCCCGGAGACGCCTGTCATGGAGTGTCTGGAATACTATGTGTCCGTCATTTCTTTTGATGCATTTTGAATTGCCTTGTGTATGAAATGTGCTCTACAAATAAACTTGCCTAGGCTAAGTCCATTGTCATAAATGCACAACAAACAATGAAACCACAATACTGACGATACAAACACTACAAACAGGTTTAATTCAATTCACGATGAAAGTATTCTATGTATTCAGAATACACTTCTCTGTATGTCCCTGATCCTGGTCCTGGTCCTAATCCTGGTCCTCTTCCTGTTCCGGTCCCGTTCCCGTCCCTGGTCCTGATCCTGATCCTGATCCTGATCCTGGTCCTGTATCTGTATCTGTGTCCCTGTCCCTGGTCCTGTCCCCGGTCCTGTCCCTGTCCTTGGTCCTCTCCCTGGTCCCTGGTCCTGTCCCTGTTCTGTTCCTGGTCCTGTCCCTGGTCCTTGTCCTGTCCCCAGTCCTTGTCCTTGTCCTTGGTCCTGTCCCTAGTCCTGTCCATGGTCCCTGTTCCTGTCTCTGATCCTGGTCCCTGGTCCCTGGTCTCTGGTCCCTGGTCTCTGGTCCCTATCCCTGGTCCTGTCCCCTGTCCCTATCCCTGGTGCTGTCCCTGATCCCTGGTCCCTGTCTCGGTCCTTGGTCCTGGTCCTGTCCCTGATCCCTGATCCCTGTCCCTGATCCCTGTCTCGGTCCTTGGTCCTGGTCCTGTCCCTGATCCCTGATCCCTGATCCCTGATCCCTGTCTCTGTCCTTGGTCCTGGTCCTGTCCCTGATCCCTGATCCCTGATCCCTGATCCCTGTCCCTGGTCCCCGTCCCCGGTCCCGGTGGCGCACTCACCCTGCAGCATGACGTATCCCACCACTCCGTCCAGGTTGATGTGCTCGTGCTGCCGCTCCAGAAAGTCTACTCCACGCGCGAGGCTGCTCAGGACGTCATCAATGACCTCCGCGCGTGACACCGCAGAGAACAGCGCGAGGACGGCAGTCAGACGCAGCCACGAGCCCCGCATCGAGCCCCGCATCGAGCCCCGCATCCTGCCGCTCTGCTCCGGGACAATCTGCAGAGCACCGCAGTGAGAAGCTCGAGGGGGAAAAGACCGAGGCACGTGGTGGCGCAGGGGCGGGGCTTACACGTGTAAACAACAGAAAAATTTAGTTCTGGACCCAAATCCACACAAATGTTTCTCACCACGTCCAGTGTCCACTAAACCACGACAGTAAAATTTGATCCTATTTTCAGAAAACATGGAACAGAGACCACGTGTCATCTCCCATTGAATATTTGTACCAAATACTCAATTTCTACCAAATATTCAATTGGAAAAAGTCTAACAAACACTTCACCACCAACAAGTAACAACCATAGATGTATTATATATCACGATTACAGTTGTGGCCCTCGTCAGTTATGATTATATCGGATCACAATGATTGATTAAACCATCACAAATACAAACTCTGATGCCAAATACCAAACATTCCTACGTAAAGTTAATTTACTGGGTCACAATTAATTCACAATATTAAAGGCTGATTAAAGTGGACTTTGCAGGACGCGTCTCCTTTAAGAGAAAACAAAACAAAGCGCTGTCTCTTTAAACATAAGCCCCGCCTCTCACGTTGCGTCGCGTCATCACAAACTCAAAACAAACATGGCGCCGCGCGGCTCCTCCGCCGCGCTCTGCTCCGGTTTAGCGCTCGGTTTGGCCCTTTTCCTCTCGTTTTCCCCGTTTCCCGCGGCTCTGACCTGGACAGCGGCGTGCGCGGCGGTAGTGTGCGGCCTCTTAGTGCTCTGTCTGCGGCGTGGAGACGACAGGAGCCCGCGCCGAGCCTGCGTGCTGGTGCTGGGCGACATCGGTCGCAGCCCGCGGATGCAGTACCACGCGCTTTCTCTCAGCAAACACGGCTTTAACGTGACTTTTGTGGGATTTGTAGGTAAAGTATTTCTAGTGTAAGGTGTAAAGTGTCTAGGTAAAGTGTCTCAGGGCGTCACGTAAATACAACATGTAGATCTGTACGTGATTTAACACACCTTCTCATTCAATGTTTTCTGTTTAATACTTTCCACTGTACATTAAATGTATAGTATAAGTCTCTATGAGGACTGTCCAGAAGTAGTTTGAACTATCTGTATCCATGGAATACTGCAAAACGACATATTTTTGCTTTAAATAACGCCAAATAGGTTTTATATTTTAAATTCTGATTGCTATATTGACACTGCAAACCCCAGACTTTTCTCATTGAGCTTCAGAATTCTCCTGAAATAGTTTCATCTGCTGAACCTTGTCAGGGCTCAAAAGCAACATATAACATTTTAGATCATGTGGTGAATGTTATTGAATATATGCTAGAGTGGACTATGAAGTATCTTTTATAGTTAAAAAAATAATAATAATACTGTCAAAAGAGCTGATTAAAAATATTTTTCACATTTGTCTTGGTAATAAAACATAATCTAATATGTTTCAACACATTTCTGTTGGATTGACATTATACGGCCTGAATATATAAAAAATGCTGCAGTCACGGTAGAGTGAGTGTAGAGTGCGTGTAGAGTAGAGTGCAGAGTAGAGTGCCTGTAGAGTAGAGTGCCTGTAGAGTAGAGTGCCTGTAGAGTAGAGTGCCTGTAGAGTAGAGTGCCTGTAGAGTAGAGTGCCTGTAGAGTAGAGTGCCTGTAGAGTAGAGTGCGCGTAGCGTAGAGTGCAGCATGAAGTATAAATGGCAGTTTTAAACACGCACCGATACACGCTCAGCCCTAGTATATACATTTCAATGTTTTTTGCCCACAAATGAAAAATGATAGACTTTTCCCTGTCAAGAGTCTAAACCTCACCCAGACGTGCTGCGAGAAGGAAACATAAAGATCAGGGCCATCTCTGAAGTCCGAGGAATCACAGGTGACCATCTTTAAAGTACTCGTGCGTGTTTCTTCTTGGATTTATTTGTGCTTTTGTGGTTCGCAGTTGGGCCCAAACTGTTGGCGTACGTGACCAAAGTGAGCGCTCAGTGTTTACAGCTGCTCTTCGTCCTGCTCTCCATGGATCTGCAGGCGTTCATTCTGATGCAGGTTCGGATTTGCACCGTTTACGCTGTTTTTTTATCACAAAGTCTGTGCAATTTTGGGCAGAGACGACTGACATCGGAACGGCTGAACTGATAAAAGAAGAACGCCGTGTGTGTAAAGGTCTAAATTACAGGGAGAACGGTTTAAGACCGAGGAAGAGCTCATGGGAAAACATTTTTTATTTTTTTTTATCACTTTGCTAATGTTATTTAATTCCAAGCCTGATTTATTAACGTTTTAACTCCAGAAAATGAGGCTGAATGTGAATGTTTTTTGCCATTTTACAACTAAATACGCTCTAAAATCCCTTCTGTACATGATGTCACCAAAACGAAGCAAGAAACTCAAACCCATCTCTCAGTTTTTATCTTAAATATGTGCAATTTCAGACTTTTACGCATAAAAATGCCTTATTTACGTCCATCTTTAACGACAGAAGAGGTTTCAAATTCGTGTCTCTAGATTCCACACTCTTTCCGTTCCACCCGCAGCATCGCTCCTCTAACTGCGTTGTGCGTTTTCCCAGAATCCCCCTGGGCTGCCGGGCATCGCCGTGGCGTGGCTCGTGGGCGTGGTCCGAGGCTCCCGTCTCATCATCGACTGGCACAACTACGGCTACAGCATCATGGCCCTGAGCCACGGAGAGCGGCACCTGGTCGTCCGGGCCGCGCAGTGGTCAGTGCTCAGCCGCCGCGTGGTCCAAACCTCTCGTCTTTTAGTGAATGTCGAGCGTGTTACGGGTTTGACTGCGCCGGCCCCCGCGCTCGAAGGGGCCGGTACTCAGACGTGGCCTTTAGATATGTTTCCACTCTTTAATTTTGCAGATCCATTTGCATCAAAAGTCAGGTAAAAACATTCAGACAAAACAGCAGTGTACATCAGCGAGTATAAAAGACAACTAGAACCACTATCTATCCAATCAATCAACTTAGCACCTACAATATCCAAATAATACATCATAGTAGCAGTATTAGACACCAGCCTATATTTAACAACTATAAGATACAATTACAAAATAAAGGCTCCAATTAATCAATGCAGCAATTAATCAATTTACTTAGACTTAGTATTTACTTACTTTACTTACAATAACCCACTGAGATACATCACACCACATCATAGCACTTAAGTTGTTTCATTCATATTTACACTGAACACTCCCCTCGCGCTGAACCCGCCCCTCGCGCTGAACCCTCCCCTCGCGCTGAACCCTCCCCTCGCGCTGAACCCGCCCCTCGCGCTGAACCCTCCCCTCGCGCTGAACCCTCCCCTCGCGCTGAACACGCCCCTCGCGCTGAACCCGCCCCTCGTGCTGAACACGCCCCTCGCGCTGAACCCGCCCCTCGTGCTGAACCCGTCCCTTTAACAAACGGTCTTAAAGCAACACACGAACCGGCTCAAGCGGCGACGCAAGCAGCACATTAACAATCACATGACAATCACAATCATCGCTTAAAACGGTTCAAATAAATATGAATAAAGCCAGCAATCGTACCGGCTGCTGCTTCAACGTTCACATGTGGAAACCCGGCTCCGCCCAGCTCAACAGGTACGATGTCTCTCCTGTCGCTCGTGTCTTTAAACTGCTCTCGCCGACTTTAACTTAACAGTTCCGCCCCGAACGCCGCAACAACAGCCCAACAGTTAATCCAATCATTTGTTTTAGGTACGAACGCGTGTTTGGACCTTTAGCAGATCGTAATCTGTGCGTGACCGACGCCATGAAGGAAGATCTGCAGAAGAACTGGGGCATCAGGTCAGAAAACACGGCGATTTATTCACCAGAGAAGTCGACTCGAGAGGACTTCAGTCTCTTTTCTGACTCGAGACTTGATCAAATGGACTTGGACTCGAAGGACGGCGACTCGGGACTTGATTTGGACGTGATGTTTCTCCTCAAAGACATATACGTGTGTTTAATTTTACGGGAACAAACCGTGACGAGGGGCTGTTTAGAAGTGTCATAAAAGTGCACCTGTGTTTGGTCGTTCGGTGCAATGGACTCGGGACCAAAGATCTGAGAATGACTTGAGACCTCAAACTCAACTCAAGTATTAAAACCTGGGTAAAAGCAACAGGGAATCTAGAAAACATTTTGCTCGGAGTAAAAAGACTGTGAGAAAAGCTCGTGTTCTGTCCCGTAAATGAACATCTCTTTCTTTATCTCTGTTTGGTTTTGACCTCCAGAGCCACGACGCTGTACGACCGCCCGGCGTCCGTGTTCAGAGAAACCGCCGCGAGACAAAAGCACCAGCTCTTCGTGAAACTCGGCCAGACGCTTCCGGCCTTCAGACACATCGAGTGAGCGCACCGGCACCGTTTTCACCTTCTCCCGTTTCCGTTTTGTCGTTTTGTTACGGTGAGTCTGTGTCCAGCTCCGGGGACGAGCGCGACGACGTGGAGCAGACTGCGTTCACGCAACGGGACGTAAAGACGGGAACGGTGGATCTGAAAGAGGAACGGCCGGCGCTCGTCGTCAGCAGCACGAGCTGGACAGGTCAGTTCGAGCTCTACGTCACAGGCGTGTCGCTACTGCCATCTAGTGGACAACAGCTGCATGCTCACTGTTTTGAGACTTTTTCGTCACAGCCCACAAAGGATTCTTTCTCTTCTGTTTCATCCCCAAAGACGTGTGTGACTAGTGGACTTACGGAAATCACGATAAAACTCATTGCCGCTGATACCGCTGTAAAATTATGAATAAAAGAGTCATTCATTAGAGAACAGTAAAAGCTCATTTCAAATCCTTCTCCCGCAGAGGACGAGGACTTCTCCATTTTGCTGAAGGCTCTTGAAGGTATTTGTCTCTCGGTGAATATAAATATTAAACGCCCTGAATCTACAGCATGTGTTTTGTTTGAACAGAATATGAAGCTGCGGTGAAAGAAGGAGCCACGTTACCACCTTTAGTGTGCGTCATCACAGGTGAGGAACGCAGCAGAACCGTAGCAGAACCGCAGCAGAACTGCAGTAGAACCTCAGCAGTGTGTGATGAGAGTCCTCTTGTGTCCAGGGAAGGGTCCTCAGAAGCAGTTCTACCTCAGGCTGATGGACGCCCTGCGCCTGCAGCATGTTCAGATCTGCACTCCGTGGCTGGAGGCCGAGGATTACCCCGTGTTACTGGGTACGACGCTCTCCACTCCACCAACTACATTCATCTGTTTAGAACCACAGTCTCTTCTGTTTGGTTCAGGATGATTTGGTTTGAAAGTATTTTGTTCACACTGCACTGGAAAAATGCCCGAAAAATGCACATTTAGAATAAGATATTAAAAGTAAATAAGTAGTATTTCTCTTGTTTTGAGTATATTTTGATTATATATTATTAGATATTGACATTTGGAACAAGCATAAAATATTGAATTTTACTTAAAGAAAAAGACAAAAGAAAAAGCTACTACACTTGAAATATCACCAGAACTTCCTCGTTCTATTGGCTAATCTTATTCTCTAGGCTGTGCTGACCTGGGCGTGTGTCTCAACCTCTTGTCCTCTCTCGTGTCCTCGCTCATGTTCTCTCATGTCCCCTCTCTTCCTCTCTCGTCTTTAGGCTGTGCTGACCTGGGCGTGTGTCTCAACCTCTTGTCCTCTCTCGTGTCCTCGCTCATGTTCTCTCATGTTCTCTCATGTCCCCTCTCTTCCTCTCTCGTCTTTAGGCTGTGCTGACCTGGGCGTGTGTCTCAACCTCTTGTCCTCTCTCGTGTCCTCGCTCATGTTCTCTCATGTCCCCTCTCTTCCTCTCTCGTCTTTAGGCTGTGCTGACCTGGGCGTGTGTCTCAACCTCTTGTCCTCTCTCGTGTCCTCGCTCATGTTCTCTCATGTCCTCTCTCATGTCCCCTCTCTTCCTCTCTCGTCTTTAGACTGTGCTGACCTAGGCGTGTGTCTCAACCTCTCGTCCTCTCTCGTGTCCTCTCTCATGTTCTCTCATGTCCCCTCTCTTCCTCTCTCGTCTTTAGGCTGTGCTGACCTGGGCGTGTGTCTCAACCTCTTGTCCTCTCTCGTGTCCTCTCTCATGTTCTCTCATGTCCTCTCTCATGTCCCCTCTCTTCCTCTCTCGTCTTTAGGCTGTGCTGACCTGGGCGTGTGTCTCCACCTCTTGTCCTCTCTCATCCTCTCGCGTCCTCTCATGTACTTCTCTCTCATCCTCTCATGTCCTCTCTCGTGTCCTCTCTCATGTCCCCTCTCTTCCTCTCTTGTCCTCTAGGCTGTGCTGACCTGGGCGTGTGTCTCCACCTCTCGTCCAGCGGCCTCGACCTGCCCATGAAGGTGGTGGACATGTTCGGCTGCTGTTTGCCGGTCTGCGCCGTCCACTTCCGCTGGTCAGTGTCCCTTTCCCCCGAACCCTGTCCCTCCCTGCGTTACCGTGACGACGGTCTCACCGGCGCTCTTTGTCTCCACAGTTTGCACGAGCTGGTGAAGCACGACGAGAACGGCCTGGTTTTCCGAGACGCGCACGAACTCGCCCGACAGCTGCAGGTGAAGGGAAGCTTCAAGATGATCGGGTTCAAACACAAATAACACACTTAACCTTTAAACTCATTTTTAGTCAAATAAGCGACAGTTTCAATAGAGATGATCGGGTGAATCGATATTTGTGTTTATTCACGTCACAATTCGATCATAAGAAGCACAGAATAATCATCTCGACAGTTTCAGAAGCAAAATGAAGTCGTTTTAGTTCAATATTCAGTCAAAAACAGAACTAAATGTAAAGAACTGTTTTTAATCTGGCTGTTTTTGTCACATTTAACTTTATTTTGTCTTTCAGAACGTTACATTTATCGTCACAAACTCGATATGAATGAAAGAAAATGAAAGATTTCACCGTTGTTCGGTCTCAGTCTCACAATAATCGTGACGCTAAAGTCTGACACAGCTTTACTGCGCTTTATATTTCAAATGTGACGTTCCTTTGAGCAGAGCTTGTGACTCTTCTCTTCAGAGTAAACCAGAGGACAGGACTACAGCTTCACAAAGTTCCATGCGTTTGTTTAAACTCAAAATGTCATTTTAGTCGAACGTTTTAGGGGAAAATCTGCCGTAATGAAAAGGTGTTGAATACGTTTTGACAGGGAGAGTTCACGTTTAAATACTTTCACGTTCACGTACACGACTCGATGAAACGTGGAATCACTACACGTCGTTTTGTGAGATCGCCCTTGTGATTAAAAGGTATAATTACGTTAAGATTTAGATTTTATTTGTCTTTTGTTTGGGCGTCGCCAGCTCCGCCTCTGGCCCCTGAGCACAGAGAAGCAGCTCATGAACCAGAGCAAAAAACTGTGTATAATAAGAGCAAAAAGTGTAAACTGTGCTAAAGTGTCACAATAAAAGTGATTTAAATGCGAATTATACGACAAGCTCAGACTAAACGCTCGAAACTGAACCACGTTTTTGATGATCGTTGTTTGTCTTGCTCTTTTTTTAAATAGTTTTGTCTACGAAACACGCGTCCGTCTCAAAGAGTAGATTACATGGGCCTTAACATGCTTGCCATGAGCTCTGACCCGCCCCTCTCTTTGCTCCGCCCCCACAGACCCTGCTGGCGGACTTTCCCTCGGCGGGCGGCGACGGCGGGAAACTGGGCTCCTTCAGGTCCGAGCTCAGGCGGAGCCGAGGCCCGAGCTGGGACCAGAACTGGGACCAGAACGTGCCGCCTCTGCTCCCACCGCACTGAGGGAGCGGCTCGACGGCGCCACACGCTGGGCTCGGAGGGCACGGCGGGTCGAAAGGTGCGACTAAAGTCTGTCACTCGACGATGTTTCAACGTTATTTCTCAGGACGATTGAAAGTCAGACGCCACACTGAAGGTAACGGGTGAACAAACGCTTGGATTAAGTCGTATTTCACTTGATTTGAGTGTTTTGACCACATCCGCCGATGGAACAAGCATAAAATGTATTGTTTGACTTGAAATAAGGAAAAATAATGTAGTTTAAGACGGTAAAGATGTACACAAACAAGGGCTCTCTGTGTCTTTACATGCGTTTGTGGAGGTTTAATGTGAAATGTACAGTAAAATTGCTCACAAAAGTGCAGAAATATGAACTTCTTCAGTTCATTTTGTAGCATTTCTTACCATAAACTTTGTATTTCTTCATAACAACATTCACTATTATTATTTAAATGTCATTATGCTAATTTCTACACAAACACAATCATGACTTCTAACACTTTTTAATACCGGATCTATTTCTTATTTCCCCAGAGTAATAAATACTTAAACTAATGAAACTCTGAAACTGCGTGGAAACAAAGAAGTTTTTTTTTTATTGTTAATATTATTCCAAAAACACGACGTCGCTCAGAATCATTAAATGTCGCCTGAAATCTTAACATTCCTGAACATAAAAACCTGTCTAAATCAGCGTTTATACTGTCGTCCCTCAAAATAAAGTTGTTTTTTGTGTGTCTTTAATTCCTTTTTGAAAAGCGAAACTATGACCAAAGTGTAAAATACTATTGTAAGTACGTCTTGTATAAAAAATGACTTTGATACAGCAGCAAAGTGTGGAAAATAAAGCTTTATTGTGGTATTTTTTGGTGCAGTTTGATGAGTTCTATGTGCGAGTCTGTGTTGCAGGGGAATATTCTAGTGACGGGGTCAGACAAAACCTCCAGACGGATCCCGCCGGCCTCTGCACAAACACACAATTACAGATTATTACACAATTACAGATTATTACACTTTATTACACTTTATTAAAGCCGGCATCTCACCGAGCTGCTCCGTGAAGCCTCTGTACGTGTCCGGGTTCCTGACGGCGGAGCAGACGAACACGTCGGCACGCGAACTCGCCACGATCCGACGCAGCAGCGACACCAGCGTTTCCACGACGACCGGGTCGTACACCACGTCTGCGGAACACGCGCATCGTTCAGCTTCTCTTCTTGCACTCGATTGGCGTGAAACGTTACATTTAGAACAGGTTTTATTCCACCAAATAAAGTCAAAAGTAGAAGTCATAAAAAGCTGCCATTCACACTTTAAAGGACACATTCTGCATTATTTGTATTGTCCTTTAAACTAGCTCATGTTCCTTTGGTTTTATTGATTTTATTCTGAAACTGTTTCAGAATCACACATGACTTTCTCTCAGGCGTTCCCTCATGAGGCTTTTGTGTTGGCGCTCCATCTACTGGCTGCAAAGCGAATTACCACGGGGAAATAAAAGCTAGCTTGTCCCGTCATGCTAATGTGAGCACACAGTTGTAATGAAGGTGATTTGAGGCAGAAACTTGATGATTAATGGAGTTAAAAAACAGCACACGAGCTCCAAATCTATAATGACGTCACAAATATAGGAAGTTTGAAGCCGGGCGTTGAAAACGAGGACCTCGTAAACAGGATTCAACGACGCTAGCGTGTTCTTAAACTGACACGTTTTAATCGGCCGATGCGCTCAACTTCCCGATGGCGTTCTGGGTTTGAAGCGTGGACAAACCTGCGGCGATGACCGTGTCCGCTCGGACGGCGGCGAGACGCTCCTCTGTCACCGACGACCAGTCCAGCTCCTCCACGCGCACGGCCTGAGCAGGGACGGAGGTCGTCACGGTTACTCTTCCTGTATCTCCCTGTACACGCTTTTTCCTATACTCCGGCACACGCCTCCTCCTGCACACGCCTCCTCCTGCACACGCCTCCTCCTGCACACGCCTCCTCCTGCACACGCCTCCTCCTGCACACGCCTCCTCCTGCACACGCCTCCTCCTGCACACGCCTCCTGCACACGCCTCCTCCTGCACACGCCGCCTCCTGCACACGCCGCCTCCTGCACACGCCGCCTCCTGCACACGCCTCCTCCTGCACACGCCGCCTCCTGCACACGCCGCCTCCTGCACACGCCGCCTCCTGCACACGCCGCCTCCTGCACACGCCTCCTCCTGCACACGCCTCCTCCTGCACACGCCTCCTCCTGCACACACTTCCTCCTGTACTTCCTGCATACGCCTCCTCCTGTACTTCCTGCACACGCCTCCTGTACTTCCTGCACGCGCCGCCTCCTGTACTTCCTGCACGCGCCTCCTTCTGTACTTCCTGCACGCGCCTCCTTCTGTACTTCCTGCACGCGCCTCCTCCTGCACACGCCTCCTCCTGTACTTCCTGCACACGCCTCCTTCTGTACTTCCTGCACGCGCCGCCTCCTGTACTTCCTGCACGCGCCGCCTCCTGTACTTCCTGCACGCGCCTCCTGTACTTTCTGCACGCGCCTCCTCCTGCACGCGCCTCCTCCTGTACTTCCTGCACGCGCCTCCTTCTGTACTTCCTGCACGCGCCTCCTCCTGCAAATGCCTCCTCCTGTACTTCCTGCACACGCCTCCTGTACTTCCTGCACGCGCCTCCACCTGCACGCGCCTCCTCCTGTACCTGCCGGTCGAGCTTGTTCAGAGCGATGTTCTCCCGGAGCTTGTGGAGCACCCTGGGGTGACAGTCGCTGAAGATGAACTCTGAGGGACGACAGGAGGAGCAGACGGTGATCCCAGTGAGGCCAACGCCGCTGCCCAGCTCCAGCACCGCCCTGAGCAGAGCGAGAACGTGTGAAACGACGAGCTGCAGCAGCGCCCGGACCGGAGCTGCAGCAGCGCCCGGACCGGAGCTGCAGCAGCGCCCGGACCGGAGCTGCAGCAGCGCCCGGACCGGAGCTGCAGCAGCGCCCGGACCGGAGCTGCAGCAGTGCCCGTAGCTCATGTCGGCCTGTGGAGTTTGAAAGGCCCTGTCCGTCTGAAGTTCTGTTTTTACCTGTTGTTGAAATACTGCTGGTTGTCCAGAGCCCACTCCGCGAGGAACAGCGCCGCCTCCCACGTGACCAGGCCCGTTGTACCCTCTGAAATCACAGCCACGTTCTCCTGCAGCGTCACAGCGCCGCCACCTGGCTGCAGGGCGACAGAAGAGGGAGAGAGCATTTATCTAAAGTTCTTACACAGTCCAAACATTTGTGTTGCTGTAGCCGTGTTCGTTTACCCGCTGTGAAAGTGACGAATCAGGTTACAGTACGAGATAAAGAAAGAAGCCAAAGCTATAGGTATTTTAGGGTCTAAACTGGGACTAACCCTGATGAACACTAAAGTTTCAATCATATTCTTCACTGATGGATCCATATATTTACTGTTGTAATATTACTGTCACTTTGTTGTTGTCACTCGTCACTCAGTTTAGCGTCTTTGCAGCGGCTTCTCGTTCATTTTGGAGTTGATTTTAAAATATTAGTTTGTTTTTAAAGACTGGCCCCACATCACATCTAGAGCTCATCCAAATGTACAGTTTAGTGTCTGTGCAGTTCTGTTTGTAAAATGCGCTGTATAAAAGGTGTGAGCTTATCGTACCAGGAAATAGGATTTGTAGCAGAGCGTCGTCTCCGCGGCGCCGATCACCTGAGCCAGAGCGTCGTAGAGATGGTCTGAAGGATCTAAGCCAGAGGCCTCCTCCTGAGGAGAGACCATGTGAGCAACACTGCCCTCTGCTGGCAGCCAGGTCAGATCTGTGAAGACTGGACTGGACCAGGGATTAAACCTGACGTTACAACAGTAACTGTTTAACAACCGTGTCAGCTCTTTCTTGCACAAATCTGTTGCTCTCACAGCTTTATCTGCTCCTTTTCATTATTTACACGTGAAAAACACAGAAAAAGCTCTTTGATCAAAGAACACGCGGATTGTGATTCAAAACAACTTCTATGTTTTAAACAGTGGAATTAATCAAGTTTTGCACAAACAATTGCTCAGAAATGCTGCTAAAATTGCGTAAAAAATAAAACCTAGTATTTTTATGGTGTAACTTTTCCCAGTTTGAAGAGTGACAGATAAACTTCGAACCCTTTTGATGAGCTCGGAGAGGAATAGTCTTCTGTATCGGACCGAGGGAGGAAACTCTGAGCACAGACGATGGAAACAGGTCTGAAACGAGAAATGACAGCTGTAAAACACACTCTTTAACTCTAAACCTCCCACTGACAAACAGCTTTTACCTCGTTCAGTATTTGTGAAATCACTTCTGAGGATTTACTGCCAACAAGTTTCTCTTCTACAAACTGCAAAACACACAGACATTTTTTGATTAAAAAAACCCAAACAAACCCATTTTCTAACAATATAAGAAACTAACTCCATGTTTTCCTTCTTTTCCTCTAAAAATGAGCCCGTTCTCAGACATTTCAGACCATGTGTTCTCAAAAGGCCCTGGCTAAACTCGCTCATGAACTTTAGCACGACTTGGCACAGTTTTTCTGCTAAATAACATCTAAGTGTTATTTTTTTTTTACATGAAGCAGCACTAGCATCATATAGTGTCACAAAAATATGCCACACTCCTAGCTAAAGCCACCAGGGGGCGCAAGGGAAGCTGTGCGCAACGGGGCAGCTAACTCATACAAATCAGCCTCATTTACATTTTAGCAAACTTTATAGTTAAGTTACAAAGTCTAATTTAATATTTTTTAGACAGAATTAGTTGAAACTTTCGCACGTCATTTGACATGTTTGAAGAACTGTGTTTGTCTTTATTACAGGCACTTGTGTGTACATCAGTGCAATATTACACCGTACACGTCACAAATATGTTATAATATGTACTATTTAAATATATTTGAACATCTGACATTGCACACTATTGTTGTTGTTGTTGTTGTTGATCAGAGGGGCAATAACTGGTGAATTTGGAGTGTTTTCTAGCCATTTAAAACTATTTTTAATACATATTTTAAATCAAACACTGTAAATCAATATTGTATGTAGTTTATAATTGCAGTAGCTTCACTTCACTGCTGCCACGCAGGGAAAGACGTTAACAAATATAACTTTAGAGTAGGATAAAGATGATGGAAATAGTTACAGCACAACTGAAAGCTCTTAAATGTCACTTTTAATAATAATAATACATGACAACAAACGTGTACAGACCGTAATGTGCACAGCCTCATTAAGCTACAGGTGAATATGTACTTTAAAAACACATGTCTGTCTTTAAAAATGCTCTACAAACACTCACGTTCCAGGGCAAAGACGCCAGACGACTCATGGAGAAGAAATAGTCGCGAAAAGTCTTTAAATCCCGCTCCTTTTCGGAAACTGTCGGTGTTGTCATGTTTCCACGGCGGCGGCACGCGCTTCCGAGCACCACCCGGACCGCGCATGCGCCGCCGCCATCTTGGAGCGGGGCCGCCGTCAAAGAAACTCGGGAGTATTTGTAGTTTCTAGCGCGACAGGCTTCGTTTGCAGAGCCGAAATGCCGTCTCAGTGCAGCGCCATCGGCTGTTCCAACATGGTCAACGCCAGCTCCAAAGAGCGACACATCACGTTCCACAAGTAAGTTTTAAATCGCTTTTCCTCCGTCGCGTGTTTGTGGCGGCGCTTCGCGAGTGCAGCTCGGCGGGCGCCATCTTACCTCGGTCGACGGCAACATTTTGACTCCATCAATGGTCCATTTAGAGCTATTTTTGGTCCAATATTGTTTTAAATGATTGTATTATGTGAAGGCGGCTGGTATGTTTTGTTAATAGACGTAGTTGGATTAATTTAGTCTCATTAAAGGGATGTACGATCCTTATTTTCAAGTATTTAGTGTTGAACTTTAACACAAGTGGATCATTATTTTACATTTTGTTCCCTTGTGAAGTGCAATATTGATCTGAAACGGTGCAATACCAGAAACGGGTTCATCAACTTCCTGTTTGAAACTGCAGAACTGACAAGCCCCGCCCCTTCAGTGGAACGCAGCAGATTTTTATGTTTTTTACAGTTGGAAAAAAATGTCAACAAACAACAATGACAAGGGAACACTGTTAACAGAGGGTTAAAAGTGCGTAATGTGTCTCCTTTATGGGTTAATGATTATTTTAGTTGTCGACTAGTCAGCGATTCATTTTTTGATCAGTAAAACGACTAATTCTATTCCACACTTAAGTCTAAATACATTATCAAAAAGGTTGAAGCGTGGCGTCTGATTGACTCTAGATACAGAATAAAATGTATTATTGTTGACATTCTTTTTTGACATTTTTGGTTTAATGATGTTGCCATCTTTGTTATAAACTTCCTTTTGTATGCGTTTCGTATCGTCCTAATTACAATGATTTAAAAAAATACGACTTGTGCGTTCTGTTGTCATGTCCTTGGGCAACACGCTTCACCCGTCTTAAGATAAGATAACTTTGATTTGTCCCACAATGGGGAAATTCCAGTGTTTTGGAACAGATTAGTCACAGAAGTAAATTAAAAAAACAAATAACTTATAAAAACACTCATATACTCTTAATAAAAATAACACTCTTATTTACATCTGTTATATGGATAGAAAATATTGCACCAGGATGATTGACTTTATGTCACAGTATTGCACATGAGTATGACAGTATTGCACAGGAGTATGACGGTATTGCACATGATTATGAAGCTGAATGACACATGTTCTTGCCCTCATGCATAAGCTGATATTGCTGGTGGTTTTGTAAGATTAATGCATTATTTGTCAACTGTAAAACCTGTGATGTCTGTGTCTGTGCGTCTTTGACTTCTGTGTCTCTGATGTCTGTGTCTCTGATGTCTGTGACCTCTGTAACATCTGCCTCTGTGACTTGTGTCTGTAACATCTGTGTCTGTCTGTGCCCTGCAGAGTGCCCTCAGACCCGGCTCGTCGTGCGATGTGGAAAAAGGCTTTGAGGAGAGACTTTGTCATCACTAAATACACCGTGATCTGCAGCTCACACTTTGAGGAGCAGCACATGGACCGAACGGGACAAACCACACGCCTGCGGGACGGAGCCGTGCCCTCCATCTTTAACTTCCCCGACACGGACGCCCAAGGACAGGTGAAACGTCCCCGACACAAACATCCTAGACACAAACGTCCCCGACACAAACGTCCTCGACACAAACTTCCTCAACACAGACTCAACATCGGCTCTTTAGAAGGTTCTGAACTCTAATAATCTCTATGTTACAAATTTTCTCTCGTTTCTCTCTTTTCAGCCCCAGAAATGGAAGAGGAAAAAATCCAAACCAAAGAAAGTCGTAAAAAACAGTAAAACGGTGAGTGAACGCCGACGTCTTTGTGTGTGAAAAATGTGGATCGGAACGACAAACGCTATTGTTCTTTTGTTCTGAAGGGGGCGCCAAAGAGGAAGTTCACGCCCAAAATCTATCTGCCAGAAGAAGCCGTTCCGACACAGGATGTGAGTCTTTGAACGCAAAAGAAACTATATTTATCACACGCTTGATCCCGTTACAAACTTGAAGCTATAAAGTGATATTTCTGTAGTTTTGAGGTTAATTCAGCTTCACGTTGGGTTGGATTCTGTCAAAGTACAAAGTATATGTGTATTTTTATGAATACCGTATTTTCCGGATTATAAGTCTTTTTCATAGTTTGGCAGGTGCGACTTATACTCCAGAGCGACTTATGTGATATTATTCGTTATTGTCACTCTGACAACCACAAGAGGGCGCTCTAGGCTCTAAGCGACGCAGAAGAAGAATCTGCACTTCCTCTACCTCTGGAGTTTGTGGAGTTGTTTAGAAGTGACACAGAGGAAGAAGAATTCAATGGATTTAGTGATTTGGGGTAAAACTGATGCTTTGGTAAACTTGTTAGCATGTTCTTTATGCTATAGTTATCTGAATAACTGTTAATATGTTACGTTAACATACCAGACACTTACCACAGTTCTGTCTGTGCCTCATGTAGCTGAAGGTGTTAGCGTTAGCATACGTACACCTATTCACCATGTTCTCTCATCTGTTATTATTTTAAACTGCATTTCAAGAGGAAATGTCTGTTCTTGGTCCTGGATTTGATCAAATACATTTTCCCCCAAAAGATGCGACTTATACTTATACTCCAGTGCGAATTATAGTCTGGAAAATACGGTATTTCCTTCTTGTAAAACTGTCAGAATAACGTTGGAAAATGACGTTTGGAAAAAGTTACCCATTTGTATTAAGTTTGAAATGCTTTAGTTTTGCTGTTTTAATCTAGTTCATCTTTTGGTTTTATTGTGCAAATCAGAAGAAATAAAATTGTAGCTTCCAGTCGAATTGAGAAGGACAGAACTGATGGTTAAATTCATTTTAATGTTTCTTTTTCCGTGCCATTCAACCAACGTAAGAACAAATAAAAACGAACATTTTACAACACATTTGTAAATCAAACATTTCAAATTCATTCATAAATACAGTCATTTCTACTACACGCCTTGTTGCCCTGACGACTGTTGCTCGATCTCTGTGTTTGAACATGTTTTGTCCATGTTTTCACCTTTTATCTTAGTTCACTTTTACTTTGCGTCAAGTAGACTTTCACAGCCACTTCCGGTCACACAGGAAATTACCAATAGCAAAAATCTTACAATACAACGTAAATGTGTCAAATTGACCTTTACAAATATGTTTGGGTTATCAACTCTTAAGTAAAAAGTGAAGAAAGAAAATAAAAAATGAACTTAATAACTAAAATGTGAGTCTTTGTTTTCTTCTATTTTGCAGCTCTAAAACTGAAGAAAATTCTGCTTTACATTTAGTTGTTTTTGTCCTTTTTTAAAATTTGCTCTCACACAGTTTTACTTCTATTGTTGCTTGAAATGTTGGATTCTTTTTTCTTCCGTTTTCATTCAAGCAGAAAGCCAGAAAGTCGGTCCGTGGAGCAGGTCGCCGCGGCGCCCGAGCAAAGGCCATGGAAACTGACTCAGAGCCTCCTCCTGCTGCTCCTCCTCCTGCTGCAACGCCTTCTCCTGCTGCTGCTCCCGTCGTCTCTGCCGTTGTAAGTGTTTCAAAAATCACAGTAACTAAAAAAAAGCCGATTAAAACGTGTAAATGTGACCCTTTTTGCCGTTTCCCAGGACCACCACTATGCCATCGACCCGGGCAACGTGAAGGAGAAGCTGGACAAGGCCAACGTGCGCATCGAGGAGCTGCAGAAACAGCTGAGGAACTACCGGGACCGGATGAGGCGGAAGGACGCCGAGTTCCGGGTGCTGATGGCCGAGACCAAGCGGCAAAATGCGCTGATGAGCGAGCTGATGGAGGGCAGCGAGCTCTGGATCCTGTGCGACAAGTGCGGCGCTCGAAACTGAACCGAGCGACGAGTGCGGCGCCCGGAACTGAACCGAGCGACGAGTGCGGCGCCCGGAACTGAGCCGAGCGACAGGTTCGGCGCCCAGAACTGAACCGAGCGACAGATGCGGCGCCCGGAACTGAACCGAGCGACGAGTGGGGCGCCCGGAACTGAGCCCGGCGACAGGTTCGGCGCCCGGAACTGAGCCCGGCGACAGGTTCGGCGCCCGGAACTGAGCCCGGCGACAGGTTCGGCGCCCGGGACTGAGCCCGGCGACAGGTTTGGCGCTCGGAACTGAGCCCGGCGACAGGTTCGGCGCCCGGAACTGAACCGAGCGACGAGTGGGGCGCCCGGAACTGAGCCCGGCGACAGGTTCGGCGCCCGGAACTGAGCCCGGCGACAGGTTCGGTGCCCGGAACTGAGCCCGGCGACAGGTGCGGCGCCCGGAACTGAACCGAGCGACGAGTGGGGCGCCCGGAACTGAGCCCGGCGACAGGTTCGGCGCCCGGAACTGAGCCCGGCGACAGGTTCGGCGCCCGGAACTGAGCCCGGCGACAGGTTCGGCGCCCGGGACTGAGCCCGGCGACAGGTTTGGCGCTCGGAACTGAGCCCGGCGACAGGTTTGGCGCTCGGAACTGAGCCTGGCGACAGGTGCGGTGCCCGGAACTGAGCCCGGCGAGTCCACGTCGGGCTTTTGTGATGCTCTCTCATCACGTTTGAACCGTTGTATTTATAAGCTGTTATTACCGTATTTTCCGGAGTATAAGTCGCACCAGCCAAAAAATACATAATAGAGAAGAAAAAAACATATATAAGTTGCACTAGAGTATGAAATGCAGTTGCAAGTGTGAAAATAACAAATAATATCATATAAGTCGCTCCTGAGTTTAAGTATATAAGTATAGATGTAAGTATAAGTCGCACCCCGGCCAAAACTATGAAAAAAGGTGCAACTTATAGTCCGGAAAATACGGTATTTACTTTAAGATGAGATGTTGCTTTGGCTTTTAGGTTTAAAGTTCTGCAGGGAAAAGGGAATGAATAAATGACCAAAATGAACATTGTTTTTGACCTGTAAAATAATGTTTTATTATAGCGAATCATATTTTTGACTCTACTTCATCTGTAAATAATGCGTCTTAGGCCTGTTTTTGGCTCAAACTGGAAATTGTACAGTTTTTTTAAGGAAATTAAAAACAAATTGTGATTTTCTTGATTATGTTGTTTTTGTAAATGAGTTTAAATGAATTATATAACGAGCTCCAGTCATATATATTTATGCTCTGCCTACTGTCTACTTAAGTAAACCTTATATAAAAGTATTGGTTTAAATATGTAAAAGTGTTTCACGCAGATTTTGAAGAATGTTGAAGCCTTGAATTAAGTGATTTTGACAAAGAATCACGCTGTTTTAAGCAATTTCCAAACCAAAGTTTATAGTGAATTTTATGTGTATTTTTTTACTGTTCAGGCCGTTTAAAAAGTACAAATACTGCTCGTGGATGTAGTGAAGTTAAAGTTAAAATGATCTGCTGTAAAATGACTATAACACAGCTGATATACCTTTATTGGACTGTGTTTCTTGGTGGTTTTGTGATTCTTAGCGTGACGTAGATAACTGTAACGCCTGTGGACGGCGGGTTTTTGTGGTGTTTGAATGAGATAAAACGCTGACAGTTTGGACACGCCTCGCTCACTTCAGGTTCGGCCGCAGCAGAACTTCACGAGGTCGGTGAGGAAGGAATAAACCAATACTTTTGTCGTTATGTTTGATTGTTTTATCTTTGTATCATCTGTTTACATTTCATTTAAAGGAGACGTCATTTAAAATGGACTTTCATGAGATTTCCCCTCGTCATTAGTGTTGTCAAAGCTGTATTCTGATTTGGGTCATTGTTTTGTCCTGCGTTTGAGGCTCGAGTGCTCAATAAATCCCTGTTTTCACCTACCCCCTATCCCCGCCCACTTTACTGTACTTAGTGCGAGTATTTTAAAGAAAAATGTAAGCATTTCATAGCTTCAAATACATGTTCAATAGCCAAAAACAAAACAAAAAAGGTGTCTATCAATTTTTTTTACCATTTTACAGCCACTTCGCAGTTCAGAATGAAAAAAAAACATTAAAATGGTGATAAAAGAGCATTATTTGTCTCCTTTAAAACTTGTCTAATAAAACGTAAGAAATTAGACACGTAGGAACCTAGGAATATATTGACACACAAAGGCTTTAGTTTTTGTTTGTAGATTTAATAGTATATTCTCATCATTTACTAAGTTAAATTTGTACACATGTGTTTATCTCTATTTAATTATTCTTCAACTCTTTTTTTTGTTCGAAATGGTCGGACTTTTCAGCGGAAAAGTTAATCACCCGAAGTTTGTTTCCGTCGGACCGTTTTCAGGGACGAACTGTCAACAACAAAGATGGCGGCCGTCGGCTCGTAACCTGAGCGACGTCTGTGAAACCGACCGCTTTCATCGCGTTTTTCTCCGGTAATATATGATCTTTGCGGGTTTTATTCACGAAAACGAATTAAAATGCATCGTTTGAATTTTCTGATTTACGTAAAAGCTTTTAATAGAGATTAATTTGAACGCTTATGAGTCAAACGGACTGGAAAACTTGAATGGAATGAGTTTGATTTAAGTAAATTATTTCGCGTTGGTTCATCATCTGTGTAATGTATCGTCTTGTGTTTCGTTTTTAGTTGCATTTTGTCTGACTTTTCTGTTGGTCCAGTGTCTGGCTGTGAAATCGATGTTATTTTCCCCGTGGCCGTGTTCGGACTCGACAAACTCAATATTTGAAGGGCAAAATCGAGGGCAACGAGATCGCTGCAAAACAGTGAGATTCTACAACTGCTCGATGTATTTGAGTCATTTTTAGGCTGTAGAGGTCCAAATGGTCATATTTATTGCGGGATTCGAACTGTCGACCTTCTTCTTCTTATTCTTTGGTGTTTTATGGCGGTTGGTAAAAGTGTTACAAAATTAGCTTTAAGAATATAACTCTCTTCTAAGAATTCGTTTTAGGGACTTGTAATAAAGCAAAACTGTCCATATAAAAGTCCTTAATTAATTTTGCTTTTAAAATGTAACAGTTATTGGGTCGAGACGGTACACGTTAATGAACCTCATGCATCTATTGTCCTGCATTGACTCTCACACATCTTTTTAGTGGGAAACCAACACAGACACGGGGAGAACATGCAAACTCCACACACGATGCGTCACTTTTCGTTTGTTCCCGTGAATTATCTGAATAATCAAGTTATACAGGTAAAAACAGATATTTAGCACTGCAAACATATGAACCTGGAACCGAACCTGGAATTGAACCTGGAATTGAACCTGGACCTGAAGCTGGAATTGAACCTGGACCTGAAGCTGGAACCGGACCTGGAACCGGACCTGGAAGCGAACCTGGAATTGAACCTGGAAATGAACTTGGAACCAAACCTGGAATTGAACCTGGAACCGAACCTGGAACCGAACCTGGAAATGAACCTGGAAATGAACTTGGAACCGAACCTGAAATTGAACCTGGAACCGAACCTGGAACTGAACCTGGAACCGAAGCTGGAACCTAACCTGGACCTGAACCAAAGTTCCCATTCACAATGAGACCCGTCTCATTAGCACTCTAAAACCAGGATGTTGTAGGTTGTGGTGTCTCATCCCTGTCGCCGTGTCTCCCTCAGGTCCCGTCTCCGGACCCTGAACCCCGGACCCTGGGTCGCCATGGTGATAAAGGTGTTCTTCCCTCAGTGCTGTAACCGCGCCGACAGCGGTTTGCTCGTGGGACGATGGTTAACGGGACACGACTCTGCGCTGGTCCTGGCTGTGATCCACTATCCGTTCATCCCCAGCAGCGTCAAGAGCTACATCCAGCAGGTCGGTGAGGGGCGGGTCGGTGGGGGACGGGGGTCAGTGGGGGACGGGGGTCGGTGACTCTAGATGACTCTGTACACGTTAAAGATGCGCTAAATCGTTCAAACATCAGCGAGCCAGTACATCGGCCTATCTCTAGAAATGAATCTCACCATTGTATTTGTATAGCAGAATATAACGTCACCATGGTTACAGAGACATTGCTGTGTGCTCAGATGCAGAGCCGCAGCGGCGTGGAGCTGGCGGTGCTCGGCTCCTGGAGTTTGCCTAAAGACGGTCAGGGCGACATGGAGAGTTTCCTCAGGGACTTGAGCACCATCTTCCCTCAGCGGCGCTGGCTCCAGATCAGCCGAGAGATGGACAAGACGGGCTTCAGCTGCAGCATCCTGAACACCGAGCGGGGTCAGAAGCTTTTATTATTATTATCATTATCATTTATCTGTGAAGGGACAACACATGTTAAAACCGCTTAAAATCATATTCAGACCCGGTGGAACTTTTCTACATTTACTCCCTTTTGTCCATCATCTGATTAAAAATAACAAATTAACACAATTATAACATGAGGCCTTCTATAGATATTCTGTTTTAAAAGCTAATCATATTAACATGTCCCATTTTAGAGTTGATTTCATATTTTATAATCTGGTGCTAATTCTTTCTCACAAACCTTTTCACTCGCTTTCATTTCACATGGATTTTGTTTGAGTTTTTCACTTTGTTCGCTTTTGATCCTGTGTAAAATAAAACATTCCCTTTAATGACTTTAAAGTCTAATTCCCATTTGCACATTTTGTTTAGACGGTGTTTTTGAGATGAAGACAGAAAAGAGGAGAGAGAGGAAAGATGGAAGAGAGGAGAAGAACTCTGAGGAGAAGATCTCTGAGGAGAAGAACTCTGAGGAGAAGATCTCTGAGGAGAAGATCTCTGAGGAGAAGATCTCTGAGGAGAAGAACTCTGAGGAGAAGAACTCTGAGGAGAAGAACTCTGAGGAGAAGAGCTCTGAGGAGAAGAGCTCTGAGGAGAAGAACTCTGAGGAGAAGAACTCTGAGGAGAAGAACTCTGAGGAGAAGAACTCTGAGGAGAAGAACTCTGTGGAGAAGAACTCTGAGGAGAAAGTGATCTTCATTCATTACGACCAGCACAAAGTGATGCAGTCACAGCTTCACCGAGACGAGAACGGACGAATGGAGCCGAACCCTGAGCCTCCGTCTGAACTCACCCAGGTACAAGGGAGAGAGGAGAGAGAGAGAGGAGAGAGAGAGGAGGAGAGAGAGAGAGAGAGAGGAGAGAGAGAGGAGGGAGAGGAGAGGAGGGAGAGGAGAGGAGGAGGGAGAGAGAGGAGGAGGGAGCGAGAGGAGGAGGGGGAGAGAGGAGGAGGGAGCGAGAGGAGGCGGGAGAGAGAGGAGGCGGGAGAGAGAGGAGGAGGGGGAGAGAGGAGGAGGGGGAGAGAGGAGGAGGGAGAGAGAGGGAGAGAGGGGGAGGAGGAGGAGGGAGAGGGAAAACTGAAATTTGCCTTCTCTCTACTTATCTTTTCCCTTCTCCTCTTCGCTCCTCCTCTTCACTCCTCCTCTTTGCTCCTCCTCTCTGCTGCAGATGTTCCAGAGCGTGTCCTGCAGTGGGCCGCTCTTCTTCCTGGACAGGTACGACGAGGGTCCGGTGAAGACGACGCACTGGCAGAGCGAGGGGCGTGAGGCGAGCATCGTGGTGGAGCTGTGCAAACACGCCGCTGTGCCAGTGTGTGCTGCCTCCAGCGCCCTGCTCCACCTGTGGAGCCGCTTCTGGAGCCTCAGGTTAGCCGCAACACCGCAAAGGGGTCACCAGGGTCACCCGCAACACCACAACTGCACCCGCAACTGCACCCGCAATTCAACTGCACCCGCAATTCAACTGCACCCGCAACTCAACTGCACCCGCAACTCAACTGCACCCGCAACTCAACTGCACCCGCAACTGGCAACTGCACCCGCAACTGCACCCGCAACTCAACTGCACCCGCAACACCGCAACTGCACCCGCAACACCCCAACTGCACCCGCAACATCGCAACTGCACCCGCAACACCGCAACTGCACCCGCAAAACCGCAACTGCACCCGCAAAACCGCAACTGCACTGGCACCACTTGGCTGCTCTTGGTGCAGTCAGCGTCTTCATGGCTCTTACTCTGTGTGTTCTTGTTTCCGTGGCGTTTCAGGATCTTCAGCGTTTTCCCGCTGCCGTTCATCTCGTCCAAACTGTCGACGTGCGTCCAGCTTGGCTACAGGACGGAGCGAATGAAATCGTTGTTCTCCACCACCACGGCGTCTGACCACGGACACTTCATGAGGTGAGCGACCGAGCGGCGTTTAACGAGCTCTCATGAGCTTCTGACCGTACTGAAGCCGCTTCATGTGTTTGTATGTCTTTTATTAGTCTTAATAAGACGATTATAAGAGGTTAATAAGATGTTAAGACTTTAATAAGACGATAAGACGTTTAGAGGTTGAATGTTAATAAGACGTTAAGAGGTTAAACGTTAATAAGAGGTTAATAAGACATTAATAAGACGATAAGACGTTTAGAGGTTAAATGTTAAGAGGTTTTAATAAGATGTTAATAAGAGGTTAATAAGACGATAATAAAGACCTTAACAAGACGATAAGCGGTTAATAAGACGATAATAAGAGGTTATTAAGACAATAATAAAGACGTTAATAAGAGATTAATAAGACAATAATAAGAGGTTAATAAGCGGTTAATAAGACGATAATAAGAGGTTATTAAGACAATATTAAAGACGTTAATAAGAGATTAATAAGACAATAATAAGAGGTTAATAAGCGGTTAATAAGCGGTTAATAAGACAATAATAAGAGGTTATTAAGACAATAATAAGAGGTTAATAAGAGGTTGATAAGACGATAATAAGAGGTTAATAAAACGATAAGAGGTTATAAGACTACGATAATATGATTATAAGGGGGTTAATAAGAAGCTTTTTTTTTTATATATAAGAGTTCTTCTCTGTCCACAGAAAAGCCAACGTGTTCGTGTCTCTTCTGCTGGACGTGTCGCTGGGGCTCCTCCTCATGTCGTGGCTTTACCGTGACGACCACATCACGACCATCGCCGGCGCTCTGGTGCCCGCGGCCGACGTGAGCCACACTCGACGCTCGAACCTTCCACTTCACCACATTCTAAAGCCGCTGTAGTTCACCGTCTTCTCTGCCAAACGAACAAAAGTGGCATTATATTCTCACAATGGCCTCAGAAAGCGAAGCCATTATTCAGCTCCAACTTTAAGACGTGAGATTAATGTGACGAGTTTGTGTAGCCAAAACTAAAAGAATGAGAAGGACAAACGTTTGTGGAGTCAGATTTTGGAGATTTGTTTCCAAAAAACTTTGAGATTGATCAAATTCTAGAATGTGAAGTTATTTAAAACAAATCAATTCATTCATCTGAAAGACGCTTGACAAGCCGACTATTCAAATAAATTCTGACTATTTTAATCATCATCATTATTATTATTATTTTGATTTTACAGACTAAACGACCTTTTATAATATATGTGCTCTTCATCTGTAATAATAATACTTTTTCTACTCTTCTTCAATTCTAAAGGCTTCAGTCCATATATTTCTCTTTTGCCTGGTAATTTACAATAGAAATATGAAAATAATCATAATAATGATCCTCTTTTAATCCGTGACATCAGACTGCACGGCCCAGATTAAATCATTTTAGTAGTTTCATCATTTTAGGTATGATTATTGTGACTAGAAACATCAATTTCTTTTTACAGTTATTGATGATTATTGAGGTCAAACTGTAAAACGTCTAATCGATCATCATTCCTTTATTTAGTTTCTACATAAACACACTTTTGAAAGACATTATCAACCAAATAAAGGTTGAATTACGGAGTTTGAATGATGAAGTCTGACTCAGTTGTTGTTGTCGTGGTGCAGCATGTGGCCAAAGAGCTGAACGAGCTACTGCAGTGGCTGATGGGAGCTCCGGCCGGACTCAAGATGAACCGGGCCTTGGACCAGGTCCTGGGACGGTTCTTCCTGTACCACATCCACCTCTGGATCAGTGAGTCACGCTTTATTTACTCACAGTGAAAGGCTGAAAGAAAAGTTACAACCTGCACCTTTAACCTTTACAACCTGCACCTTTAACTTTTACAACCTGCACCTTTAACTTTTACAATCTTTATGTTTACGGCTGATTTTCTCTAAAACTTCCGAGTCAAACTTCCCCAAATTCTTTGTTTTGCATTGATACTTGCTCAAATGAGTATATCTTACATTTAAATACTAGATTTTTTAGTGTAATTTGTGATACGTTTGACCGCTTTTACCCTGAACCTTTTGGAGTTTAAACAAACATCTGGATTCTGTCTGAAGCCGAGATGTTGTAGCTCTGATTTACTCTGATCATGAGCAGAAACGACCTTGTTTACACGTTTTATCAGACAAAAAGGAATCAATTCAGGAACATTCAAGAAGCAAAACAGAAACGTAACATGAGAAGTGCACTCTGCTGCCCTCTGCTGGCTGTTTTGTGCCGTAGTTTCCCCTTCAGCCTTGTGTGTTTTGTCCCGTAGTTTCCCCTTCAGCCTTGTGTTTTTTACCCATAGTTTCCCCTTCAGCCTTGTGTGTTTTGTCCCGTAGTTTCCCCCTCAGCCTTGTGTGTTTTTTACCCATAGTTTCCCCTTCAGCCTTGAGTGTTTTGTCCCGTAGTTTTGTCCCGTAGTTTTGTCCTGTAGTTTTGTCCCGTAGTTTCCCCTTCCCCTTGTGTGTTTTGTCCTGTACTTTCCCCTTCAGCCCTCTGTTTTGTCCCGCAGGCTACATCCACCTGACGTCCCCATTCGTGGAGACCCTGCTGTGGTACGGGGGTCTGTCAGCGGCCCTGGGTCTGAGCCTGGCGCTGTCGCTGCTGTCGGATATGATCGCGCTGCTCACCTTCCACATCTACTGCTTCTACGTATACGGCGCCAGGTAACGGCCCGGGACTCGCGCGCGCCTTTTCTCCCCCCGGGGGGCCCCTGCGTCGGAGCCCGGGCCCCTCACGCGCTCTGTGTGTTTCAGACTCTACTGCCTGAAGGTGTACGGGCTGTCGTCGCTCTGGAGGCTCTTCAGGGGGAAGAAGTGGAACGTGCTGCGCCAGAGAGTGGACTCGTGCTCCTACGACCTCGACCAGGTACACGCACAGGGATGGTCACCGTGTAACTGCGGTCCTACGTAAGCCCGCATGACCTGCGCGTAAGCGGATGATCACCGTATAACTGCGGTCCTACGTAAGCCCACATGACCCGCGCGTAAGGGGATGATCACCGTATAACTGCGGTCCTACGTAAGCCCACATGATCCGCGCGTAAGGGGATGGTCATGTGTAACTGCGGTCCTACGTAAGCCCGCATGACCCGCGCGTAAGGGGATGGTCACCGTGTAACTGCGGTCCTACGTAAGCCCGCATGACCCGCGCGTAAGGGGATGGTCACCGTGTAACTGCGGTCCTACGTAAGCCCGCATGACCCGCGCGTAAGGGGATGGTCACCGTGTAACTGCGGTCCTACGTAAGCCCGCATGACTCGCGCGTAAGGGGATGGTCACCGCGTAACTGCGGTCCTACGTAAGCCCGCGCGCAAGGGGATGGTCACCGTGTAACTGCGGTCCTACGTAAGCCCGCATGACTCGCGCATAAGGGGATGGTCACCGTGTAACTGCGGTCCTACGTACGCCCGCATGATCCGCGCGTAAGGGGATGGTCACCGTGTAACTGCGGTCCTACGTAAGCCCGCATGACTCGCGCGTAAGGGGATGGTCACCGCGTAACTGCGGTCCTACGTAAGCCCGCGCGCAAGGGGATGGTCACCGTGTAACTGCGGTCCTACGTAAGCCCGCATGACTCGCGCGTAAGGGGATGGTCACCGCGTAACTGCGGTCCTACGTAAGCCCGCGCGCAAGGGGATGGTCACCGTGTAACTGCGGTCCTACGTAAGCCCGCATGACTCGCGCATAAGGGGATGGTCACCGTGTAACTGCGGTCCTACGTACGCCCGCATGATCCGCGCGTAAGGGGATGGTCACCGTGTAACTGCGGTCCTACGTAAGCCCGCATGACTCGCGCGTAAGGGGATGGTCACCGCGTAACTGCGGTCCTACGTAAGCCCGCGCGCAAGGGGATGGTCACCGTGTAACTGCGGTCCTACGTACGCCCGCATGATCCGCGCGTAAGGGGATGGTCACCGTGTAACTGCGGTCCTACATAAGCCCGCATGACCCGCGCGTAAGGGGATGGTCACCGTGTAACTGCGGTCCTACGTAAGCCCGCATGACCCGCGCGTAAGGGGATGGTCACCGTGTAACTGCGGTCCTACGTACGCCCGCATGATCCGCGCGTAAGGGGATGGTCACCGTGTAACTGCGGTCCTACATAAGCCCGCATGACCCGCGCGTAAGGGGATGGTCACCGTGTAACTGCGGTCCTACGTAAGCCCGCATGACCCGCGCGTAAGGGGATGGTCACCGTGTAACTGCGGCCCTACGTAAGCCCGCATGACCCGCGCGTAAGGGGATGGTCACCGTGTAACTGCGGTCCTACGTAAGCCCGCATGACCCGCGCGTAAGGGGATGGTCACCGTGTAACTGCGGCCCTACATAAGCCCGCATGACCCGCGCGTAAGGGGATGGTCACCGGTGTAATCCCAGTAATACAGGGATGTGGGGTGATTTTCTGAGCATTAATTGCAGCACAAAACAGGGTTATCTCAAACGCACAGGAATCAAAATACAGCTTTGATTGAACGAAATTATGAGGTTGAACGGTCGTAAAAACTTGATTTATTTTGCAATACGTCTCCTTTAACCCGGACGTGGCGAGTGAATGTTGTGTACTTCCTGTTTTTGTCACCGCAGCTCTTCATCGGGACTCTGCTGTTTACCGTTCTGCTGTTCCTGCTGCCGACGACCGCCTTGTACTACCTCGTCTTTGCTCTGGTAATATAACAGACACACTGTCGTCAGCGTCTTTGGTTCATTGCGTTGCAGTGTGTAATTAGAGCAGCCGCACTGATTCTGGGCGTGATTCTGAACCCGTGTGTCGTGCGCTTGTCGTGCAGCTGCATCTGGTCGTCGTGGTGATCCAGGGCGTCATCCATCTCGCCGTGGACTTCATCAACGCCGTCCCTCTGTTCGCTTTGGGGCTGCGAGTGTGCCGGCCCTATAGACTCTCAGGTACGCCCACTCTGAACGCCCACGGCAACTGCGTCTGGAGAGTTTGTCAATTTTTATTGGCCGAGTGAAGGGGCGTCGCCGGGTCAAATGTCAGCGTCACTGGAGTATAAGTCGTATTTTTGGGGGAATTGGATTTGATAAAATCCAAGACCAAGAACAGACATTTCATCTTGAAATGCAGTTTAAAATAATAACAGATGAGAGAACATGGTGAATAGGTGTACGTATGCTAACGCTAACACCTGACAGACAGACAGAACTGTGGTAAGTGTCTGGTATGTTAACGTAACATATGAACAGTTATTCAGATAACTATAGCATAAAGAACATGCTAACACGTTTACCAAAGCATCAGTATTACCCCAAATCACTAAATCCATTGAATTCTTCTTCCTCTGTGTCACTTCTAAACAACTCCACAAACTCCAGAGGAAGAGGAAGTGCAGATTCTTCTTCTGCGTTGCTTAGAGCCTAGAGCGCCCTCTTGTGGTTGTCAAGATGAAAATAACGAATAATATCACATATAAGTCGCACCCCGGCAAAAACTATGAAAAAAGTTGCGACTTATAGTCCAGAAAATACGGTATGTTGCGATTTGAATAATCACGATTATTGATGAACGGCCGACACAGTAACCTTAAAGCAGGACTGGCCCCATAATAATAATGATGATAATGGGTTTGGGTTTGGGTTAACAATTTTTTAAATAAAAAATGATACATACAAATATTGTTTAAAAAATATGAGCTGTAACAAATACATAAATAGTTGAATTAAACACGTTAGTACTTAGTTTGTATCTATTATGAATCAAACAAGTTATTTATTCTAATAAACAAATTTTACTCTAAAATCCTTAAAATCCTCCAATAATGCAAAGAAAAAATAGCAACGACGAATATTGGCTGAAAAATTTATAAGATAATCCTTTATTGTCCACACATGGGGAAATTTCATTGATACAACGCAGGTTGATACAGAGGAAAAGGACAGATAACAGATTATAGGAAGTTTAAAAAACACTCTTAATAGAAGAACTCTTATAAACAAAAACTCCTATAGACAAAACCTCCCATTTCCCAACAAGGGATGGAGGGGAAAAATTGGGATGTCCGCCGGGATAACGTGACGATCTCCGGGTAAGACGATGGTCTCCCCCTCAGTTCCATCTATGAAATATTGTTAATTTGCGAACACAATAACGTGCACCTGTCACGATGATTACTCGATTTATCGCTCAATAAATAAAATATCTAGATTTTGGGTTAAATATTTATTGTGCACATTTTCTTTGCAATGTAGATGGGTCTGAGTTATAGAGAGTCCATTAAGTCACTTCTGTGGTCGACGTTTGGTTCATTTTGGTTTTATTTGTTGGATAACGACTGTAGATGATCCAGCTTTATTGTGTGGTTTATGCAGCAGCGTATTGTGCTTCATAATGTGTTCTCGCTTGTTTTTCAGATGGAGTGAAGTTCAGAGTTCTGTGTGAAGAGCCCGGGACGTGTCTTCACCTGCTCATGGAGGTCAGGCTCATGTTCCTCTAAACCAGGATCAGACTTTGCTTTAGTTCAGAAGTTTAAACACGATCAGACTCGAGGCATTTGCTTTCAGAACATCTAAACATCTAAACATCTAAACAACTGCAGTGTTAGTAAGAGTTTGTACAGACGTGGGTCCTGCTTTAGCGTATTCCCATTTGGTGCCACCTCCTCAGACCAGGTACTTCTCGTCCCCCTCACCTCCCTCGTCCCCCTCGCCTCCCTCGTCCCCCTCGCCTCCCTCGACCCCTCGTCCCCCTCGCCTCCCTCGACCCCTCGTCCCCCTCACCTCCCTCGTCCCCCTCACCTCCCTCGTCCCCCTCACCTCCCTCGTCCCCCTGTCCCCCTCGGGCCAAGTCGAGCCAAGCGGGGAGTAAACATGTCGTCCGCAGAGCGTCAGATGTAAAAGTGACGTTCGTGGGCGCTCCCCTGGTACTGAAACAGCTCTTCTGCCCGTGTGAAGCACAACTGAGCAAAATCAAGAGGCTGGTCCGTGTTTACTGACTCTTCATTGGTTAAACTGCATCATGTGACCAAAGCAGAGAGGTGCTAGGCTAATTGTGATGCTAACTCACTCACCTGTGACGCTAACTCACTCAGCTGTGATGCTAACTCACTCAGCTGTGATGCTAACTCACTCAGCTGTGATGCTAACTCACTCACCTGTGATGCTAGCTCACTCGTGCCGGCCTCAATCGGACCCTGCGTCGGCTTCGATCGGGCCTCGACCTCGTGTGGACCTTGATCGGGCCGCGTGCCGACCCCGCTCTGATCCCTTTGCGTTTCCGTTCTTATTTCTGCAGATCAATCCTCTGAGGTGGAGCTCAGTGGTGCAGACGTATCGCACTCCCACCTACAGCTGTTACCCCCGAGACTCGTGGGCCGCGCTCGTGAAGAAGCTGTTTGTGGGAGAGCTGGTGTATCCATGGCAACGCAAGACCGAGAAAACGGACTAGGACCCGCCCTTCGATCGGACCGTGACCCGCCCTTCGATCGGACCGTGACCCGCCCTTCGATCGGACCGTGACGCACGAGAAAAGGACACAAACCTCACTGATAAAATATAATATAAAAGTATTGCTAAAGAAAGATGATAAAGTTGTAGTTATTGTAGTTACAGTGTGTAACATGAGAGTTTCATAATCATTTTTAATCAAAACGTAAAAAGGTCAGTTTGTGTTATTGACTTGAAAATGGCTGCTCTTGCAGATTTTATACTTGAAATGCAAACACTGTGTTATTCGCACTCCCGTGTTACGCCGTCACCATCGTGTTAACGTCATGTTTTATAAACCTGTCAGTTTGTGCCAAGTAGTTTCAACTTTCATTCCTAATCTTTTCATTTTGTGTTAAGAAGCTGTTCCGGGAGTCGTCAAACAAACACGGATTGATTAAAGGTCCCATATCATGCTATTTTTCCCGTTTCGTAGTCTATCCTAAGGGTGGATTTGGGAGGCGGGCGTGTTACAGAGTGCTTCCTGGAGGAGGGGCTTAAACAGCGTGCTGCGTCACCAGGGATGAGTCATCCTGGTGAGAAGCCCCGTTCGTCTGCTCATCCGAGGAGAAGGAGAGAGACTGTTCTCAAGCTAAAGACCACTTTCCACACAAATATGAGGCCTCAATAGCGCTGTAAGAAGGTTAAACGCTCTGAAAAGTCCATTCTGCATGATATGGACCTTTAATGTCAATGTTAGATGGATAAAACAATAATGTGTAATTTAATAAATGTAATCAACACTCATTTTGTCGTTTTGTCAAACAATTGAAATTTTAAACCAGAAAGTTTGTTTGATAAACACAAAAATGTAATGACATCACACTTTGGGCTCGTGAGCAGAAGGATTTCACAGACTGTTTCCTGAATGAATTATTTAACTTTGTCTTAATATAACTGTGATTTTGTTTTGTTTTTTTAACCTATTTTTGGAAAATAATGTAGAATTTTGATTTTATTAATGTTTTATTAATTCTGTCCATGTGATTAATTATGCATTCAATAAAAAGTGAATCGTACATTTGAATATTGGATTTTTATATTTTGTGCCATAAATCCTTTAATAAATGCTTTATTGCAGACTTTTTGAATACATTTATAACCAAACGAGGGTTGAAATGTGACACTTAATTTACAAAAGTAAGTATTGATGAAAATCTTAATGAAAAAAAAAAGATCTTTATTGTCGGGGAAATTATTACGATTTTTTCGACTTACAATAGTTGATTAATCGTTACAGCTTTAATGGAGGATTTATTTTGATGATTAGAACTATTAATGAAAGTCATGGTGAGTTATTGCTAATGGTTTATTTGGTTTAACAAAGAACAGATTCAGACAAAGCACATTTTGCACAAAGAACTTGTAAAACATGTGACGTCTAAATTATGAATATTAACAACACTTAAACACAAACGTCACTCCTCTTCTGAGGCCAAAGCGACATTTGTATTTGTTCTGGAACATTTGAAGCGTGAATTTATCGGATTAATTGCGTTTTTTCCTCATTGTTCTTCTGTTTACCTTTGTCCGCTGCGTGTGTGTGATCGACGTGCGGCCGCAGCCAATCCGCGCCAATGTTTAGATCTTTCGTCCAATCCCGTGACGCAGTGGGCGGGGCGTGCGGTCAGCTGTGGCACGTCGATAAAGTCCAGGCATTTCGTACGAGTTTCTTTTGTCAAACTGGATCAGGTTTTTTTTTAATGTGTTTTACTCTTATTATAGTGTTAATATTATTACTTTTATTTAATGTAACTGTTATAAATAGCTAGTGACAGAAAAAAATATGAATTGTATCTCTTATTTATTTATTTATCTATTAAAATATAATGTTATGGTCCCGGTGGCAAAAACCCAAACGCAGTCCGGATGAAGGCAAAGTAGAGTTTATTTAACAAAGATTCAAAATTCCAAAAAGTCAAAACAGGAACACACCAACTTAACTCGGGTAGACAGGCAGGAAAAACAGGAGCAGGGCAGGAGAGACGTCTCATGGGCAGGTGCAATGACATATCAGAGCCTAAAGAATAAAGCCGCACATCAAATACACACAGAGCGGATATTAACATATAATTTATTGTGAACAACACTCTGGAAATTGATTTTGAGTTTAAAAAGTGTTGGATCAAAGGAACATAAATAATAAATAATAATACTGATTACATGAATGATATCGCGCCACACTCAAAGACGCTTCACAAAACAAGAACAAAACAGTTATTTATGGAGTATATCATTTATTGCACATATAACTTTGGACTTTTGAGTTTAAAAGATAATTAAAATTACCTTTTTGAGATTTTTACCATTTTACCAACTTAAAAGTGCTCTCTTCATTATCTTTATCACATACCCCCTATCCCCGCCCACAGTATTGTGATTATCTAGATTTTTTTTTTTTTTTTAAATGTTCCAGAGCCATTTATCAAAATTTACAACATGTATTTATGAGTTATTTATTGACCTTTATTCAACCCGTCAAATCCCACCTGGTTTTAGAACGATCACAATGGGCTAAAGAAGTGCTTTTGTCGCTAAAGCTAACGCTAACATACAATAAATGTGATCAATAATGTTCAAATAACAGAACAAACGGACCTAAACTGTTCAAAAACAATAAGATCCGTGTTGCAGTTTACAATGAACAAAATGTAAAATAATGATCTTCTTCTGTTATCTTAAACACTACACGCTTGAAAAACCCCACCGTATGTCTCCTTTAATACATGTCTCCTTCAACACATATCTATTTTAACACATGTCTCCTTTAATGTATGTCTCCTTTAATATGTCTCCTTTAATAATAATAATAATAACTTTTATTTATATAGCGCTTTTCAGTGACCCAAAGACGCTGAACATAATAAAAAAGGGGGGGGGGGTATTTACAGACAGGGGGGACAACACGTACAATACATATTAATATACAGATAAAATGAACAAGACAGAAGAAGTAGAGAGAAAAAGATGGGGATGTAACAGGGGGTAGAAGAGTAGGCAATGGGGTAGAGGAGGCTAGGGGTAGGGGAGGTCATAGGCTTGGGTGAAGAGGTATGTTTTGAGGCGGGATTTGAATGTTGTGAGTGTTAATATATGTCTCCTTTAACACATGTCCCCTTTAACATGTCTCCTTTAATTTGTCTCCTTTAACGTATGTCTCCTTTACTGTTTGTCTCCTTTCATGTTTGTCTCCTTTAACACATGTCTCCTTTAAGTATGTCTCCTTTAATGTATGTCTCCTTTAACACATGTCTCCTTTAATGTATGTCTCCTTTAACACATGTCTCCTTTAAGTATGTCTCCTTTAATGTATGTCTCCTTTAATATATGTCTCCTTTAATGTATGTCTCCTTTAATGTATGTCTCCTTTAATGTATGTCTCCTTTAATGTATGTCTCCTTTAACACATGTCTCCTTTAATGTATGTCTCCTTTAACACATGTCTCCTTTAAGTATGTCTCCTTTAATGTATGTCTCCTTTAACACATGTCTCCTTTAATGTATGTCTCCTTTAACACATGTCTCCTTTAATGTATGTCTCCTTTAATGTATGTCTCCTTTAATATATGTCTCCTTTAATGTATGTCTCCTTTAATGTATGTCTCCTTTAATGTATGTCTCCTTTAACATGTTCGCTTTAACATGGCTCCGCCCCCGGTCCAAATGCCCAGCCTCACGCGCGTCATCTGTCAGCAGCTCCAGTGTTTGTGCTGCGAATCTGCGAGCGACATCTGCGGCTCGAGTTTGGGGATAAATGGACCAAAATGGGACAGAAACGAGCTGAAATCGCTGGACACGCGCTCACGGACGTGACCCGGACGTTACACCCCGGGATCGGTTTGTCAAACGTCCCGAATTTGTCCTTTTAAGTGTCTGGATTTGCAGAAGAACGAAGAAGACGGGAAAGCGGCCCTAAAGCGAAGCACTGCGGAGCGCGTTAGCTTGTAGCATTTAGCCACAAACACGCACAGTAAACATCGCATTTAAGTTTGTTTAATCATCTTGACAATCTATAATGTTTTCAGCCATTTTATCTATTCTATTTTTAACGTCAGCTACATCACCGTTTTAGTATTTTGACTGCAAAGCTATGATGCTAACTTGCACAATGCTATCTTGTTGTTATCTTGTCAGATTTACAGAATTATAATGGAGATTTCTGCATATTTTGAGTGATTGCAATGACTCTTAAAGGTTAAAACGAGACATTAAAGGTTTAAACGCGACATTCAAAGATTATGCATGTATTTTCTTTTGTTAATTCCAATCTAAACCCAACGCGTCCGGTGTGTTAATAATTTCATATCTGCCATTTTAATCTATGAAATCCAGGTTAATCTGGGGCTAAAAACAGAGGGATTTTCAGATTAACGCTGCATATTTATTTTATAATCTACACGAGTACATGTGGATAAACCTTTTTGATTTATTTTCCTATTTCTACCTGTGGGATTGTGAAGCTGTGAAATAACAACAAGGGGACATATTCCAACACTATCTTTTTTTACACATTTCTCAACACATTTTTGGGATTATGTGATATTTTTGAAGCTGCAAAACTGTTTAAAAAAAAATCAAGGACGTTGAACTCTGACCTGGACCCACGTTGAGGTGAGTCGGTACTTTGTTTTCAGGTCGCGTACTTTTACTCCTACTTCAATAATATACGGCATTTTCAGTCTCTACTGAAAATGAGTAAAAGTGTTGTTTGTCGTGGGCTGCTGTATCGATATCGTGGGCTGCTGTATCGATATCGTGGGCTGCTGTATCGATATCGTGGGCTGCTGTATCGATATTGCGGGCCGCGCTACAATTTTGTTGCGGTTCGTTAAAGTTAAGGATGTATCGGTTATCGTGTGTATCGCAAAATTGTGATATGTTTGTATCACAATTGATTTGTTTTAATGAGGCAAATCTTGGGAAATTAAAAGCAAACGAATGTGACAAAGATAAAAATGAAAGAGAAAATGTTAACGATTGATGCCTTTAGTCTACTACTGCCTTTAGTCTATTTAGTCTACTTCTACTGCCTTTAGTCTACTTCTACTGCCTTTAGTCTACTTCTACTGCCTTTAGTCTACTTCTACTGCCTTTAGTCTATTTAGTCTACTTCTACTGCCTTTAGTCTACTTCTACTGCCTTTAGTCTATTTAGTCTACTTCTACTGCCTTTAGTCTACTTCTACTGCCTTTAGTCTATTTAGTCTACTTCTACTGCCTTAAGTCTACTTCTACTGCATCGTACTGCTGCCTGAGTAATATTATTTTGACGTAGCGTTCCTCGTACTTGTTTCGCTCACTCTTCCACCTCTGTCCGTCGTAGCAGGAGTTCACGGGACGCCGTTGGACGCCGTTGGACCCCGGCGGCCTCGGGGGCCTTGGCGTCGCCGGCCCATCCGCAGATGTGAGCAGTGATGGGGACCCAGGGCAGCCCGGTGAAGAGCTACGACTACCTGCTGAAGTTCCTGCTGGTGGGGGACAGCGACGTGGGCAAAGGCGAGATCCTGGACAGCTTACAGGACGGGTCTGCGGAGTCGCCTTACGCCTACAGCAGCGGTGAGACGATCCCTGTGTTGTGTTCAGGGTTTCCTCTTCTTTGGTTGATGCAAATGTCGGGTTAAAATGTCGCAACAGCAAATCAGCTTCAAGGTTCTTTTATTTTGTCGTTCCAACGTGCTATAAATGCCACAAACTTCAAATGTTGGACAAACTTGACCCTTTCTTCCATTTAAAGTGTTACAGTTTTAAACATGTGACATCAGATCTTTGGAAAGAACATCTATGTACTAAGGTCCCAATTTTTTAAAGGGTTTTTAAAGGTTAAACCAGTGTTAAAGGGTTTTAAAGTGACATGAAATATGTTTTTACAATGTCTAATTTATACCTGTTGTACACATAAATCATACTTTTACACCAGTCGAGCAGGTATTTGTGGAAAAAAATTTGGAAAAATGTGTAGAAAATTACAGGAAGTGACATCACACCAGGGACACACATTCCAGTCAAAGTTTATGCTGAATTTACACAAAAGAAACAACTTTTTTGACTCTTTAAACATTAATCCAACAAAATAAAGTCGTCTCATATATTTTTATTTGTAAAAAAATAAATGGTTACATTAGATGAGTTTTTTTTGGCCCAGTGTTTGCTGGGTAATTTCCTACTGTGATGTCATCAAGTACAGACAACCTAAAAATGTGCGTTTCTGTGATAATATAATTTTCAGCAAAATTCGAAATATATTCATCTTAACTTAGTTCCGTGAGTCGTTCGGCCTGTAGGGGGCGCTTTAATGTACAACAGCAGAAAATGTACGAGAGGACGTATAACAAGGTCTTTAAAGATTTGGCAGTGAATTATTGGTTTGATCTGGCTTTTTTACAGATAAATACAGTGTTTACTAGTACTTTTCTGTGTAGTCCCGTGTACTCTTGTCCGTGTACTTTGGGTCCAGAGACACGGTCAGTTTATGAAGATACTACATGGGTTTTGAGAGCTTTTAGTTGATGTTTTTGTCGACCGCAGCTCTAATCTTGACGCCTGTTTTATAAGCTCATCATCAGTTCTCAAATTCAGTACTTTCTCCATTTTCCTGTGAAATCTTGGAGCAGAATTGTCCCATTTTCCCTCCTCGTGCTGTAACCATGACGACCTCCTGGAGTAGCGTCATCTTTCTCTCGTTTCCTCGTCTCTCTCTTCATCCCTCTCTCTTTCGCTCCCTCTGTCTCTTCCTCTGCATCGCGTGGTGACTCGTGGTGACATCTTCTGCGTTGTCAGAAAAACAAACGACATCATGACAGACGAAGACACTTTGTCCTGTTTTTCACCCTGTTACATAACGTCTTCTTCTAGAACAGGGGTGGGCAATTATTTTCCTCCGAGGGCCATATTCGAATCCAGGCAAGTAGTGGAGGGTCGGCCCGTGATCATTGGTGTGAATTTTTTTTAATTTATATCTATATAGAGATATAGATATAGAGATTTTTTTTTTGGCACCTCTTCTTGCTCCTCCGCTTCTTCTCTCCTCCTCTTCTTCTTCTCTCCTCCTCTTCTTCTCTCCTCCTCTTCTTCTTCTCTCCTCCTCTTCTTCTCTCCTCCTCTTCTTCTTCTCTCCTCTTCTTCTCTCCTCTTCTCTCTCCTCTTCTCTCTCCTCTTCTCTCCTCATCTCGCTCCTCTTCACGTTTCACACGTTTTATTCTATCAAATTAAGAACAGAATCAGACGAGTTCAAACAGAATTTTGAACCTGAGCGACCGGTTCAGACCAAACGCTTGTCATGTTGTTTACGTTTAAACGACGAGCGAAATGTGGAATCCGCTCTTTATGTCGACATTTTCTCTTCTTTTCCTCGACAAACGAGAACAGTCAGAATGTAAATGTTCTCCGGCTGCTTTTGTCCCTGTGTTTTGGCTTCAGAAAGTTCAGTTTTTGCCGCCTTTTTGAGTCGTTCTTGTCATTTTCTCATAAACATTAAACTAGTCGTTCAGATTCAGATTCTGCGTGTCTCAAAAATGAGGGCGTTATGAGACGTTTTCCTGTGCTCGCCGAGCTCCTCCCACGTGAAGTCTGCCCCACCTTTAAACACTGCCTGCTCCTTTTTCATTATGTGTCCATTGTTTTTATGTGATTTTTATGATGTGCCAAGTGTGTTATGTTTTTTAATCGATTTTATTCAATTTGTATTAAAGTTGTGCTTGTTTTGTATTTTCTCTCACTTTACAGACTTTATGTTGGCAAAATGTGCTATATGATATTATGTAGATTAAATTTACATGTTCAGCGGATGAATTTTAGTGCTGCAAATGTTTTATCAATTGTTTTCGTAGTTAACTTTTAAAAACGACTTTCTTTTGAACATTAAAGGCGCAATGGACGATTTTTCGGCGATTTGAGAACGCAGGCGGAAGTGCGCATGCGCACTCCCCCGTGCGGACCGATACAACACACACACGTGTTTGTTTATTAGCGCAACGGATCGCATCGCATCTCTCGTCTCCCGTAGATTTCTGTCCACTTCTGCGTCAGCTCGAACTGTCTTTTTCCGTCTTCATTTTGCCCCGTACACTGAGGGAACTATATTATGATAGATCCATGCGCTTAGGCACGCGGAAACGTGGGGACGAACCGCACGCGGCTGCAGGTGAGCGGTAGGTGCGTTTTATGATTGATACGTGGCAGGACTAATGATTTATCCACGCCACGAGGAAATATGATAAAAAATTTGCTGAAAAAAATCGTCCATTCCACCTTTTTAAGACATTTTAAATACATTATCAACTGAATAATGAGAGGGAATCGTTACAAATCCAGTGCATTATTGTTATAAATCAGAAGGGAGTGTCTACAGAGCCGCGAAACTGCTGGGCTATTTGACCACGCCGGGTTAGGGTTAGGTCTTGGGGTTAGGGTCAGGGTTAGGGTTAAGGTTAGGGTTAAGGTTAGGGTTAGCCATGAGGCTATATGGCCGTGCCACGGCTCCTGAAACTGCTATTTGACCGCGCCGCGGCTCTGCAGCCACGGCCAAATCAGAAACGGTTTATTCCTTTTTCACGTTTCTCTTTTCCTCGGTTTATGTTTTGCGGTTTTAATGGTTTTTCCTCCGTTTTCGCCGCAGGAATCGACTACAAAACCACCACCATCCTGTTGGACGGACGCCGCGTGAAGCTGGAGCTGTGGTGAGTGCGCCCCCTGCTGGTGTGGACTGTGTGCGGCCGCAGCATGTCCGACTGCAAACGCTGTCAATACTGCGTCGTGTTTAAGAGGCCAGACGCCGAACGAGAAAGTCTTAAAATGTACAGATATCAGTTCAGAGATGGACCTGAATAACTGTTTGTTTAGTCTCAATACCGTATTTCCACACTATAAAGCACACTTCGATTATAAGGCGCACCGGACTATATACAAAACACTAGTTTTTTGAGAGAATGAAAGGCTTTTTAGTGGACCTTATTGTGCGGAGAATACGGTAATTGTGAATAATTATTAAATCGCAATGTTTTTTCCTCACAACAATCGTAGCACAAAGACATGAATGACTATTGTTTGGATTATTTTGGATGTAAACGCAGTAAGTTCTCGGAGCTAGAGATATCGGCGTGTTACAAAATTTTTCAGAGGGTTCTGAACCCCAACGACACGGCGACTCACGATCGGCGTTGGTGCGCGTGTCCAGTTTCGTCCCTCCGCCCGTTAGTCGTCAGTTACTTTTACTTTGGGGCTTTGCTTTAACCGTTTGCTTTCTCCCCTTGTCTCTCAGGGACACATCGGGACAGGGCCGTTTCTGCACCATCTTCAGGTCGTACTCCCGCGGTGCTCAGGTGAGGCTCGCCGCCGTAACACCCCCTGCGCCCCGCGTCCCGCTCTTTACCCCCCTGCGTCTCTTTTCCAGGGCATCCTGCTGGTGTACGACATCACCAACCGCTGGTCGTTTGACGGGATCGACCGATGGATCAGAGAAATCGATGAGGTGACGATCTTTAGCCTGTTTGTGCATAAAACTGCTGTGTCACGCTGCGCTCTTGACACACATCCATTATTATTGGCGCTCTCTGGTGGCGCAGTTGTGTATTACAAGTTTAAAGAGACGGTTAAAGTCCACTTCGTTTGGTGGTAAATACTTGTCATCGTTTTACATCCGTTAAGTGGCAGTTTTTTAAGAAAATTTGAAAAATAAGAGTTTAAAATGACAGGAAGTCGAGTGGATCTGTGTCTGTCTGTGCGACACAGACAGTTTAAACCATGGTTGGACTAAAGGTGTTTTATGGTATCAGAACTGTTGTTTATGTGGAGTTTGGCTCTTGTTTACAGTCTGGTTGCTAGGTAACAGCTGTGGAATTACCTCTACCTATGTCATATTTGTGCTCGTGTCCAACCGGGAAGTACAATTATAAACTTTACAAACATGGTTGAAAACTGGAGACAAATTGGGAGAATGTTGAGTCAAATCTGAAATATAATTGTGTTCAGAGCGTTTTGGGTAAATGTGTGTCTGACCTGTCACGTGGACTTTAATGATTTAATGATTTAGTGCCTGACAGCTTTTATTCGGCTCGTATTGACACGTGCCTCCAGGCGTTTGCGTCGTCTCATCACTGGGATATTGTAGTCATGTGTCGGGCCAGCGTGTGGGCGTCGCCCCGGTGTCCGTCTGAGTCTAGAGTCGTAAACCGAGCCTGATTTTGTGACGTGACTTTGGTTAAATGTGTTTTTTTCCATGAGGTATTTCCGTCCATAGGAATGTTGTGTTTTGGGTCCTTTTCCTGCTCCACCTTCAGCCACAGTCGGGTCAAAACCTCCTGTTCAAACACTGTGTAACATGTGTCTTTATGGAGGAGGTATTACTGCTTTGTCTGGAATGTTCCACAGCATGGCATTAAAGCGCCACCTACAGGTCAGAGGACTCACTGAACTAAAATACAGTTAAGATAAAAAAAATATATTGAATTTGGCTAAAAAGTTATCCCAGAATAGCACATTTTATAGGTTTAGAATCTCACTTCCTGTTTGTACTTGATGACATCACAGCAGGAAATTACCCATCAAACACTGGGCCAAAACTCATCTAATGTCACCATTTATTTTATTTGACAAATACAAATATATAAGAGCAACCTCTTTTTGTTGAATTACTCTGCTCGATCAGTGTAAAATTATAATTTATATGTACAACAGGTATAACTACACAGAATAAAGTCAAAATTAGGCCGTCTTAGACCCTTTAAACTCGTCTATCTTCAATTTCAGATGTTTTTTAACTCAAATAACCCTCGAATAAACGTGCATTCTCGCAGTGAGTGTGCTCGCCTCAACACAGATCTGAGCTTACTTGTGTCTGTGCTGATAGATACCTGTATAAATGGGTCCTCTGTAGTTCATGTGCCAGTCCGTCTCCTTCCTCTGACTCCCGCTTCTCCTCCGTTTCCCAGCATGCCCCTGGAGTGCCGCGCATCCTGGTGGGTAACCGGCTGCACCTGGCGTTCAAGCGGCAGGTGCCCACGGAGCAGGCGCGGGCGTACGCCGAGAAGAACGGCATGACCTTCTTCGAGGTCAGTCCGCTCTGCAACTTCAACGTGATCGAGTCGTTCACGGAGCTGTCCAGGATCGTCCTCATGAGGCACGGCATGGAGAAGTTCTGGAGGCCCAACCGAGGTACGTGTTACCAGGCAACCACGTGTTACCAGGCAACCACGCAACCGAGGTACGTGTTACCAGGCAACCACGTGTTACCAGGCAACTACGCAACCGAGGTACGTGTTACCAGGCAACCACGCAACCGAGGTACGTGTTACCAGGCAACCACGCAACCGAGGTACGTGTTACCAGGCAACCACGCAACCGAGGTACGTGTTACCAGGCAACCACGCAACCGAGGTACGTGTGTAACCAGGCAACCACGCAACCGAGGTACGTGTTACCAGGCAACCACGCAACCGAGGTACGTGTTACCAGGCAACCACGCAACCGAGGTACGTGTTACCAGGCAACCACGCAACCGAGGTACGTGTTACCAGGCAACCACGCAACCGAGGTACGTGTTACCAGGCAACCACGCAACCGAGGTACGTGTTACCAGGCAACCACGCAACCGAGGTACGTGTTACCAGGCAACCACGCAACCGAGGTACGTGTTACCAGGCAACCACGCAACCGAGGTACGTGTGTAACCAGGCAACCAGGCAACCACGCAACCGAGGTACGTGTGTAACCAGGCAACCACGCAACCGAGGTACGTGTTACCAGGCAACCACGCAACCGAGGTACGTGTGTAACCAGGCAACCACGCAACCGAGGTAGTGTTACCAGGCAACCACGCAACCGAGGTACGTGTTACCAGGCAACCACGCAACCGAGGTACGTGTGTAACCAGGCAACCACGCAACCGAGGTATGTGTTACCAAGCAACCACGCAACCGAGGTACGTGTTACCAGGCAACCACGCAACCGAGGTACGTGTTACCAGGCAACCACGCAACCGAGGTACGTGTTACCAGGCAACCACGCAACCGAGGTACGTGTAACCAGGCAACCACGCAACCGAGGTACGTGTTACCAGGCAACCACGCAACCGAGGTACGTGTTACCAGGCAACCACGCAACCGAGGTACGTGTTACCAGGCAACCACGCAACCGAGGTACGTGTTACCAGGCAACCACGCAACCGAGGTACGTGTGTAACCAGGCAACCACGCAACCGAGGTACGTGTGTAACCAGGCAACCACGCAACCGAGGTACGTGTTACCAGGCAACCACGCAACCGAGGTACGTGTTACCAGGCAACCACGCAACCGAGGTACGTGTTACCAGGCAACCACGCAACCGAGGTACGTGTTACCAGGCAACCACGCAACCGAGGTACGTGTAACCAGGCAACCACGCAACCGAGGTACGTGTAACCAGGCAACCACGCAACCGAGGTACGTGTAACCAGGCAACCACGCAACCGAGGTACGTGTGTAACCAGGCAACCACGCAACCGAGGTACGTGTTACCAGGCAACCACGCAACCGAGGTACGTGTTACCAGGCAACCACGCAACCGAGGTACGTGTGTAACCAGGCAACCACGCAACCGATGTACGTGTGTAACCAGGCAACCACGCAACCGATGTACGTGTGTAACCAGGCAACCACGCAACGAGGTACGTGTGTAACCAGGCAACCACGCAACCGAGGTACGTGTTACCAGGCAACCACGCAACCGAGGTACGTGTGTAACCAGGCAACCGAGGTACGTGTGTAACCAGGCAACCACGCAACCGAGGTACGTGTGTAACCAGGCAACCACGCAACGAGGTACGTGTTACCAGGCAACCACGCAACCGAGGTACGTGTGTAACCAGGCAACCGAGGTACGTGTGTAACCAGGCAACCGAGGTACGTGTGTAACCAGGCAACCACGCAACCGAGGTACGTGTATTTCTGACCGGCAACAACAGACGCGAACAAATGTAGACAGACTTTTTGAAGATATTTTTAACTTCCCTAAGTTTACGTTAGCTTGGACCATGAGCCTCTCTGATTGGTCGATCCACATGTGGAGCGTGACCTTCAGAAACCACGACTGAGCAACTGATCATGTTACTCCAAATCATGTTACCTCCTCCTCTCCCTCCTCCCCCCTCTCTCCTCCCCACCTCTCCTCTCTCTTCCCCTCCTCTCCTCTCTCCTCCTCCCTCTCTCCTCTCCTCTCTCCCCCCTCTCTCCTCCCCCCTCAGTCTTCAGCCTGCAGGACCTGTGTTGCCGGGCGATCGTCTCCTGCACTCCGGTCCACCTCATCGACAAGCTGCCGCTGCCCGTGGCCATAAAGTCTCACCTGAAGTCGTTCTCGATGGCGAACGGCATGAACGCGGTGATGATGCACGGCCGCTCGTACTCGCTCGCCAACCCCGGCGCGGGCGCCAAGGGGAACTCGCTCAAGCGCTCCAAGCCCATCCGACCGCCCCAGAGCCCGCCCCAGAACTGCACCCGGAGCAACTGCAAGATCTCATAGCGGAGAGGCGGGGCCGACACGGTGGGAGGAGCTTACACGGCGTTCACTTTGTGCCTGACGTTATGACAAAAGACTGACATTATTAAGACTAAATGTCAAGATTATTCGACAATTAAAAGGGTTTTTAATGAAGACTTTTAAACACATTTTTGACTACATAAAAGTTTAAACGCGGTGACAGAAGCTTCAAGATAGAGAATATTTACAAATAAAATGTGTAATTAATGAAAATCTGAAATAAGTTTATTCTTTTCTGTCATTTTGATTGAATAATGTCACTGTCTTAATTATAAAAGGTCTTTTTGTTCGTCTGTTTAGTCCATTATTAAAATACAACTCAGATCATTCAAAGTTTTGCAGCTTTAACGTATTTATTATTTATTTATAAAGTGATTTTCGAGCCGTTTTCTCTTTAGTGACGCGACATTTCACTGACTTAACACAGTTTCTTCTTTGTCGTTCTAAAGGTTTATTTTCTGGACCAAATCCGGTTTTGTCCGGACTCTGTGGGAGCAAAGACTCGTAGGAGGAGCCTCTTTCTACGTGGGCGGAGCTTCGACGCCGCGCGTAAACACGACCGGACACTTTTTACGACGCGCCACAGCTTTTATTCCACTACTTTGTCTCTTTATTCACTATTTTCCTGTGTTTTTTTAATGCTATTTAAATGACCAATAAGCTACCACGGAAACACACTACGCACCCACTCATCTTCCTCCACAATAAAAGCTCTTGCACGTTTTGGAAGCTTTTGTCGAGAGAAAAGACTGAAACGTTGGCAACAAGATAAAAATAAAAAAAGCAAAGGTCATTGAGCGAAAAGGAAACGATTTAATGTATTATGTTCATGATGGTTTTTTGCACCTACAAAGTGGCTTGTGATGGAAAAGAAGTTTATTTTACATTGACATTGAGTTTTTAACCCTGTTCACGAGCCTCACAAAGAGCGCCGTTTCAATTTCCCCAGATTTTTTGCCACAATCTGATCTTGTCAAAGTCTGAACACACGGACACGCCCTCTGCCCCGGACACGCCCTCTGCCCTCGACACGCCCTCTGCCCCCGACACACCCTCAAAGCTTTCAAGAGCACGGACTTTGTGTCTGATCCTTAAATATAACACCTGGACTGTTAAAAATGAGGCTCCTTAAAACTGTCTGCAGTAGGCTAACGTTTATTAGCATAGTCACTAGCATTAGCATTAGCCGCTAACGACCTGAAACAAACGGCTCAGTCTGCAGTGACCTCTGAAGTACACTTCTGGACACACGGGGTCTTTGGGGGCGTGGCAGAAGAGTCCAGCCCACAGTGAACATGCATCTTTTGTCCTCTAGATGGCTCTAGACTTTGACAGACGGCGCTTCCTCATCAGATACTTTGACCATTTACAGTTTGAATATTCGTGTGACTTTGACATTTTGATTTCTGTACAAACAAAGGTCATAAAATGCACTTAGGACTTCTTTTCGCTCTCGCTCGTCTTGTACCGTCGTCGTTTCAAGGACCAAATCACGCGTATAATTAATGTATTGATCTCTGAGAATACCAGAGCGGATCGTCCCTCGGCTCCTGAGGGATTTAGAACACTTTTAGTCGTCTTTTCTCTCTTTTGGCTTTGACTTTTTGAAGAAACGACTCGAGTAAAATGTTGTACAGTTGAGTGAAAGTGAAAGCTTTACGTCGACGGCAGGAAACCATCCGAACGCTTGTGTTTCTCGTTTCGTCTCTGAAAACGACAGATTCCGTGCGTTTTTTAATGTTTTGTGCTTCACATTCACTTCAAATCAAAAATCTGAATTTGCATCGAAACAGTTTTTTATCTGACTAACACTTTCTTACTCTTTACTTCTACTTGAGTAATAATTCAAGACCACAAATACTCACAAACTACGAACGAACAAAAACCTTCTGAAACGTCTAAAATGTAAAGTCGCCTCAGGAACTTCACGATCTCACACAAAGGTCAAAGGTCTAATGTCTAATCAACGCAATAATAAAGACTCATTCACGCGTTTCCTGTGATGGTTTAATCACGACTCACAAGAACGAGCAATACCACAAACATTTACAAAGGTTTTTTTGTACTTTTTCCTGCTGCAATACTTTAAACGGCCACTAGTGGGCGTGGCGTCGCATCGACACTACAAAACAAATATTTCTACATTTGGTTAAAATGACATTCATTCACAATGTTTATCGTGTTTGAAGAATATGACTAAAAATAATGAAATGTTATATTTTGGTAGAATTTTCTTTATTCTAGTTGAATTTGTATTAATATTTTATAATAACTGCACCTTAATTTGTCTTAAAGCATGAACAAAGGCTTTATTGTTTATTAAGAATGATTAGTATTAATTTATTTATTTACTAAGCATGAATCATTCTGAATAAACTGTTTATTCATTATAGTTTATGTTTTTAGTTAAGTCTTTGTTTATGCTGAATTAAGTTATTATAAAGTGTTAATTGTTTGCCTGTGTTTTTCTTAATATTGTAGGTTTAAAAATGTTAAAAACTAAGATAGAAATTCTGAATCTTTGTCATTTTAACATATTTATTATCGTTTTTTATGTATTATGTATTTTTAAGATGAAATATGTTTTTGTAAATTGAACATTATAACTTTGTGCGTTAAAAAGAAAAAAAATAGAAGAAGAAAAAAAGCTCTTGAATTGTCACAACAGTTTTTAAATCTTTGGGAGTTTTGACGTTTGTAATTCCACTTTTATCTTGTTGCCATGGTTTCGGCCGCTCTTCTTCCTTTGCCGCTCGTGTTTAACGATGATGTCATGTTTTGTACCGACTTCTTCCTTTTGTGCTTTTGTGTTTTCGAGCCGTTTAGTTTGTAGTTCGCGAGTGACTGAGACTTTTGTTAAATTATTGATTGTACAGTGACAGGAAGAAGGGACGAAGAGGAGTTTTTCACAATAAAAGTATTGAATGTTAAAGCCGAGTCAAAGTGTCTTTTTGAGAGTGAATTTATTGTTTTTTTATTCCAACTCAACAAATGAAATGTGCCGCAACTCACAATTATTTTAGTTTGTGTTTATTTCTATAGAACATTGAGACGATTTAAATACATTTTTAACCACGTAAATGTGACTGAATGCGTCTTTATGGAGAATAATCATAAATAAAGTGTATTATTGATTAAAATACAACATTTTTATTCTTTTTTCACATTGTAATTGAAGGCGAGACAGGCAAAACTAAAGCTTTACCCCTAACCCTGACACATTAGTAGTTTTTTTGCTCTGCACCTAAAGATGTTTTTCTATTTAATTGAAGTTAATCATCTTAAATCCGTAGATTTCTCGGAGACATTGTTTTTATCCTCGTAATTACTCGAACTGTATTATATTTCTTATCAGAGCAGCTTCTTTTTACTGTCACGTTTACAACAAAGCCGTGTGAGATGGATAAACTTCTTGTGCAGTAAAAGTGACGAGGCGGCTCAGATCCAGAGGGTTTGAGTTTGATTTTACAGGAAAATGAAACTATGAGACAGACGACTTAAACCTGAGGCGTTGTCCACGTCAGCACCACAGCTCTCCACACCTTAATCCTGTTCTGCCTGAAGTAAATCCACCTGAAGCACATAATGGCACAAAGTTTAACACGTTCAGGAACGAGCTGAGGTGTTTTCCTCGTTAACGACAGAAGAACGACAACGTTTCATTTGAAAAACAGTGAAATGTCCGTGACGTTTGTTAGTGACACTAGAACGTTTAAACTCTGATTATCAGTTTAAAAGTCATAATTATGGATTTCTGTGGAACTTGTTTAGCTCTTTAAAAGATGTAATGTTGACTCTAAATAAAAATATTGTCACCTTTTTCCATTTTATTATTTTAGGTTTGTCCCAGGCCAGATCTTTTTTATTTTTTTCCTCTCAAATTTGTTTACATAAAACAAGGATTAAGACAGAGAGCAGAACAAATGATGATTATAAGAAATAACAATGACATAGTTATGACATAAGTTATTTTGATTTAAAATCGATTTAAATGTACAATCTTATTAAACTTAAATCTTATTTAGATGAGAAAAAAGTTTCTATTTCTATTTGAGGCCAACATTTTGTTTTCGTAGTTTTCATGCTTAAGATTGGATCTGTGTAAAGTATTGCTCAGCTCTAGATGTTTCTCTGTTAAAGGGCCCCGGGCCCCTGCGTCTGACGCTGCATAAATTAAGATAAGTTTGTTATCTTAAGTTCGGGGGCAGGACCACACCCCTTTCACTCCCCTTCCTGACCCTAAACTATTTAGATATCCATGTCACATACATCAGCGTTTGTGACTTCGTGCACAGACTCCATGATGGCAGAAGCCCGCACTCGAATACACGCTCATTCCTTTCCTTTCAATGGATCATCTCGACCTTGTTCCTTCCAATGCATCGGCCCGACCCAGGCCTCACCTCGCCCAACACAGGAGAGCCACACCAGGCCATCCTCCACTGGAGTCCCACTGCTCCCGGTCCCATCATTTCAGCTGTTCTCACAAGCGCAGCTCTCGCTTACGGTCGGCTATCTCCTTTCCTCTTTTCTCTTGCTCCCGCTTCGTCTCACTCACACCAGTCTGGTAGCTCACTCTCCGGGCTCCGTCCACGCTCCAAGACCAGGCTCCAGTCAGCAGACCGGCGTCCTGCCTCGGATCACCTCTGCTAGTCCTTGGTTCAGATCCTCCCGCGCTCTAGGCTCCTCCTCACGGCGGCAGGTTTCCAGACCGTGCTTAAGAAGAAAGGCATTAGTTTCCACCATTGCGCCATCAACAAAATCACGTTGTTCAAACTTCTCGATTCGCCTGATCTCTCTCGTTCCTGCCCGATCCAACGGGCCGCAGTGGGTTGTCCATCACTTCTCTCACAAAGCACATCTTCAGAGCTATGTACAACTCACACTAGGCACCGAGTTGCATGTCCTAATTCAATACATTCAAAACATTTAGACAATTTTTATTCACTTCCTATGCACCTCGTTGCCAGATTTGATCACTCATTTTAATTAATTATTAACTCTGCCTCTGGGCTGCTCCTCGGAGGACAAGTTAAATAAATAAGTAAATAAATAAATACATAAATTAAATATTGAATACATACATTATATAATTATACATACATCATATAAATATTATATAATGTAAAAAATAAATGTATCTTTTTTTTCCAAATCGATGTATTACACCTATTAAACATAATTAAGTACGAACACTATATCATATTAAACATCTCTCCCTCCCTTATGCTCCTCATTCCTCTCTCTACCTCCATCTTTCTCTCCCCTTCCTTCCTTCTCTCTCGTCCCTCCTTCCTTTCCCTCCATCCCTCCCCTGTTCTCTCCTTCCCTTCCCCTCGCTCGGGCAACATGTTGCCAGGTCCCGCTCTTTCTCCTTCAGCGACCGGTCTCCTCGGGCACCGTGTCACCAGAGTTCCGAGGCGGAGATCCCCTCGCCGTTCTGCGAAGAGACCAAACAACAATGGTCATCAAAAGCTTGCATTGGCATGTTCCTTTTTGTCTTCTTTGGTTTCCTCCGCCGCTCAGAGTTTGCCCTGTTCTCCTCACCCCGGCATCAAGGACCTTCAACCGACGCCTAGTCTTCCCCTCAAGACCACAGTTTTAGTTCAACCTCGATCGAATTGTTCAAACTAAACTCTGTTTTGAGCTCCTTTGCAATCTTCCAGGACTTCTTGTACTGGTTGTCATGCAGCGCCTCTCCTCAGGACTCGCTATTCAATACCGATCAAGGTCTCATTTCCTACCGGACATTTTCTCCGCATTGGTGCTGCTACATCTGGACCCAGTCAAGGAGTCGTTGACCGCCTCATTAAATCATGGAACACAGGTTCTCCATCGCCTTCAAGGTTTACAGCCACCATAACCTCTGCAGCCTCCAGTCCACCAATTGGCACTTGCCTCTGTTAAGCTTCCTTTGGGGGTCTCGAGGCCCAAGAGCCTGAAGCCCTCATCGCCAGAAGCCCCAAAACTGCATACATTTCTGTACATTTGTGTTGTTCATGTTTCTGGTATACTAATAAACTCTTTGCATCTTAGCTGGGGTTGTGGTCCTTGCTAGTGAATAAGGTGTGTATAAAAACAACAAAAAGCAGCTGAGCTTCATTCCTGATCACAATGAGCGAGAAATACTTTCATTTCAGCCATTTCATTTAGGGGTGAGGCAGGTGAAGGAAGTGCTCTGGCACGCAACGTGCAAGTGGAGGAAACATGAGGTGAAAACATGAAGTGAAAACATGAGATGAAAACATGAAGTGAAAACATGAGGTGAAAACATGAGGTGAAAACATGAGGTGAAAACATGAGGTGAAAACATGAGGTGAAAACATGAGGTGAAAACATGAGGTGAAAACATGAAGTGAAAACATGAAGTGAAAACATGAGGTGAAAACATGAAGTGAAAACATGAAGTGAAAACATGAAGTGAAAACATGAGATGAAAACATGAGGTGAAAACATGAGGTGAAAACATGAGGTGAAAACATGAGGTGAAAACATGAGCTGAAAACATGAGGTGAAAACATGAAGTGAAAACATGAAGTGAAAACATGAGGTGAAAACATGAAGTGAAAACATGAGGTGAAAACATGAGGTGAAAACATGAGGTGAAAACATGAAGTGAAAACATGAGGTGAAAACATGAGGTGAAAACATGAGGTGAAAACATGAGGTGAAAACATGAAGTGAAAACATGAGGTGAAAACATGAGGTGAAAACATGAGGTGAAAACATGAGGTGAAAACATGAAGTGAAAACATGAGGTGAAAACATGAGGTGAAAACATGAGGTGAAAACATGAGGTGAAAACATGAAGTGAAAACATGAGGTGAAAACATGAGGTGAAAACATGAGGTGAAAACATGAGGTGAAAACATGAAGTGAAAACATGAAGTGAAAACATGAGGTGAAAACATGAGGTGAAAACATGAGGTGAAAACATGAGGTGAAAACATGAAGTGAAAACATGAGGTGAAAACATGAGGTGAAAACATGAGGTGAAAACATGAGGTGAAAACATGAGGTGAAAACATGAGGTGAAAACATGAGGTGAAAACATGAGGTGAAAACATGAAGTGAAAACATGAAGTGAAAACATGAAGTGAAAACATGAGGTGAAAACATGAGGTGAAAACATGAGGTGAAAACATGAAGTGAAAACATGAAGTGAAAACATGAAGTGAAAACATGAGGTGAAAACATGAGGTGAAAACATGAGGTGAAAACATGAGGTGAAAACATGAGGTGAAAACATGAAGTGAAAACATGAGGTGAAAACATGAGGTGAAAACATGAGGTGAAAACATGAAGTGAAAACATGAAGTGAAAACATGAGGTGAAAACATGAGGTGAAAACATGAAGTGAAAACATGAAGTGAAAACATGAAGTGAAAACATGAGGTGAAAACATGAGGTGAAAACATGAAGTGAAAACATGAGGTGAAAACATGAAGTGAAAACATGAGGTGAAAACATGAGGTGAAAACATGAAGTGAAAACATGAAGTGAAAACATGAAGTGAAAACATGAGGTGAAAACATGAGGTGAAAACATGAGGTGAAAACATGAAGTGAAAACATGAGGTGAAAACATGAGGTGAAAACATGAAGTGAAAACATGAGGTGAAAACATGAAGTGAAAACATGAAGTGAAAACATGAGGTGAAAACATGAAGTGAAAACATGAAGTGAAAACATGAAGTGAAAACATGAGATGAAAACATGAGGTGAAAACATGAGGTGAAAACATGAAGTGAAAACATGAAGTGAAAACATGAAGTGAAAACATGAGGTGAAAACATGAGGTGAAAACATGAAGTGAAAACATGAGGTGAAAACATGAGGTGAAAACATGAGGTGAAAACATGAAGTGAAAACATGAGGTGAAAACATGAGGTGAAAACATGAGGTGAAAACATGAGGTGAAAACATGAAGTGAAAACATGAGGTGAAAACATGAGGTGAAAACATGAGGTGAAAACATGAGGTGAAAACATGAGGTGAAAACATGAAGTGAAAACATGAGGTGAAAACATGAGGTGAAAACATGAGGTGAAAACATGAGGTGAAAACATGAGGTGAAAACATGAAGTGAAAACATGAGGTGAAAACATGAGGTGAAAACATGAAGTGAAAACATGAGGTGAAAACATGAAGTGAAAACATGAGGTGAAAACATGAAGTGAAAACATGAAGTGAAAACATGAGGTGAAAACATGAAGTGAAAACATGAGGTGAAAACATGAAGTGAAAACATGAGGTGAAAACATGAGGTGAAAACATGAGGTGAAAACATGAGGTGAAAACATGAGGTGAAAACATGAGGTGAAAACATGAAGTGAAAACATGAAGTGAAAACATGAAGTGAAAGGAGGAAACCATGTTATACATTTACTGTGACATTGTAGAAACATTTGTTGTGAATCTTTACTTTCATATTGTTATTTCTTCATGTTTTGCTCTGAAATGGAGCAAAGGATCATGGTCTATGTAGTTCTTCATGTTTTTGAGCTGCAGCAACAAAACAATGAATAAAATACTTTGTATATTGTGTATTTCAGTGTTTTTTTGAATTAATTGATGTTAAAGATGAATAAAATACATATAGAACAGGGCGGGACACACACACCTGCTTTGATATACTGACTGTAGTAAAAGTCCTTCACATCCTGCCTCTGACTCACACAAAGAGGAGGATCTCTGCTTGATTTTACAGTAAAGAGAAACAAAGACTCTGACAGACTTTGAATGCTTCTCTTCCACACACACTTCCAGACGAGTCCTAAAGGTGAGTTTATGTTTTCACTTGTTGGATTTCCCTAAAGGAAGTCCTCATGTAGTTTAAAATCCATATTTCCATATTGTAAACGGTGGACACACTTTAATTTAGCATTTTAACATTTGAACCGTCTCGTTTGAAGGGAACTCCCTCTTTTAGGCGCCGGCCGTCAGACGATTTGATGAGTTACTTTATTTTCATGTTTCTGCCTGAAAAGATGAATTTCTTTCCTGCAGATGTAGATGTGCTTTTAGTTAAGTTGGTTAATTTTCTAAAACACGGCTACTATTTAAAAATATAAAAAATCTGGTGATTTTGCAAATGACTAGAATACATTATTGTGCAATCCAAATATCCTTCCCCTTTTCTGGATCAAATGATCCTTTTCATTGACTTTAATTGAAAATACATATAAAATAGTGACAAAACAGGTGAACTCATCATTTGCTCTATTAAAAGAGTAAAACGTTCATGTTCAAATTTAATTATTCAAAACTTATTCAAACACACGAAAGCACAGGTGTTGTACGCGCTGCTGCCAATATTTTAATACTACAGGAATACGTGTAGTGAGTATAAAGTGTTAGTACTTTTCCTCATCATTGCAGTACAAAGACGACACTGAGACATCGTTGTATTTAGTTTTAAGAACTTTTCTCCTTAAGATTATTACGGCAAAGATTGATGTCCAGAGATTTCTTTCAAAAGCAGTTGATTGTTTGTATTTATTTATTTATTTATATTATGAAGTTATTTACGCCCCTGTAGTATTTCACGACCTGTTTCCAGTCTATTAGACCCTGATTTCTGTATGGAAATGGTAAAACAGATTTGTAAATGTACACAAAAAAATCAATTGTATATATATATATATATTGTCCTTTTCCCATGTTTTATTTTGATTTAGAAAACCATGAAATTACTTATTCAGTGACATTTCATGTTTCTTTTGATGTGGCGATTGTTTTATTATTAAGAGATTCTTTGTCATTTATTTTTTTGTCATTTGCATTTGCAGCATAACCTCATTCCTGAGCACACAACACATGCACCAGCAGAGGGCGACACACCTTCTGCCTGTGGAATGAGGGCATTAAATAAGGCTAAAACAGCAGTGCAGTCTGCTGCAATTGAATGAAATTAATTGTAATTTTGTAACGCCCTAAACCAATAAACAAGAGTGTTGTTTAACAAAAGAAGAAAAGGAATAACCATAAAACACAGAACACGACCAAAGAGTGAAAATTGAAATAAAAATACAAATTGACATCTGGCCCAACATCAAGAATCAAAATGAAAGGTCACCTGACAGACCCACTGACTTTAGAAAGAGGGACAAGACTGTTTACTTTGTACCCAGAACCATTGGCCCAATAGAAAATAGGAGGGAAAAATGGTTTCTCAAGTGATGGGACAGAACATAAAATTGCCTGCTACACAGACGGTGCTCTATCATATTTCACCAAACCATTAATGTACAAACCCAGTATGATGCATTTTCTTGATGATATTGGCTAAATGTCTGTTCAAACTGAATGTACAAAAAAGCTGAAATTCTTTCTTACTGGCTATGACTTTTGAAAGACTGAACCAGGATTGAACCAGGCCTGAACCAGGATGGACGTGCCTTTGCAGATAAACTCTAGAGCCAGAAACACAGAGACCAGGCTCTTCTTCTATAGCAGAGGTCCAGACTGGCGAGGGGAATTCAGGCAAAGTGAGGTCCACAATTTAAGGCGAAAATGTGTCAGATGAAGGTGAACGGACTTTGGAAACATGGAGAATTTTAAGCTTTGGCAAAAATATGCTCGAGGAAGTTTTGTATGTGATTTGTGAGGTGGATGGAGGAACTCAATCTGTTTTTTCTGTATTCTTCTGTATTTAAGGCGCTGTCAGCGTTAACTATTTTCTTTGTGTTTGCAGGTGCCTGAGCAGTGACAGATCATGTCTTATCGTTGGGCTGAGGATGATGGTGGCCTGCCATTTGGAGCCGTGCGACTGGGGTCTGAGGCTCCTGTCACAGGTAATGTAACGCTATAGGTTATAGTCTCTATAGGTTATAGTCACTATAGGTTATAGTCACTATAGGTTATGGTCACTATAGGTTATGGTCACTATAGGTTATAGTCACTATAGGTTATGGTCACTATAGGTTATGGTCACTATAGGTTATGGTCACTATAGGTTATAGTCACTATAGGTTATAGTCTCTATAGGTTATAGTCTCTATAGGTTATGGTCACTATAGGTTATAGTCACTATAGGTTATAGTCACTATAGGTTATGGTCACTATAGGTTATAGTCACTATAGGTTATAGTCACTATAGGTTATAGTCTCTATAGGTTATAGTCACTATAGGTTATGGTCACTATAGGTTATGGTCACTATAGGTTATAGTCACTATAGGTTATAGTCTCTATAGGTTATGGTCACTATAGGTTATAGTCTCTATAGGTTATAGTCACTATAGGTTATAGTCACTATAGGTTATAGTCACTATAGGTTATAGTCTCTATAGGTTATGGTCACTATAGGTTATGGTCACTATAGGTTATGGTCACTATAGGTTATAGTCACTATAGGTTATAGTCACTATAGGTTATGGTCACTATAGGTTATAGTCACTATAGGTTATAGTCACTATAGGTTATAGTCTCTATAGGTTATAGTCACTATAGGTTATAGTCACTATAGGTTATAGTCTCTATAGGTTATGGTCACTATAGGTTATAGTCTCTATAGGTTATAGTCACTATAGGTTATAGTCACTATAGGTTATAGTCTCTATAGGTTATGGTCACTATAGGTTATAGTCTCTATAGGTTATAGTCACTATAGGTTATAGTCACTATAGGTTATAGTCTCTATAGGTTATAGTCACTATAGGTTATAGTCACTATAGGTTATGGTCACTATAGGTTATAGTCACTATAGGTTATAGTCACTATAGGTTATAGTCTCTATAGGTTATAGTCACTATAGGTTATAGTCACTATAGGTTATAGTCACTATAGGTTATAGTCTCTATAGGTTATGGTCACTATAGGTTATGGTCACTATAGGTTATAGTCACTATAGGTTATAGTCTCTATAGGTTATAGTCACTATAGGTTATGGTCACTATAGGTTATAGTCACTATAGGTTATGGTCACTATAGGTTATGGTCACTATAGGTTATGGTCACTATAGGTTATAGTCTCTATAGGTTATGGTCACTATAGGTTATAGTCTCTATAGGTTATAGTCACTATAGGTTATAGTCACTATAGGTTATAGTCTCTATAGGTTATGGTCACTATAGGTTATGGTCACTATAGGTTATAGTCACTATAGGTTATAGTCTCTATAGGTTATAGTCACTATAGGTTATGGTCACTATAGGTTATGGTCACTATAGGTTATAGTCACTATAGGTTATAGTCTCTATAGGTTATGGTCACTATAGGTTATAGTCTCTATAGGTTATAGTCACTATAGGTTATAGTCACTATAGGTTATGGTCACTATAGGTTATAGTCACTATAGGTTATAGTCTCTATAGGTTATAGTCACTATAGGTTATAGTCACTATAGGTTATAGTCTCTATAGGTTATGGTCACTATAGGTTATGGTCACTATAGGTTATAGTTTCTATAGTTTATAGTCACTATATCTGGAGCCCCAGTCCTCGCTCAGTGCCATAAACTCAATCTGGGGGCTCTTAAAACTCATACACCGTAGTTACTGTCAAAATCAAGCCATGTAGCCTAAATAATGTGCACAAATAGTACATCTAATGTTACAGCAGAACATGTGATTTTTTTCTTCAATTTTCTTGGGGGAGGACCCCCGCACCCCCCTTTACATATGTGCATTTATCATTTCATACACAAACATGTAAATGCTGATGAATAAATGTGCCACTTCTCTAGAGATCCTGAGTCACTTTTGCCACAACCAAAATTTGGCCAGCTCAGCCCTGCACTTTGTGTCCATGACATGGCAGCAAACCTCAGGGCAGCTGTGGCTTGTACTGATATTCAGGAGTGTAGGATGACAATGTCAATTTTCTTGAGGGTCCAGCCATCCATCCATCTTCTGCCGCTTTATCTGGGGCCGGGTCGCGGGGGCAGCAGTCTGAGCAGGGACTCCCAGACTTCCCTCTCCCCAGGCAATTCCTCCAACTCCTCCGGGGGGATCCCGAGGTGTTCCCAGGCCAGCCGAGAGACATAGTCTATCCAGCGTGTCCTGGGTCTTCCCCGGGGCCTCTTCCCGGTGGGACATGCCTGAAACACCTCCCGAGGGTGGCGCCCAGGAGGCATCCGGAACAGATGCCCAAGCCACCTCAGCTGGCTCCTCTCGACGTGGAGGAGCAGCGGCTCTACTCCGAGCTCCCCTCGTGTGGCCGAGCTCCTCACCTTATCTCTAAGGGAGCGCCCAGCCACCCGGCGGAGGAAACTCATTTCGACCGCTTGTATCCGCGATCTTGTTCTTTCGGTCACTATCCAAAGCTCATGACCATAGGTGAGGGTAGGAATGTAGACCGACCGGTAAATTGAGAGCTTTGCCTTTCGGCTCAGCTCCCTCTTTACCACAACAGTCCGATGCAGCGACTGCATCACTGCAGCCGCTGCACCGATCCGCCTGTCGATCTCACGCTCCATCCTTCCCTAACTCGTGAACAAGACCCCGAGATACTTGAACTCCTCCACTTGGGGCAAGGACTCCCCACCCACCCGGAGAGGGCAAGCCACCTTTTTCCGGTCGAGAACCATGGCCTCGGATTTGGAGGTGCTGATTCTCATCCCAGCCGCTTCACACTCGGCTGCAAACCGTCCCAGTGCATGCTGCGGGTCCGGGTTTGATGGAGCCATCAGGACAACATCGTCTGCAAACAGCAGAGATGGAATCCTGTGGTCCCCAAACCGGACACCCTCCGACCCCTGACTGCGCCTAGAAATTCTGTCCATAAAAATTATGAACAGAACCGGTGACAAAGGGCAGCCCTGGCGGAGTCCAACATGCACTGGTAACAGGTCTGACTTACTGCCGGCAATGCGAACACAGCTCCTGCTCCGGTCATACAGGGACCGGACAGCCCTGAGCAAAGGGCCCCGGACCCCGTACTCCCGGAGCACCCCCCAAAGGACACCCCGAGAGACACGGTCGAAAGCCTTCTCCAGATCCACAAAGCACATGTGGACTGGTTGGGCAAACTCCCATGAACCCTCGAGCACCTGATGGAGAGTATAGAGTTGGTCCAGTGTTCCACGACCAGGATGAAAACTACTCCGCTCCTCCTGAATCCGAGGTTCGACTATCGGTCGGATTCTCCTCTCCAGTACCTTGGAATAGACCTTACCCGGGAGGCTGAGGAGTGTGATCCCTCTGTAGTTGGAACACACCCTTTGGTCCCCCTTCTTGAACAGAGAGACCACCACCCAGGTCTGCCAGTCCAGAGGCACGGTCCCCGACCGCCACGCGATGTTGCAGGGACGTGTCAGCCAAGACAGTCCTACAACATCCAGATGCTTTAGGTACTCAGGGCGGATCTCATCCACCCCCGGAGCCCTGCCACCGAGGAGTTTGCGAACAACCTCAGTGACTTCAGCTTGGGTGATGGATGAGCCAGCCTCCGAGTCCCCGGTTTCTACTTCCTCTTCGGAAGACGTGACTGAGGGATTAAGGAGATCCTCAAAGTATTCCTTCCACCGTCCGACAACATACCCAGTCGAGGTCAGCAGGCCTCCACCCGCACCGTAAACGGTGTTGGTGAGGCACTACTTCCCCCTCCTGAGGCGCCGGACGGTTTGCCAGAATTTCTTTGGTGCCGACCGATAGTCCTCCTCCATGGCCTCCCCGAACTCCTCCCAGGCCTGGGTTTTTGCCTCTGCGACAGCACGAGCCACGGCTCGCTTGGCCTGCCGATACCTGTCGATGACCTCAGGAGACTTACAAGCCAGAGTGGCCTGATAGGCCTCCTTCTTCAGTCTGACGGCATCCCTTACTTCCGGTGTCCACCACCGGGTTCGGGGGTTGCCGCCACGACAGGCACCAGAGACCTAGCGACCACAGCTCCGAGCAGCCGCATCAACAATGGAGTCGGAGAACATGGTCCACTCGGACTCAATGTCCCCAACCTCCCCCGGGACATGGGAGAAGCTCTCCCGGAGGTGCGAGTTGAATACCCTACTGACAGAGGGCTCCACTAGACGTTCCCAACAGACCCTCACAATGCGCTTGGGTCTGCAAAGTCTGTCCGGCTTCCTCCTCCGCCAGTGGATCCAACTCACAACCAGGTGGTGATCGGTTGACAACTCTGCCCCTCTCTTCACCCGAGTGTCCAAGACACGCGGCCGGAGGTCAGATGACACGACAACAAAGTCGATCATTGACCTCCGGCCTATGGTGTCCTGGTGCCACGTGCACTGATGGACACCCTTGTGCTTGAACATGGTGTTCGTTATGGACAATCCGTGGCTAGCACAGAAGTCCAATAACTGAACACCGCTCGGGTTCAGATCAGGGAAGCCGTTCTTCCCGATCACCCCTCTCCAGGTGTCACTGTCATTGCCCAAGTGGGCGTTGAAGTCCCCCAGTAGGACAACGGAGTCCCCGGTCGGTGCACTGTCCAGTACCCCTCCCAAGGACTACAAGAAGGCCGGGTACTCTGCACTGCTGTTCGGCCCGTAGGCCGCCACAACAGTGAGAGACCTGTCCCCCACCCGAAGGCTTAGGGACGCGACACTCTCGTCCACCGGGGTGAACTCACGTGGCGGCTGAGCTGAGGGTCTATAAGCCCACACCAGCCCGCCGCCTCTGCCCGGCAACACAAGAGAAGTGGAGCGTCCAGCCCCTCTCGAGGAGATGGGTTCCAGAGCCCAAACTGTGCGTGGAGGTGAGGCCGACTATATCTAGTCGGTATCGCTCAACCTCCCGCACAAGCTCAGGCTCTTTCCCCCCCAGCAAGGTGACATTCCATGTCCCCAGAGTTAGTCTCTGTGTCTGGAGATCTGGTCGCCGAGGCCCCTGCCGTCGACTGCCGCCCAGATCTCTCTGCACCGGCCCCTTATGGATCCTCCTGCAGGTGGTGGGCCCACGGGAGGGGGCCCCCACGTCGCTCTTTCGGGCTGTGCCCGGCCGGGCCCCGTGAGGTAAGACCCGGCCACCAGGCGCTCGCCATGGAGCACCCATCCCAGGCCTGGCTCCAGGATGGGGCCCCGGTGACGCCGATCCGGGCGACGTAAACGGCCTTGTTCTTTTTGTCATCATAATGGGCTTCTGAACCGATCTTTGTCTGACCCGTCACCTAGGACCTATTTGCTTTGGGAGACCCTTGACTTGAAGCCCCCCACAACATAGCTCCCGGGTTCATTCGGGCGCTCAAACACCACGTTAAGGTGTCGGTTCAAGGAGAGGAAGGTCCAAAAATATCTTATTTTATTTGACAGGAACAGGAGCTTTAGTCAAAGAAAACAAGAGGCTTTGTACTAGACTTTAGCTCTAAGAGACATAAATACATAAATGGACAAACAGCATAAAACAATGCAATCCATTTCATCATAATACAATAAAGAGATTAAACAATAATGAAATGTCACTTGCACATGCTGGACCCCGTTTGATCTGGTGAATGTGTGAATTTCTGTGTTTTAGGCAAGAAATACATCATGTACCACGGCACCAGCAGTGCCAGTGCTATGGCCATAAAGCGCGCCAACCGTTTTAATCAGTCCACAATCGGGATGCTGGGCCCCGGGGTGTACCTGAGCCGGGACCTGCAGAAGGCCAGCCGCTACCCCATCGGTCACCCTGAACATGACAGAGTGGTCATCAGGGTCCAGGCCGACGTTGGGAAAGTGATTGTAATCAACCGCCAGAACCACCCTGATCAGAAGACCTGGCACAACAAAGGGTTCGACACAGCGTGGGTGCCCCCCAACTGCGGGATGGTGTCGAGCGGACTGGAGGAGAACTGCGTGTGGGACCCCAATCGAATCAAGATCATCAACCTCATCAAACCACAGCCCGCCCAGGGAGCTGGCTTTTACTGACCTAAGTTAAATCACATGTACATGTCACATTCTGCAGTAACAGATGTATGCGTTAGTACAATCATTAAATCAAGTTTTTGGAAAAATACAAATATGAATTGTGAGTTCTTGAGTCCACATGAGGCTCTCATTTTTAAATGTACCTTTTCCTTCCACATGATTCTGAGGCTGAGAGGAGACTGAGCAGAGACTGAGCAGATGCTGAGCAGAGGCTGAGCAGAGATTGATCAGAGGCTGATCAGAGGCTGTGCAGAGGCTGAGCAGAGGCTGTGCAGAGAGGCTGATAAGAGGCTGAGCAGAGGCTGAGCAGAGGCTGAGAAGAGGCTGAGCAGAGCTTCACCCGCAGCGCTGTGTATTTGATGATGAATATAAACCTGGTGCGATGGTCGGCCCATAATGCACTCTGATTATCAGTTTAAAAGTCATAATTATGGATTTCTGTGGAACTTGTTTCGCTCTTTAAAAGTGTAATGTTAACTCTAAATAAAAATATTGTCACATTTTTCCATTTCTTTCCATCTTTTCCATTTCTCCCACAAAGCACATCTTCAGAGCTATGTACAACTCTCACTAGGCACCAAGTTGCATGTCCTAATTCCATATATTCAGGATCTACCATTTTGCTCACTTCCTATGCACCTCATTGCCAGGTTTGATCACTCATTTTAATTCATTATTAACTCTACCTCTTAAGGTGCTCCTTGGAGGACAGGTTAAATAAAAAAATAAAAAAACATGCATTATATAATATAAAGAATAAAATAAATAAATCATTTTTTTAAATTGATATATTACACCTATTAAACATAGGTCTTGCTCCTCATTCCTCTCCCTCCATCTTTCTCTCTCCCTCCTTCCTTCCTTCTCTCTCGTCTCTCCTTCCTTTCCCTCTATCTCTCCCCTGTTCTCTCCTTCCTCTCCCCTCGGGCAACATGTTGCCAGGCCCCACTCTTTCTCCTTCAGCAACGGGTCACCAAGTCTTACTATTTCGCCCCGGGCACCGGGCTGCCAGATCCCCTTCTCTTCTCCCTGAGCACGGCGTCGCCAGGTTCCATTAATTTCTCCTTGAGCACCGCGTTGCCAGGTTCCAGTCACTTCTCCTCGGGCACCGCGTCACCAAGTTCAATTACTTTCTCCTCGAGCACCGCGTTGCCAGGTTCCACTCCACGTTCCACTTCCCTTCAAGTCCCGAGCTTCCAGGATTTAAATTAAATCCCATATCAGCTTCTAGCTGGCCACACACTCCACCGCGTTCCGAACTGTTCTTCATCCGTCTTGAAGCACTGGTTCTCATCCCGAGTGGTCCCAGCTTGAGAGTCTTGCTGTAATTAAAGCAAGTTCGCCTGTCCGTCCGAGAGAGTCGGATCTCTCCTTCACCGTGGAACTTTCCAGTGTTGACGCCGCCGGGCACCGGGATGCCCCCTTCAGAGCTACAGGTCCTTCCATGTTCTGATAGTTCTCAGGTACCAACCTGAAGTTAAATCAGAGCTCTCTTCTCAGGAACTTCTCCTCATGCTCCAAACAGCAGCTCTTGTCTCTTTGGTCATCTCAACTTGGCCATGCAGATCATCCCCCAGGGGCAAACCCATCATCTCCCACCTCCCAACCCCAGCGTCTTCTGTCCATCACTCAACAGCATTGTGATTCGCTGCTCCACTTCGATATGCCGTTCCATCAGCCGGTTCTGGGGGTTACTTTAAAGGTGGAATGGACGATTTTTATCAGCAAATCTTTTATCATATTTCCTCGTGGCGTGGATAAATCATTAGTCCTGCCACGTATCAATCATAAAACACACCTATCGCTCACCTGCAGCCGCGTGCGGTTCGTCCCCACGTTTCCGCGTGCCTAAGCGCACGGATCTATCATAATATAGTTCCCTCAGTGTACGGGGCAAAATGAAGACGGAGAAAGACAGTTCGAGCTGACGCAGAAGTGGACAGAAATCTACGGGAGCGATGCGATGCGCTCCGTCGCGCTTATAAACAAACGCACGTGTGTGTTGTATCAGTCCGCACGGGGGAGTGCACATGCGCACTTCCGCCTGAGTTCTCAAATTGCCGAAAATCGTCCATTGCGCCTTTAAGGCAAGTGGTTCTCCCCCGGGCTTGACGAGTTTCTCCACTTCATCTGAAAGTCTGCATGTCTTCGGCTGCCTTGTTTTAGATCGATCCCATCAGGATAGCCGCCCTCCTGTCGGGCCATTCATGTTCATGGCTATCCAGTCCGATGACCCTGTAGTCATCAACACTATCGACAAATACAATCAGAACATTGATTCCCGAGGCAGAACTGTCTTCGACCCCAGTTCCTCCATTCTCAACTACCACCTTCCACACCTGAGCCCCGCTCTGGCTGACCTCCTCCTCCTACTAGACCACCTGGTACAGCTTCCGTTCCTTCCATAATTAAATTCAATCTTCCTTTCCAACGTTCGACCTACTCTCCCTAACCTATTACTTCCCATTCACCTTCGACTACCAATCTCAATTTACCGGTACTTAAAGCCTACACGAGCGGCATCAAGATCTTTTAGGCTGCTCTTAGGCACGGCGATCCCCTCGCCGTTCTGCGAAGAGACCAAACAACAATGGTCATCAAAAGCTTGCATTGGCATGTTCCTTTTTGCCTTCTTTGGTTTCCTCCGCCGCTCAGAGTTTGCCCTGTTCTCCTCACCCCGGAATCAAGGACCTTCAACCGACGCCTAGTCTTCCCCTCAAGACCACAGTTTTAGTTCAACCTCGATCGAATTGTTCAAACTAAACTCTGTTTTGAGCTCCTTTGCAATCTTCCAGGACTTCTTGTACTGGTTGTCATGCAGCGCCTCTCCTCAGGACTCGCTATTCAATACCGATCAAGGTCTCATTTCCTACCGGACATTTTCTCCGCATTGGTGCTGCTACATCTGGACCCAGTCAAGGAGTCGTTGACCGCCTCATTAAATCATGGAACACAGGTTCTCCATCGCCTTCAAGGTTTACAGCCACCATAACCTCTGCAGCCTCCAGTCCACCAATTGGCACTTGCCTCTGTTAAGCTTCCTTTGGGGGTCTCGAGGCCCAAGAGCCTGAAGCCCTCATCGCCAGAAGCCCCAAAACTGCATACATTTCTGTACATTTGTGTTGTTCATGTTTCTGGTATACTAATAAACTCTTTGCATCTTAGCTGGGGTTGTGGTCCTTGCTAGTGAATAAGGTGTGTATAAAAACAACAAAAAGCAGCTGAGCTTCATTCCTGATCACAATGAGCGAGAAATACTTTCATTTCAGCCATTTCATTTAGGGGTGAGGCAGGTGAAGGAAGTGCTCTGGCACGCAACGTGCAAGTGGAGGAAACATGAGGTGAAAACATGAAGTGAAAACATGAGATGAAAACATGAAGTGAAAACATGAGGTGAAAACATGAGGTGAAAACATGAGGTGAAAACATGAAGTGAAAACATGAGGTGAAAACATGAGGTGAAAACATGAGGTGAAAACATGAAGTGAAAACATGAGGTGAAAACATGAGGTGAAAACATGAGGTGAAAACATGAGGTGAAACCATGAGGTGAAAACATGAGCTGAAAACATGAGGTGAAAACATGAAGTGAAAACATGAGGTGAAAACATGAAGTGAAAACATGAGGTGAAAACATGAGGTGAAAACATGAGCTGAAAACATGAGGTGAAAACATGAAGTGAAAACATGAGGTGAAAACATGAAGTGAAAACATGAGGTGAAAACATGAGGTGAAAACATGAGGTGAAAACATGAGGTGAAAACATGAAGTGAAAACATGAAGTGAAAACATGAAGTGAAAACATGAGGTGAAAACATGAAGTGAAAACATGAAGTGAAAACATGAAGTGAAAACATGAAGTGAAAACATGAGGTGAAAACATGAAGTGAAAACATGAGGTGAAAACATGAGGTGAAAACATGAGGTGAAAACATGAAGTGAAAACATGAGGTGAAAACATGAAGTGAAAACATGAGGTGAAAACATGAGGTGAAAACATGAGGTGAAAACATGAAGTGAAAACATGAAGTGAAAACATGAGGTGAAAACATGAGGTGAAAACATGAAGTGAAAACATGAAGTGAAAACATGAAGTGAAAACATGAGGTGAAAACATGAGGTGAAAACATGAAGTGAAAACATGAGGTGAAAACATGAGGTGAAAACATGAAGTGAAAACATGAGGTGAAAACATGAGGTGAAAACATGAAGTGAAAACATGAAGTGAAAACATGAGGTGAAAACATGAGGTGAAAACATGAGGTGAAAACATGAGGTGAAAACATGAAGTGAAAACATGAGGTGAAAACATGAGGTGAAAACATGAGGTGAAAACATGAGGTGAAAACATGAAGTGAAAACATGAGGTGAAAACATGAGGTGAAAACATGAGGTGAAAACATGAAGTGAAAACATGAGGTGAAAACATGAGGTGAAAACATGAGGTGAAAACATGAGGTGAAAACATGAAGTGAAAACATGAGGTGAAAACATGAAGTGAAAACATGAAGTGAAAACATGAGGTGAAAACATGAGGTGAAAACATGAGGTGAAAACATGAGGTGAAAACATGAGGTGAAAACATGAAGTGAAAACATGAAGTGAAAACATGAGGTGAAAACATGAGGTGAAAACATGAAGTGAAAACATGAGGTGAAAACATGAGGTGAAAACATGAAGTGAAAACATGAGGTGAAAACATGAGGTGAAAACATGAAGTGAAAACATGAAGTGAAAACATGAGGTGAAAACATGAGGTGAAAACATGAAGTGAAAACATGAGGTGAAAACATGAGGTGAAAACATGAGGTGAAAACATGAAGTGAAAACATGAGGTGAAAACATGAGGTGAAAACATGAAGTGAAAACATGAAGTGAAAGGAGGAAACCATGTTATACATTTACTGTGACATTGTAGAAACATTTGTTGTGAATCTTTACTTTCATATTGTTATTTCTTCATGTTTTGCTCTGAAATGGAGCAAAGGATCATGGTCTATGTAGTTCTTCATGTTTTTGAGCTGCAGCAACAAAACAATGAATAAAAGACTTTGTATATTGTGTATTTCAGTTTTTTTTTTAATTAATTGATGTTAAAGATGAATAAAACACATATAAAACAGGGCGGGACACACACACCTGCTTTGATATACTGACTGTAGTAAAAGTCCTTCACATCCTGCCTCTGACTCACACAAAGAGGAGGATCTCTGCTTGATTTTACAGTAAAGAGAAACAAAGACTCTGACAGACTTTGAATGCTTCTCTTCCACACACACTTCCAGACGAGTCCTAAAGGTGAGTTTATGTTTTCACTTGTTGGATTTCCCTAAAGGAAGTCCTCATGTAGTTTAAAATCCATATTTCCATATTGTAAACGGTGGACACACTTTAATTTAGCATTTTAACATTTGAACCGTCTCGTTTGAAGGGAACTCCCTCTTTTAGGCGCCGGCCGTCAGACGCTTTGATGAGTTACTTTATTTTCATGTTTCTGCCTGAAAAGATGAATTTCTTTCCTGCAGATGTAGATGTGCTTTTAGTTAAGTTGGTTAATTTTCTAAAACACGGCTACTATTTAAAAATATAAAAAATCTGGTGATTTTGCAAATGACTAGAATACATTATTGTGCAATCCAAATATCCTTCCCCTTTTCTGGATCAAATGATCCTTTTCATTGACTTTAATTGAAAATACATATAAAATAGTGACAAAACAGGTGAACTCATCATTTGCTCTATTAAAAGAGTAAAACGTTCATGTTCAAATTTAATTATTCAAAACTTATTCAAACACACGAAAGCACAGGTGTTGTACGCGCTGCTGCCAATATTTTAATACTACAGGAATACGTGTAGTGAGTATAAAGTGTTAGTACTTTTCCTCATCATTGCAGTACAAAGACGACACTGAGACATCGTTGTATTTAGTTTTAAGAACTTTTCTCCTTAAGATTATTACGGCAAAGATTGATGTCCAGAGATTTCTTTCAAAAGCAGTTGATTGTTTGTATTTATTTATTTATTTATATTATGAAGTTATTTACGCCCCTGTAGTATTTCACGACCTGTTTCCAGTCTATTAGACCCTGATTTCTGTATGGAAATGGTAAAACAGATTTGTAAATGTACACAAAAAAATCAATTGTATATATATATATATATATTGTCCTTTTCCCATGTTTTATTTTGATTTAGAAAACCATGAAATTACTTATTCAGTGACATTTCATGTTTCTTTTGATGTGGCGATTGTTTTATTATTAAGAGATTCTTTGTCATTTATTTTTTTGTCATTTGCATTTGCAGCATAACCTCATTCCTGAGCACACAACACATGCACCAGCAGAGGGCGACACACCTTCTGCCTGTGGAATGAGGGCATTAAATAAGGCTAAAACAGCAGTGCAGTCTGCTGCAATTGAATGAAATTAATTGTAATTTTGTAACGCCCTAAACCAATAAACAAGAGTGTTGTTTAACAAAAGAAGAAAAGGAATAAACATAAAACACAGAACACGACCAAAGAGTGAAAATTGAAATAAAAATACAAATTGACATCTGGCCCAACATCAAGAATCAAAATGAAAGGTCACCTGACAGACCCACTGACTTTAGAAAGAGGGACAAGACTGTTTACTTTGTACCCAGAACCATTGGCCCAATAGAAAATAGGAGGGAAAAATGGTTTCTCAAGTGATGGGACAGAACATAAAATTGCCTGCTACACAGACGATGCTCTATCATATTTCACCAAACCATTAATGTACAGACCCAGTATGATGCATTTTCTTGATGATATTGGCTAAATGTCTGTTAAAAACTGAATGTACAAAAAAGCTGAAATTCTTTCTTACTGGCTATGACTTTTGAAAGACTGAACCAGGATTGAACCAGGCCTGAACCAGGATGGACGTGCCTTTGCAGATAAACTCTAGAGCCAGAAACACAGAGACCAGGCTCTTCTTCTATAGCAGAGGTCCAGACTGGCGAGGGGAATTCAGGCAAAGTGAGGTCCACAATTTAAGGCGAAAATGTGTCAGATGAAGGTGAACGGACTTTGGAAACATGGAGAATTTTAAGCTTTGGCAAAAATATGCTCGAGGAAGTTTTGTATGTGATTTGTGAGGTGGATGGAGGAACTCAATCTGTTTTTTCTGTATTCTTCTGTATTTAAGGCGCTGTCAGCGTTAACTATTTTCTTTGTGTTTGCAGGTGCCTGAGCAGTGACAGATCATGTCTTATCGTTGGGCTGAGGATGATGGTGGCCTGCCATTTGGAGCCGTGCGACTGGGGTCTGAGGCTCCTGTCACAGGTAATGTAACGCTATAGGTTATAGTCACTATAGGTTATAGTCACTATAGGTTATAGTCTCTATAGGTTATGGTCACTATAGGTTATAGTCACTATAGGTTATAGTCACTATAGGTTATAGTCACTATAGGTTATAGTCACTATAGGTTATAGTCACTATAGGTTATGGTCACTATAGGTTATAGTCACTATAGGTTATAGTCTCTATAGGTTATAGTCACTATAGGTTATAGTCACTATAGGTTATAGTCTCTATAGGTTATGGTCACTATAGGTTATAGTTTCTATAGTTTATAGTCACTATATCTGGAGCCCCAGTCCTCGCTCAGTGCCATAAACTCAATCTGGGGGCTCTTAAAACTCATACACCGTAGTTACTGTCAAAATCAAGCCATGTAGCCTAAATAATGTGCACAAATAGTACATCTAATGTTACAGCAGAACATGTGATTTTTTTCTTCAATTTTCTTGGGGGAGGACCCCCGCACCCCCCTTTACATATGTGCATTTATCATTTCATACACAAACATGTAAATGCTGATGAATAAATGTGCCACTTCTCTAGAGATCCTGAGTCACTTTTGCCACAACCAAAATTTGGCCAGCTCAGCCCTGCACTTTGTGTCCATGACATGGCAGCAAACCTCAGGGCAGCTGTGGCTTGTACTGATATTCAGGAGTGTAGGATGACAATGTCAATTTTCTTGAGGGTCCATCCATCCATCCATCTTCTGCCGCTTTATCTGGGGCCGGGTCGCGGGGGCAGCAGTCTGAGCAGGGACTCCCAGACTTCCCTCTCCCCAGGCAATTCCTCCAACTCCTCCGGGGGGATCCCGAGGTGTTCCCAGGCCAGCCGAGAGACATTGTCTCTCCAGCGTGTCCTGGGTCTTCCCCGGGGCCTCTTCCCGGTGGGACATGCCTGAAACACCTCCCGAGGGTGGCGCCCAGGAGGCATCCGGAACAGATGCCCAAGCCACCTCAGCTGGCTCCTCTCGACGTGGAGGAGCAGCGGCTCTACTCCGAGCTCCCCTCGTGTGGCCGAGCTCCTCACCTTATCTCTAAGGGAGCGCCCAGCCACCCGGCGGAGGAAACTCATTTCGACCGCTTGTATCCGCGATCTTGTTCTTTCGGTCACTACCCAAAGCTCATGACCATAGGTGAGGGTAGGAATGTAGACCGACCGGTAAATTGAGAGCTTTGCCTTTCGGCTCAGCTCCCTCTTCACCACAACGGTCCGATGCAGCGACTGCATCACTGCAGCCGCTGCACCGATCCGCCTGTCGATCTCACGCTCCATCCTTCCCTCACTCGTGAACAAGACCCCGAGATACTTGAACTCCTCCACTTGGGGCAAGGACTCCCCACCCACCCGGAGAGGGCAAGCCACCTTTTTCCGGTCGAGAACCATGGCCTCGGATTTGGAGGTGCTGATTCTCATCCCAGCTGCTTCACACTCGGCTGCAAACCGTCCCAGTGCATGCTGCGGGTCCGGGTTTGATGGAGCCATCAGGACAACATCGTCTGCAAACAGCAGAGATGGAATCCTGTGGTCCCCAAACCGGACACCCTCCGACCCCTGACTGCGCCTAGAAATTCTGTCCATAAAAATTATGAACAGAACCGGTGACAAAGGGCAGCCCTGGCGGAGTCCAACATGCACTGGTAACAGGTCTGACTTACTGCCGGCAATGCGAACACAGCTCCTGCTCCGGTCATACAGGGACCGGACAGCCCTGAGCAAAGGGCCCCGGACCCCGTACTCCCGGAGCACCCCCCAAAGGACACCCCGAGAGACACGGTCGAAAGCCTTCTCCAGATCCACAAAGCACATGTGGACTGGTTGGGCAAACTCCCATGAACCCTCGAGCACCTGATGGAAAGTATAGAGTTGGTCCAGTGTTCCACGACCAGGATGAAAACTACTCCGCTCCTCCTGAATCCGAGGTTCGACTATCGGTCGGATTCTCCTCTCCAGTACCTTGGAATAGACCTTACCCGGGAGGCTGAGGAGTGTGATCCCTCTGTAGTTGGAACACACCCTTTGGTCCCCCTTCTTGAACAGAGAGACCACCACCCAGGTCTGCCAGTCCAGAGGCACGGTCCCCGACCGCCACGCGATGTTGCAGGGACGTGTCAGCCAAGACAGTCCTACAACATCCAGATGCTTTAGGTACTCAGGGCGGATCTCATCCACCCCCGGAGCCCTGCCACCGAGGAGTTTGCGAACAACCTCAGTGACTTCAGCTTGGGTGATGGATGAGCCAGCCTCCGAGTCCCCGGTTTCTACTTCCTCTTCGGAAGACGTGACTGAGGGATTAAGGAGATCCTCAAAGTATTCCTTCCACCGTCCGACAACATACCCAGTCGAGGTCAGCAGGCCTCCACCCGCACCGTAAACGGTGTTGGTGAGGCACTACTTCCCCCTCCTGAGGCGCCGGACGGTTTGCCAGAATTTCTTTGGTGCCGACCGATAGTCCTCCTCCATGGCCTCCCCGAACTCCTCCCAGGCCTGGGTTTTTGCCTCTGCGACAGCACGAGCCACGGCTCGCTTGGCCTGCCGATACCTGTCGATGACCTCAGGAGACTTACAAGCCAGAGTGGCCTGATAGGCCTCCTTCTTCAGTCTGACGGCATCCCTTACTTCCGGTGTCCACCACCGGGTTCGGGGGTTGCCGCCACGACAGGCACCAGAGACCTAGCGACCACAGCTCCGAGCAGCCGCATCAACAATGGAGTCGGAGAACATGGTCCACTCGGACTCAATGTCCCCAACCTCCCCCGGGACATGGGAGAAGCTCTCCCGGAGGTGCGAGTTGAATACCCTACTGACAGAGGGCTCCACTAGACGTTCCCAACAGACCCTCACAATGCGCTTGGGTCTGCAAAGTCTGTCCGGCTTCCTCCTCCGCCAGTGGATCCAACTCACAACCAGGTGGTGATTGGTTGACAACTCTGCCCCTCTCTTCACCCGAGTGTCCAAGACACGCGGCCGGAGGTCAGATGACACGACAACAAAGTCGATCATTGACCTCCGGCCTATGGTGTCCTGGTGCCACGTGCACTGATGGACACCCTTGTGCTTCAACATGGTGTTCGTTATGGACAATCCGTGGCTAGCACAGAAGTCCAATAACTGAACACCGCTCGGGTTCAGATCAGGGAAGCCGTTCTTCCCGATCACCCCTCTCCAGGTGTCACTGTCATTGCCCAAGTGGGCGTTGAAGTCCCCCAGTAGGACAACGGAGTCCCCGGTCGGTGCACTGTCCAGTACCCCTCCCAAGGACTACAAGAAGGCCGGGTACTCTGCACTGCTGTTCGGCCCGTAGGCCGCCACAACAGTGAGAGACCTGTCCCCCACCCGAAGGCTTAGGGACGCGACACTCTCGTCCACCGGGGTGAACTCACGTGGCGGCTGAGCTGAGGGTCTATAAGCCCACACCAGCCCGCCGCCTCTGCCCGGCAACACAAGAGAAGAGATGGGTTCCAGAGCCCAAACTGTGCGTGGAGGTGAGGCCGACTATATCTAGTCGGTATCGCTCAACCTCCCGCACAAGCTCAGGCTCTTTCTCCCCCAGCAAGGTGACATTCCATGTCCCCAGAGTTAGTCTCTGTGTCTGGAGATCTGGTCGCCGAGGCCCCTGCCGTCGACTGCCGCCCAGATCTCTCTGCACCGGCCCCTTATGGATCCTCCTGCAGGTGGTGGGCCCACGGGAGGGGGGCCCCACGTCGCTCTTTCGGGCTGTGCCCGGCCGGGCCCCGTGAGGTAAGACCCGGCCACCAGGCGCTCGCCATGGAGCACCCATCCCAGGCCTGGCTCCAGGATGGGGCCCCGGTGACGCCGATCCGGGCGACGTAAACGGCCTTGTTCTTTTTGTCATCATAATGGGCTTCTGAACCGATCTTTGTCTGACCCGTCACCTAGGACCTATTTGCTTTGGGAGACCCTTGACTTGAAGCCCCCCACAACATAGCTCCCGGGTTCATTCGGGCGCTCAAACACCACGTTAAGGTGTCGGTTCAAGGAGAGGAAGGTCCAAAAATATCTTATTTTATTTGACAGGAACAGGAGCTTTAGTCAAAGAAAACAAGAGGCTTTGTACTAGACTTTAGCTCTAAGAGACATAAATACATAAATGGACAAACAGCATAAAACAATGCAATCCATTTCATCATAATACAATAAAGAGATTAAACAATAATGAAATGTCACTTGCACATGCTGGACCCCGTTTGATCTGGTGAATGTGTGAATTTCTGTGTTTTAGGCAAGAAATACATCATGTACCACGGCACCAGCAGTGCCAGTGCTATGGCCATAAAGCGCGCCAACCGTTTTAATCAGTCCACAATCGGGATGCTGGGCCCCGGGGTGTACCTGAGCCGGGACCTGCAGAAGGCCAGCCGCTACCCCATCGGTCACCCTGAACATGACAGAGTGGTCATCAGGGTCCAGGCCGACGTTGGGAAAGTGATTGTAATCAACCGCCAGAACCACCCTGATCAGAAGACCTGGCACAACAAAGGGTTCGACACAGCGTGGGTGCCCCCCAACTGCGGGATGGTGTCGAGCGGACTGGAGGAGAACTGCGTGTGGGACCCCAATCGAATCAAGATCATCAACCTCATCAAACCACAGCCCGCCCAGGGAGCTGGCTTTTACTGACCTAAGTTAAATCACATGTACATGTCACATTCTGCAGTAACAGATGTATGCGTTAGTACAATCATTAAATCAAGTTTTTGGAAAAATACAAATATGAATTGTGAGTTCTTGAGTCCACATGAGGCTCTCATTTTTAAATGTACCTTTTCCTGCCACATGATTCTGAGGCTGAGAGGAGACTGAGCAGAGACTGAGCAGATGCTGAGCAGAGGCTGAGCAGAGACTGATCAGAGGCTGATCAGAGGCTGTGCAGAGGCTGAGCAGAGGCTGTGCAGAGAGGCTGATAAGAGGCTGAGCAGAGGCTGAGCAGAGGCTGAGAAGAGGCTGAGCAGAGGCTGTGCAGAGGCTGAGCAGAGGCTGAGCAGAGACACTTCACCCGCAGCGCTGTGTATTTGATGATGAATATAAACCTGGTGCGATGGTCGGCCCATAATGCACTCTGATTATCAGTTTAAAAGTCATAATTATGGATTTCTGTGGAACTTGTTTCGCTCTTTAAAAAGTGTAATGTTAACTCTAAATAAAAATATTGTCACATTTTTCCATTTCTTTCCATCTTTTCCATTTCTCCCACAAAGCACATCTTCAGAGCTATGTACAACTCTCACTAGGCACCAAGTTGCATGTCCTAATTCCATATATTCAGGATCTACCATTTTGCTCACTTCCTATGCACCTCATTGCCAGGTTTGATCACTCATTTTAATTCATTATTAACTCTACCTCTTAAGGTGCTCCTTGGAGGACAGGTTAAATAAAAAATAAAAAACATGCATTATATAATATAAAGAATAAAATAAATAAATCATTTTTTTAAATTGATATATTACACCTATTAAACATAGGTCTTGCTCCTCATTCCTCTCCCTCCATCTTTCTCTCTCCCTCCTTCCTTCCTTCTCTCTCGTCTCTCCTTCCTTTCCCTCTATCTCTCCCCTGTTCTCTCCTTCCTCTCCCCTCGGGCAACATGTTGCCAGGCCCCACTCTTTCTCCTTCAGCAACGGGTCACCAAGTCTTACTATTTCGCCCCGGGCACCGGGCTGCCAGATCCCCTTCTCTTCTCCCTGAGCACGGCGTCGCCAGGTTCCATTAATTTCTCCTTGAGCACCGCGTTGCCAGGTTCCAGTCACTTCTCCTCGGGCACCGCGTCACCAAGTTCAATTACTTTCTCCTCGAGCACCGCGTTGCCAGGTTCCACTCCACGTTCCACTTCCCTTCAAGTCCCGAGCTTCCAGGTCCACCCACCACCAAGCACTGCTTTGCCAGCTTCCACTCCAGCCTTCTCAAGCACCGGATTCCCCCTCTCGCTCCAACCCAGAAGCGCTGCCTCCACCCTCCGATGTTCGCGCTAAAATACTTTCAGCCTCACGCTTTTATGTCCCAGTGGATCAATTAAATCCCATATCAGCTTCTAGCTGGCCACACACTCCACCGCGTTCCGAACTGTTCTTCATCCGTCTTGAAGCACTGGTTCTCATCCCGAGTGGTCCCAGCTTGAGAGTCTTGCTGTAATTAAAGCAAGTTCGCCTGTCCGTCCGAGAGAGTCGGATCTCTCCTTCACCGTGGAACTTTCCAGTGTTGACGCCGCCGGGCACCGGGATGCCCCCTTCAGAGCTACAGGTCCTTCCATGTTCTGATAGTTCTCAGGTACCAACCTGAAGTTAAATCGGAGCTCTCTTCTCAGGAACTTCTCCTCATGCTCCAAACAGCAGCTCTTGTCTCTTTGGTCATCTCAACTTGGCCATGCAGATCATCCCCCAGGGGCAAACCCATCATCTCCCACCTCCCAACCCCAGCGTCTTCTGTCCATCACTCAACAGCATTGTGATTCGCTGCTCCACTTCGATATGCCGTTCCATCAGCCGGTTCTGGGGGTTACTTTAAAGGTGGAATGGACGATTTTTATCAGCAAATCTTTTATCATATTTCCTCGTGGCGTGGATAAATCATTAGTCCTGCCACGTATCAATCATAAAACACACCTACCGCTCACCTGCAGCCGCGTGCGGTTCGTCCCCACGTTTCCGCGTGCCTAAGCGCACGGATCTATCATAATATAGTTCCCTCAGTGTACGGGGCAAAATGAAGACGGAGAAAGACAGTTCGAGCTGACGCAGAAGTGGACAGAAATCTACGGGAGCGATGCGATGCGCTCCGTCGCGCTAATAAACAAACGCACGTGTGTGTTGTATCAGTCCGCACGGGGGAGTGCACATGCGCACTTCCGCCTGAGTTCTCAAATTGCCGAAAATCGTCCATTGCGCCTTTAAGGCAAGTGGTTCTCCCCCGGGCTTGACGAGTTTCTCCACTTCATCTGAAAGTCTGCATGTCTTCGGCTGCCTTGTTTGAGGTGAAAGGAGGAAACCATGTTATACATTTACTGTGACATTGTAGAAACATTTGTTGTGAATCTTTACTTTCATATTGTTATTTCTTCATGTTTTGCTCTGAAATGGAGCAAAGGATCATGGTCTATGTAGTTCTTCATGTTTTTGAGCTGCAGCAACAAAACAATGAATAAAATACTTTGTATATTGTGTATTTCAGTGTTTTTTTTAATTAATTGATGTTAAAGATGAATAAAATACATATAGAACAGGGCGGGACACACACACCTGCTTTGATATACTGACTGTAGTAAAAGTCCTTCACATCCTGCCTCTGACTCACACAAAGAGGAGGATCTCTGCTTGATTTTACAGTAAAGAGAAACAAAGACTCTGACAGACTTTGAATGCTTCTCTTCCACACACACTTCCAGACGAGTCCTAAAGGTGAGTTTATGTTTTCACTTGTTGGATTTCCCTAAAGGAAGTCCTCATGTAGTTTAAAATCCATATTTCCATATTGTAAACGGTGGACACACTTTAATTTAGCATTTTAACATTTGAACCGTCTCGTTTGAAGGGAACTCCCTCTTTTAGGCGCCGGCCGTCAGACGATTTGATGAGTTACTTTATTTTCATGTTTCTGCCTGAAAAGATGAATTTTCTTCCTGCAGATTTAGAACTTGTGAGTTTTGTGTTGACAAACTACTTTCTTGAAGATATCTGTTTTATTTGACATAAATTACTTCAAACTTTTGCAACACATTTGGGAAAGTGATTTTAGTTAAGTTGGTTAATTTTCTAAAACACGGCTACTATTTAAAAATATAAAAAATCAGGTGATTTTGCAAATGACTAGAATACATTTTTGTGTAATCCAAATGTCCTTCCACTTTTCTGGATCAAACGATCCTTAGTGACAAAACAGGTGAACTCATCATTTGCTCTAATAAAATAGTAAAACATTCATGTTCAAATTTGATTATTCAAAACGTATTCAAACACACGAAAGCACAGGTGTTGTACGCGCTGCTGCCAATATTTTAATACTACAGGAATACGTGTAGTGAGTATAATGTGTTAGTACTTTTCCTCATCATTGCAGTACAAAGACGACCTTTTCTCCTTAAGATTATTACGGCAAAGATTAATGTCCAAAGATTTCTTTCAAAAGCATTTGAATGTTTGTATTTATTTATTTATATTATTAGTTATTTACACCCTGTAGTATTTTGCAACCTGTCTCCAGTCTATTAGGCCCTTATTTCTGTATGGAAATGGTAAAACAGATTTGTAAATGTACACGAAAAAAATCAATTGTCCCTTACTAAATATATTGTCCTTTTCCCATGTTTTATTTTGATTAGAAAAAACATGAAATGACTTATTCAGTGACATTTCATGTTTCTTTTGATGTGGCGATTGTTTTATTATTAAGAGATTCTTTGTCATTTATTTTTTTGTCATTTGCATTTGCAGCATAACCTCATTCCTGAGCACACAACACATGCACCAGCAGAGGGCGACACACCTTCTGCCTGTGGAATGAGGGCATTAAATAAGGCTAAAACAGCAGTGCAGTCTGCTGCAATTGAATGAAATTAATTGTAATTTTGTAACGCCCTAAACCACTAAACAAGAGTGTTGTTTAACAAAAGAAGAAAAGGAATAAATAATAAAGAGAGAAAATTGAAATAAAAATACAAATAGACCTCTGGCCCAACATCAAGAATCAAAATGAATGGTCACTTGACAGACCCACTGACTCTGTAAAGAGGGACGAGACAGGGCTGTGCTTGGTTCCCACTGTTCTTTACTTTGTACCCAGAACCATTGGCTCAACATATTTGACGGTTGGAACAAACATTGAAAATGGAAACATTTTGGTTTGTCAAGTGATGGGACAGAACATAAAATGATCTGCTACACAGATGATGCTCTATCATATTTGACCAAACCATTAATGTACAGACCCAGTATGATGCATTTTCTTGATTTCCTGAGCAGTGACAGATGGGGTCTAATGCTCCTGTCAAAGGTAATGTAACGCTATAGGTTATAGTCACTATATGTTATAGTCACAGTAGCAAAACCTACTGTATGTTCAGACGTCAGACATAAGAATTTGCAGTGGTTCTCTGGAGCCCCAGTCCTCGCTCAGTGCCATAAACTCAATCCGGAGGGCTCCTAAAACGTATACATCCTAGTTACCGTCAAAATCTAGCCATGTAGCCTAAATAATGTGCATAAATAGTACATCTAATTTTACACCAGAACACCAGAAATTACATTACATTTTTTCCAATTTTCTTGGGGGAGGACCCCTGCACCCCCTTTACATATGTGTATTTATCATTTTATACACAAACATGTAAATGCTGATGAATAAATGTGCCACTTCTCTAGAGCTCCTGAGTCACTTTTGCCACAACCAAAATTTGGCCTGGCAGTTTGTCCTGAGTTCTGCACTTTGTGTCCATGACATGGCAGCAAACCCCAGGGCAGCTGTGGCTTGTACTGATATTCAGGAGTGTAGCGTGACAATGTCAATTTTCTTGAGTGTCCAAAAATATCTTATTTTATTTCACAGGAACAGTTGCTTAAGTCAAAGAAAACAAGAGGCTTTGTACTAGACTTTAGCTCTAAGAGACATAAAATACATAAAATGGACAAACAGCATAAAACAATGCAATCCATTTCATCATAATACAATAAAGAGATTAAACAATAATGAAATGTCACTTGCACATGCTGGACCCCGTTTGATCTGGTGAATGTGTGAATTTCTGTGTTTTAGGCAAGAAATACATCATGTACCACGGCACCAGCAGCGCCAGTGCTCGGACCATAAAGAGCGCCAACCGTTTTAATCAGTCTCCAGACGGGATGCTGGGCCGCGGGGTGTACCTGAGCCGGGACCTGCAGAAGGCCAGCCGCTACCCCATCGGTCACCCTGAACATGACAGAGTGGTCATCAGGGTTCTGGTCGACGTCGGGAAAGTGATTGTAATCAACCGCCAGAACCACCCTGATCAGAAGACCTGGCACAACAAAGGGTTCGACACAGCGTGGGTGCCCCCCAACTGCGGGATGGTGCAAAGGGAACTGGAGGAGAACTGCGTGTGGGACCCCAATCGAATCAAGATCATTGATGACATCACACCACTGCCCGCAAAGGGAGAAGCGTTTGACTGACCTAAATTAGATCACATGTACATGTCACATTCTGCCGTAACAGATTTATGCGTTAGTATAATCATTAAATAAAGTTTTTGGAAATATTAAAATATGAATTGTGACTTCTTGAGTCTCATTCTTAAATGTCCCTTTTCCTACCGCATACATTTTGACCTGTAAATGTCTCGTTTGTCCTCTGAAGCTGAGCAGAGGCTGATCAGAGGCTGTGCAGAGGTTGTGCAGAGGCTGAGCAGAGGCTGAGCAGAGGCTGAGCAAAGGTTGTGCAGAGACTGAGCAGAGGCTGTGCAGAGGCTGAGCAGAAGCTGAGCAGAGGCTGAGCAGAGACTGAGCAGAGGCTATGCAGAGGCTGAGCAGAGGCTGAGCAGAAGCTGGGGGAGGACTCAGGATGGAGCAGATGTTCTTATCTTTACGGATCACAGGGACACCGAGGCAACACCTCAGGGGGGGTTGACTGATGAGTAATAGGAAAAGTTAACATTAACAGGGAAAGAATTTGACATTCTAAAGTGAACACCTGAAGGATTGTTGAGATTCAATCAAGAATTGAATAGATTTAAATAAGACAATATCATCTAAATTTAGACGTTATAGAAGTTATGAAACCAGTGATAACGGGAACTAAACAGGAGGAGTGAAGAACAGTGGAATCCCAGGGGATGCAGCGTCTGATAGTTATATCAGCAGCAATTAAAAGGTAAAAGCGGGTTACAAGTGAGGGTAAGAGTAAGTGAGAAGAGAGAAAGAAAGAGCAGGTTTAGAAATTTGGAAATGGGTGTTTCCTCCGTTACGAGAGAGACAGAGAGGAAGACGAGAGGAAGACAGAGAGAGAAACAGAGGGGAAGACAGAGAGGAAGATGCATGCAATACAAAGAAAAGACAAAGAAAGTAGGAAAAGAAGGGGAAAAAAGGGTTGATAACAAGAGACGTGCCTTATGGACAAGGGGAAGGTTTAGAATCATTTTGATTTTTAATATACATATAGACTTGCTAGAACAAACTAATACACAATGTTTGTAAAGCACCACATGAGCAGGTGTGAGATATTGAGTTTGAAACTCACCTGAAGCACATATAGAAGATTAGCACATATTACATTAGATGTGTGACATTATTCAGGCCACACCACAAGAGGAGATGTGAAACTTTATGTTAATTATGTGATGAAGAATTCTAAGTTGTGAACTGACCCTTATGGCCAGCTCAACGGGGAATTATTGAGATAATTATTATTGTTTGATGTATTTGTATTGCACACATACTCACACACACACACACACACACACATACACACACACACACACACACACACACATACATACATATGCGCGCACACGTGGACTGAGACATTTAGAGTTTGAAACATTTAGAGTTTGAAACTTTTAGAGTTTGAAACATTTAAAGTTTGAACATTTAGAGTTTGAAACAAATGGTGGTAAAACAGATAGGTTTGAGAAGTGTAAGATTACACACAGACTGATTGACCCACACAGGGGGGGCCCAGCGCCTTGGAAGGAGGGGCTCAGCCAGGGATGTGACCACTGAACTGTGAAAGGTCAAGAGGTGACATTGCGGAGTTGGAGTGACAGACGCAATTCCATCTCTTCCTTGATTACATCCTGGATTAGTGAACGTTGTAAACTATCTGGATTGTTGAATTTTGTTTAAATGTAGTAGTTTGAGAAATGGGCAAGGCCATATCTCAAAAAGGAGGGATATGTACGTGTAAACAAATATTCCGAATCAATAATTACAAAAAAAAAAATTGTAAACAAGAAAACTGTTTGAAATACACTGAACTGTCGAAAAGACTTTGTTTATCACCGCAGCAGAACGTGTTGGAGATTTGGTGTTTACAGAGACGAGCAAAGTGGACGAGCCAAGTGGACGGAGCCACACACTAATCAGGGGAGGACGAGATCATGGGTGCAGCAGACAACACAGCACCAGATCCATAAGCAATCTACAAGACGCAGGACTTCGTTTGTATGAGTTTTGTCCAGAGTCTACGGTAGAGTACAATACTCTGCTACGATGAACGGACACAGAGACCACAGTGTGTAAAGTGCTATACTCTGCTACGATGAACGAGAGCCAGAGGCTACGGTGCGCAGAGTACCATACTCTGTGAAAAAGAATCAACGAGTTATCATCATCACAGCGATGACGATAATATGGGTGCTGAACACCTGTATTATGCAATCGGGACAACAGATCAACATACACAACTGTGTATACCGGTAAATGGAAAATAGAGGGAAGAAAATAAGTGATCAACATGAAAGGTTATGAAATGTGTAATGTGAAATGTACAATGTATAATTGACATGACAATAGCTGAAGAAACACAATGGCATATTACACCACAGCCACTGTTGTTTACACTAACTAAGAGTTTTTTATCTGCTACAACATAACTACATGCAATGTTAATGAGATTATGAATTGAGATGGGAAATGTACCAGTTCATATGTGTCAAAGGTGTGACCGAAGCGAGCAGCGGAAGAAGGTCTCTTAAGAAACCAAGCGAGGACGTATGGTGGTGTGGGGACACTTGTGGGACGATGTGCCTATGTATCCCTTTTGTGGCCAGCCATGGTCATAACAAAGACCAGCATCACCCAGAACCATACCGCAAGATCAAGGTCGAGAGGTTAGTGGACAATCTGGTCCCTTTGGCACCTGATACAACATATTTGATTCTATTGGGGTGTCCAGAGAGGTCCCTGACGAGAACTGACTGACCAGAGAGCAGCGGGTTTAAGGGCTTTCCGCTTGTACTTCTATATTTCCCATCACACCGCACAAATTATAGACAAGATAAATTGTCTGTTTGTCAAATTACAGAGATTGACCAATCTGACTCAAAATTTAGGACAGTAATATAGACATGTAGACATGTTGTGGGCCGAGAGAAAAAGAGCGTGTTCAATGTTGAGAAATGTGCATCACTTTTTGTGTGTAAAAGTGTCATTTTAACAACAATATGAAAGACATGTTGCAAACTGAAAAGAGTAATGTGTTTGGCATATGATACAGTAGACTAATGCTTTGATAAACAGGAGGGAAATGTGATAACATGTGAATATATGATTATATTTCTGTGATGTATTTTATCTGCATAATAGTGATATTTTATCTGCATCATTAGTCTAAGAGAAGAACGGGTGTGTGACAAACTGCATTTGTGAAGGGGTCGTAAAGATGGGCCAAAGAATGTTGTCCCAGGGGGGGTGTGACAGCCCAGAGGAGTTTGGGTAATGTTTACCCAAGGCTTAATCTCTAGGAAAAATACCAGCTGTAAAACAAGTGCCTTGATGTGAAGCTGACCAATGAGAAATGTGACCCGCCTATTCCAGAATATCTAATAAAACCAACCAGCATGGGAAAAAACGGGGTGAGACGCAGGAGGATCACGCAGGCTGCGTACCACAGCCTGCGTGATCAGTCCCGGCGTTTTCTCCCAAGCTTGCCATACAAATGTCTGATATTTCTGTGTTGTTTCATATTCTAAGTTGAATTGTGTTCTCGATGTGTTACAGAATAGCATCGGCGTATTGTCTGATTCCATGACACATTGTAGAAACATTTGTTGTGAATCTTTACTTTCATATTGTTATTTCTTCATGTTTTGCTCTGAAATGGAGCAAAGGATCATGGTCTATGTAGTTCTTCATGTTTTTGAGCTGCAGCAACAAAACAATGAATAAAATACTTTGTATATTGTGTATTTCAGTGTTTTTTTTTTTTGATTAATTGATGTTAAAGATGAATAAAATAAATATATAAAACAGGGCGGGACACACACACCTGCTTTGATATACTGACTGTAGTAAAAGTCCTTCACATCCTGCCTCTGACTCACACAAAGAGGAGGATCTCTGCTTGATTTTACAGTAAAGAGAAACAAAGACTCTTTGAATGCTTCTCTTCCACACACACTTCCAGACGAGTCCTAAAGGTGAGTTTATGTTTTCACTTGTTGGATTTCCCTAAAGAAAGTCCTCATGTAGTTTTAAATCCATATTTCCATATTGTAATCGGTGGACAGACTTTAATTTAGCATTTTAACATTTGAACCGTCTTGTTTGAAGGGAACTCCCTCTTTTAGGCGCCGGCCGTCAGACGCTTTGATGAGTTACTCTATTTTCATGTTTCTGCCTGAAAAGATGAATTTTCTTCCTGCAGATGTGGAACTTGTGAGTTTTGTGTTGACAAACTACTTTCTTGAAGATATCTGTTTTATTTGACATAAATTATTTAAAACTTCACCTTTTTGCAACACATTTGGGAAAGTGCTTTTAGTTAAGTTGGTTAATTTGCTAAAACACGACTACTATTTAAAAATATAAAAAATCTGATGATTTTTGCAAATGACTAGAATACATGTTTGTGTAATCCAAATGTCCTTCCACTTTTCTGGATCAAATGATCTTTAGTGACAAAACAGATGAACTCATCATTTGCTCTAATAAAATAGTAAAATATTCATGTTCAAATTTGATTATTCAAACACACACAAAAGCACAGGTGTTGTACGCGCTGCTGCCAATATTTTAATACTACAGGAACACGTGTAGTGAGTATAAAGTGTTAGTACTTTTCCTCATCATTGCAGTACAAAGACGACACTGAGACATCGTTGTCCATCCATCTTCTTCCTCTTATCCGGGGCCGGGTCGCGGGGGAGTCCCAGACTTCCCTCTCCCCAGACACTTCCTCCAACTCCTCCGGGGGGATCCCGAGGCGTTCCCAGGTCAGCCTAGAGACATAGTCTCTCCAGCGTGTCCTGGGTCTTCCCCGGGGCCGGTGGGACATGCCTGAAACACCTCCCGAGGGAGGCGCCCAGGAGGCATCTGGAACAGATGCCCGAGCCACCTCAGCTGGAGGAGCAGCGGCTGTACTCTGAGCTCCCCCCGTGTGGCCGAGCTCCTCACCCTATCTCTAAGGGAACGCCCTTTTCAACCGCTTGTATCCGCGATCTTGTCCTTTGGGTCATTACCCAAAGCTCATGACCATAGGTGAAGGTAGGAAAGTAGACCGACCGGTAAATCGAGAGCTTTGTCTTTCGACTCAGCTCCTACTTCACCACAACAGTCCAATGCAGCGACTGTATCACTGCAGCCGCTGCACCGATCCGCCTGTCGATCTCACGCTCCATCCTTCCCTCACTCGTGAACAAGACCCCGAAATACTTGAACTCCTCCACTTGGGGCAAGGACTCCCCACCCACCTGGAGAGGGCAAGCCACCTTTTTCCGGTCGAGAACCATGGCCACGGATTTGGAGGTGCTGATTCTCATCCCAGACGCTTCACACTCGGCTGCAAACCGTCCCAGTGCATGTTGCAGGTCCGGGTTTGATGAAGCCATCAGAACAACATAGTCTGCAAACAGCAGAGATGAGATCCTGTGGTCCCCAAACCGGACACCCTCCGACCCCTGACTGCGCCTAGAAATTCTGTCCATAAAAACTATGAACAGAACCAGTGACAAAGGGCAGCCTTGAGGAGCCCCTCATGCACTGGCAATGCATGTTAGACATCGTTGTACTTAGTTTATAGAACTTTTCTCCGTAAGATTATTACAGCAAAGATTGATGTCCAGAGATTTCTTGCAAAAGCAGTTGATTGTTTGTATTTATTTATATTATTAAAGGCGCAATGGACGATTTTTCGGCAATTTGAGAACACAGGCGGAAGTGCGCATGCGCACTCCCCCGTGCGGACTGATACAACACACACGTGCGTTTGTTTATTAGCGCGACGGATTGCATCGCATCGCTCGTCTCCCGTAGATTTCTGTCCACTTCTGCGTCAGCTCGAACTGTCTTTCTCCGTCTTCATTTTGCCCCGTACACTGAGGGAACTATATTATGATAGATCAATGCGCTTAGACACGCGGAAATGTGGGACGAGCCACACGCGGCTGCAGGTGAGCAGTAGGTGCGTTTTATGATTGATACGTGGCAGGACTAATCGGCAGAACACGCCACGAGGAAATAAGACTCAGATTTATGCCAAAAAAATCGTCCATTCAACCTTTAAGTTATTTACGCCCCTGTAGTATTTTGCGACCTGTTTCCAGTCTATTAGGCCCTGATTTCTGTATGGAAATGGTAAAACAGATTTGTAAATGTACACGAAAAAATCAATTGTCCATTACTAAATATATTGTCCTTTTCCCATGTTTTATTTTGATTTAGAAAACCATGAAATTACTTATTCAGTGACATTTCATGTTTCTTTTGATGTGGCTATTGTTTTATTATTAAGAGATTCTTTGTCATTTATTTTTTTGTCATTTGCATTTGCAGCATAACCTCATTCCTGAGCACACAACACATGCACCAGCAGAGGGCGACACACCTTCTGCCTGTGGAATGAGGGCATTAAATAAGGCTAAAACAGCAGTGCAGTCTGCTGCAATTGAATGAAATTGATTGTAATTTTGTAACGCCCTAAACCACTAAACAAGAGTGTTGTTTAACAAAAGAAGAAAAGGAATAAACATAAAACACAGAACACGAAGAGTGAAAATTGAAATAAAAATACAAATTGACATCTGGCCCAACATCAAGAATCAAAATGAAAGGTCACCTGACAGACCCACTGACTTTAGAAAGAGGGACAAGACTGTTTACTTTGTACCCAGAACCATTGGCCCAATATATTAGACAATAGGAGGGAAAAAATGGTTTCTCAAGTGATGGGACAGAACATAAAATTGCCTGCTACACAGACGATGCTCTATCATATTTGACCAAACCATTAATGTACAAACCCAGTATGATGCATTTTCTTGATGATATTGGCTAAATGTCTGTTCAAACTGAATGTACAAAAAAACTGAAATTCTTTCTTACTGGCTATGACTTTTGAAAGACTGAACCAGGATTGAACCAGGCCTGAACCAGGATGGACGTGCCTTTGCAGATAAACTCTAGAGCCAGAAACACAGAGACCAGGCTCTTCTTCTATAGCAGAGGTCCAGACTGGCGAGGGGAATTCAGGCAAAGTGAGGTCCACAATTTAAGGTGAAAATGTGTCAGATGAAGGTGAACGGACTTTGGAAACATGAAGAATTTTAAGCTTTGGCAAAAATATGCTCGAGGAATTTTTTCTATGTGATTTGTGAGGTGGATGGAGGAACTCAATCTGTTTTTTCTGTATTCTTCTGTATTTAAGGCGCTGTCAGCGTTAACTATTTTCTTTGTGTTTGCAGGTGCCTGAGCAGTGACGGACCATGTCGTATGGTTGGGCTGAGGATGATGGTGACCTGCTATTTGGAGCCGTGCGACTGGTTTCTACTGCTCCTGTCACAGGTAATGTAACGCTATAGGTTGTAGTCTCTATAGGTTATAGTCTCTATAGGTTATAGTCACTATAGGTTATAGTCTCTATAGGTTATAGTCTCTATAGGTTATAGTCTCTATAGCAGTGGTGGCCAATTATTTTCCTCCGAGGGCCATATTCGAATCCAGGCAAGGAGCGGAGGGCCGGCCCGCGATCATTGGTGTGAAGAAAAGAAAAATCCCAAAAATTAAATATCAAATTAAATATCCCTTTTCTTTCAAATATAGGCTACTGAATCTATTATTTAATTCATTTCACGTCACATTTATTAAGGATACAAGTTCAGACAGATGCCTGAGGGCAAAAAAGGAAGGAAGGAAGGTTTAGAGTTTAGGATACCTTCAACCTCTATCAACGTGGTGAACAGGACCTCTTTGGCCTACTTCACCGACCTCTCCCAGGCTCCACCGAAGTGAGGAGCGTACGGTGGGTTAAAGTGGAAGTTGATTGTATGCTTGGCCAACTGTTGCTGTAATTCTGGGCCCAGTTCGTGCCTCGGTCTGACCACAGCTCGTATGGCTTTCCCCTGCATGCAATAAACCTGCGTAAAGACATAAGAAAAGAGTCAGTGTCAAGGCTAGGCAGGAGATCCAAGTGCACACATCGGGTGTTGAGGCACTTGTAGATGATCCCCCAGCGCTTCTCTCTCCTGTGGCCAATCTTCACCAGGTATGGGCCGAAACAGCTGTCTGGGTCTACATCTGTGGCCTGACGCAGACGTCCTCCAACTCTAATTAGTCCGCTGAGGCTGTCGTATTCAGGAGAGAGAGCACTCAGGTTGCTGCTGGAGGGTACAGTGTGGCCTGTTCAGAGAGCTTGAAGATTCTCGGGAAAACTGTCCGTTTGTGCAGAGCGAAGCAACCGTGTCTCTGCCTCGAGACGCTCGGCTGCAGTGAAGGGACCAGGTTGTCCAGCGTTGCATACTGTGCTGGATCTGGGGCGTGCATGGAGTTGGGCTCCACGCACGCGGGGCTTGGGAGTGCAGCGGTATGGCCACAAAATGCTGCTTTCTTGAGCTCCTCACTGCCACAGTCTGTGAGCTCTGTCAGGGTCTGTGGCCACATGTCCGGTGTTCGAGTCAGAAAGTATGGCCCGTCAGACCAGCGGCTGGAGACAGTCAACTCTGCCAGACGTTTGCCTCTAGTGAGGTCATCAGTGGGTTCACATAATGCCACTGCTCTGGGGATGTCAGCTTGTGGATCTCGCAGATTCGAGTCCCTACAAATACCTTGTAGCGGCAGGAGTTGAACTGGATCCATTGCAGCACTGTGGTGGAATCTGTCCACAAGAAGAGAGACAGCAGTGGAATTGTGAGTTCTGTTTGGAGCATCTAGCATTGCTAGGGCTTTGACACCTGCTTGCAGGGCGTGACTTTGGACCGGGCCATGACAAATGAAGTGGAAATGTACATTTGGTTCTTCACTCTGAGATAGGCTACTGCCCCATAAGCCCTCTCAGAGGCATCACAGAATATATGGGCCTCATATGTCACACTGTTGCTTTGTTGAATAACTTTGTGCATAACAGCAAGGAATGACAATGTGCTGAAGATGTGACAGCTCTCCCTCCCATTCCAGCCAGGACTGAAGCAGCGTGCCTTCTATGGGCTCATCCCATCCTCTCTCTGTGCTCCACAGGGCCTGCACAATAAGCTTTGCTCTTGTGGTGTATGGGCAGATATAACCCAGTGGGTCATACTGACTGGCCAGGACTTTAAGCAGTGTGGGAGTTTTGTAGGTCACTGGGCGGTACGTGTATCCCAGGACGTAGGTTGGGCAATGCCAGCTGAGACCCAATGTTGATTCCTGGGGATCAAGACATTTGGAGTTGAGCCACAACTCACACCTATCTGACCTGGCTGTGCTGGGTAGATGAGCAACCACTTCAGGGATGTTACTGGCCCATTGGCGTATTTCAAATCCACCTTGGAGGAAAAGATCTCTCATTTTGTCGATGAGAGCCTTGGCTTCTTGTGGGTCGGAAAGGGACTGCAAACAGTTAAAACAGTAAAAAGCTGTGTGCACTGCATCATAGATGTCCTGCTGGGTGTCTTTGTGCGCCCTCAGATGGCACTGTAGTGCAAAGATAGCACAGCAGGGGCCACACGTAGTCCCAAATGGCAGGACTCTCCACTCATAAACGTCTGGGGGCCGCTCTGTTTCACCATCTCGCCACATGAACTGTAGGAGGGGGCGGTCCTCTGGAAGCAGCTGGAACTGGTGAAACATGGCTTTTATGTCCCCGCTAACAGCCACAGGAAACTGCCGTAAGCGGAGGAGCACGCCGAGCAGCATGGGGCCCAGTGGAGGTCCTGGCAGGAGGTAGTGGTTGAGGACGGTCCCCTGGAACTCAAAAGAGCAGTTAAAGACAACCCTAGACTTGTTGTTATGATGTACTATGTGGTGTGGTACATACCAAGATTCAGTAGAGTTATGTATCTCGTCTGGAGTCAGCTTAACAACATAGCCTGTGTCTACTAACCTTTTGATCTCTTTGTTGTAAGTGAGTGCTAGATCAGGATTCCTAGCTAGCTTACGTTCTGTGGATCTCAGGAGGCCTTTGACTACTTTGAGGTGTGGTAAATCTTTCCTCCTGAGCAGGGGAGTGGCATATCTCTCTATCCCTTCTTCAGGAACTCTAATGGTCTTGGCCTCTAACATAGCTATGGCTTCTACATCCTCTTTAGAGCGTGTAACCTCCTTTTCTGGTCTGTAGAGGCGAGCGTCTAGTTGCCACAGACACTGTACATTCTGCTGTAGGGCTTCTGCAGGAGAAAGGCATGATATGTTCAGGCAGTGCACCTCCCCCTGCTGTGTAGGCAGACTGCTGTTTGGACCCTGGATGGTCCACCCGAGCTTGGTGCAAATGGCCACGGGCCAGTGGGCTGCCCCACGCAGGACTGGACCGACAGGAGTGATGAGGTGAGCATGAGCATTGTCAGAGCCAATTAACACCAAAGGCTGCACCTGTGTAAACCCCTCAAGCTGTACACGCTGTAGGTGGTGATACTTCTCCTTTAAGAGCTGTACTTGGTATGACTGTTCAGCTTGACTCAATTGTGTAGCTGTGAAGGCCTGCGTTATCTTGCAGCAGGTTTTCGGCTTGAACTTCGGTGAGAGCTGTAATGAGACATAGGCTCCCTGTACCTGGATCACATCATGACGGATAGTCCTCAATGAAAGGGTTTCTTCTGCCTGTTCCACCCTATGAATTTGACTGCCGCTGGTTTTATCTGAGCCGTCATCCAGGAGAGTAAATGTGTCCAGGGACTTGCTGTCATGGTGTAGCTGAACAGAAACAACCTTGAGCATAACACGCCCTGAGTGTCCGAGAGGACCCATGAAGATCCTGCAGGTGCTCACAGTTAAAGGCAGTATGGACGATTTTTCGGCGATTTGAGAACGCAGGCGGAAGTGCGCATGCGCACTTCCCCGTGTGGACTGATAAAACACACACGTGCGTTTGTTTATTAGCGCAACGGAGCGCATCGCATCGTTCGTCTCCCGTAGATTTCTGTCCACTTCTGCGTCAGCTCAAACTGTCTTTCTCCGTCTTCATTTTGCCCCGTACACTGAGGGAACTATATTATGATAGATCCATGCGCTTAGGCACGCGGAAACGTGGGGACAAGCCTGACGCGGCTGCAGGTGAGCGGTAGGTGCGCTTTATGATTGATACGTGGCAGGACAAATGATTTATCCACGCCACGAGAAAATATGACAAAAAAATTGCTGAAAAAAATCGTCCATACCACCTTTAAGATGTTAGGGTCACATTTCTCAGCTTCAGCCAGGTCATGTAGAACTAACAAGTGCTGATCTCCACAACTGCTGCACGGTTTCTTCAGGGTACACAGATCAGAAGAGCGTTTACGGCCACAGTGCCAACATTTGGATTTATCCTTTATCCAAGAGGCTACAGCTTTAAGGTCTAGTTTCTTGAAGTCTTCACAGCCACTAAGGTAGTGCTCTGCACCTTCATAGTAAGGGCAATATGGCTTAAACTTCTGCCTCTGCTTAGAAGGGACTGACGGAGAAGCTTGTGCCCTGGGCTCTGGCTTTGGTTGTGTTTGAGCAGGATCTGAGCCATAATAAATGCAGGTAGACTTACTCTGTGACTTGGGCCCTGTAGTGCCTCTTGGGTTGCTTCTCTCTTGGCGTGCCTGGTCTGCCGGCTGAGGTTGAGAGGGTTGAGCCATTCCGAGATGTCATACATGTTGTATGTGCGGCTGCTACCAGGGCGAATGATGCCACGTGTGATGCAGTACTCGATGAAACTGTTCCTGTAGCTTGGAGGGAGCTTGGTGAGTAGTCTGTCGACATGTGAACCACACTGAAGCTCACTGGCTGCAACACCATCCATAGAACTGAGGAGACCGACCAAGCTGTATACTGCTTGGGAGAAAACGTTGAAGGCCTGAGTGTCATCAGCCCTAATAGGAAGGCAATTAGGTATGGCACTCAACTCACTCTGGACTAACTGCCTTGGTTGTTCGTACCTCTGATCCAGCGCCCGCATAGCACTAGTGTAGGGAGTGCGGTGATGGATGTAGCGCCGGGCCACCTGTGCAGCACTTGGATGCTCTAAATGATCTAGCAGGATGTGGATTTTATACTCCTCTGTGAGATGAGTATGTGGGTCAAGTAAACTGTCTAGCCCCTTCTTCAGTAATGCAAAGTCACTTCCTGTGCCTGACCTGAACATCGCCAGCTTAGGTTTAGGGATGCCATATGAAGAAGCTAAAATAATTTCCATCAAGTTCGGCGGGGTTAAATCTGCTGTAGAAGTGTGATAGCCATTGGCTGCATCAGTGGGTGGAGCAACATATTGTTGGTTAAGGGCAATAGGCTGCTGTACTCCTGCCACCCGTGACGGCTGATTCATGGGTGTAGAGTAGTGTCTACTAAAAGATGCAGGCGCATGAGGCTGTGCAGAGTAAAGCTGGTTAGAACTGGGTGGAGGAGGCAGATGTTGCAAACTCGGGCTGTACAGGTGTTGGTCTCGACTTTCTTTCAAGCTGCATTGATTGGGCTACTCAAACGGCAGGTTTGCCGCTCAGGATGAATAGCATGATCGGCTCTAGGTGGGAGAGCAGGTAGTGGAGCAGGCCGAACTACCGGAATAACTCTCGGGTGTTGAGCAGGCTGGACAATAACGCTCGTACTTACTGCAGCAGGTTGCACTGGCCTAAGCAACAGGTTCACATGAGTTTTGCTGTCCTGCATTGGGGTTGATACTGGTTCAGCTGGTTCAGGTATAAGCGGAAGAGAATAAACTCGCACATAACTGCGCTGACGAAGAGGGCTACTTAACTTACAGTCTCGCTCTAGGTTTTCCACGCACTTGGTAAATGCACTGCTGGTTTCCGTCATAGTGACTTGCATCTCTTTCATTATTGTCAGCACTTTGTCCCAAACATTCTCAATTTTCTCCCATCTAGACCTCTCCTCCTTATCTGATTCTCCTGAAATGCTGTCAGATAAGTCCTCTGGATCAAATAAGCCATGTTTGTAGTCTGCCAGATGTCCTGGAAGCTTCCTGCTCCTGCATGGACGGGGACCAAACTCTGGACTCTTCTCCTGAGGCGCCTCATCTTGATTCTGTGGAGTAGTCATCCCGTTGACTCAGCCAAGGATCATCCGTCTCGAAGGACCGCTTGTGCGATACTATGTGTGTACTATGCACTGATTACTGATCGATCTTCAACTGAGTCTTCCTCGGTCAGAAGGAACAAGCTTAAAAGCTAAGCTTACAAATATAGTTAGGCGAGTATTTTTTGATAAGTTGTTTCGCGAGCCCGCCGACGTCAAAAACGGAGATTCTAAATAAAAAAAATATATATATTTTTCCTGTTTTCGCGGATTTTCCGCAGTTTTTTTGGCCCAAACCTCAATAAAAATAAAAAATTATTCTGCACCAGCATCTCCGACCTCCGACCATTTCTGAACGACCCCGAGTTCATCCGAACGTAAGAGAGCTCTCGCAACTCACGGCTTGACCATAGATCCATGAGATCGACTGGTAGATTACCATGAAGGACGCGGGGTGGGCGTGGCTTCGGCTTGGGCTCCCATTCATTGAACTCGTGTTCGAACAAGGAAATGAAGAATAATTTTGTCGTTGCCATTTAAGTAGCACAAGCCCTACTCATGTCGAAATATATACGCAATACATGTAATATACTTGTATTGCGTATGTTTAGCCGAGCCAGGTACGAGGCGAGAGTGTCTTCAGACTTGTTTATTGAACATGTGCGGGAACTCCGGAAGTACCAGTACGGACTGCAGTAGGGACATAATACGCGATTGCGCAATACATTACAGTCGACATGTCCAGCTCGCCTGGAGTCACACGTTCTCTTCTGATCGCATTGTACGGACGCTGCTGAGCTGCGTGTCCACAACTCGAGCGTGTGAAAGATTACTACACCGTTGGATCAAATCACTGTGGCCAAATTTAAGCTCAATAAGACATTTTCATTCATTGCACACTTTGTGTTCCTGTCAAGACTCAATAAAGTTTATCGAACTGACTTGTTTGGTCACGGGATGATTCATTTTCTGAGAAGCTGTCAGTCTGGGTTAGTTTATGACATTGAAGGTATTTTTGTACACCGCAGTATAATAACAGTTATTTTCAATGTCTTGCATTGATAACTATAATTATGTAGATAATGTAGAGAGATGGGCGTAGGGCCTATATTCTAAGAATCTAAGAAATGTATTTAGAATACAATTTTATTTTTAAATTCAACTCAGACTTTTGGATGGTAAATATGTGATTTGATAATGGGAAAATAAAATTTTATTTTCATTTTTATTCCGTCCTCCCCTTTTAAAAATGCCAAGGAAAATCCGTGAAACAACAAATTAAAAACCTCTCGCCTTACCAATAAACCTTAACTTTCCCCATAAACGTGTCATAAAATACAAAGTAAACTACACTATATATACATGAGGCACTATTTACAATGAAATATACAGGATAAGAGATTGAATTATGGACATACATGACAAGGGGGTGGCAACGTGGTTTTGTGACGTCGGTGAATGAGCTCTATAGGTATAGTCTCTATAGGTTATATTTACTATACTATAGTGACTATAACCTATAGTGACTATAACCTATAGTGACTATAACCGTTATAGTCACTATAGGTTATAGTCTCTATAGGTTGTAGTCACTAAAGGTTATAGCAGGGGTGGGCAAACTACGGCCCGCGGGCCACATGTGGCCCATTTGTCTTTATAATCCGGCCCGCCCGCCAAGAAATATTTTTTGCCCTCAGGCATCTGTCTGCACTTGTATCCTTAATAAATATGATGTGAAATGAATTAAATAATAGATTCAATAGCCTATATTTGACAGAAAAGTGATATTTATTTGATATTTGATTTTTTAGATGTTTTTTTTTCACACCAATGATTGCAGGCCGGCCCTCCGCTACTTGCCTGGATTTGAATATGGCCCTCGGAGGACAATAATTGCCCACTCCTGGGTTATAGTCACTATAGGTTATAGTCCATATATCTGGAGCCCCAGTCCTCACTCAGTGCCCTAAACTCAATCCGGGGCGTCTTAAAGGTCCCATATCATGCAAAATCGACTTTTCAGAGCATTTAACTTTTTTACAGTGCTATTTGTGCCTCATACTGTATATGTGCCCAAAGTATTTTTTTGATTAATTCACGCAGTTTTTAGCTACAGAACAGACTATATCCTTTCCTAGAAACTGCAAATTGACGGGGGTAGCCAAAACAGCTCGTCATAATCACGAACCCGCGACACCATTCCCCCCACGCCCGTCCTCCTCTTCTCCCCTCCTCTTCTCCCCTCCTCCTCTCCCGTCCTCCTCTCCCCTCCTCCTCTCCCGTCCTCCTCTCCCCTCCTCCTCTCCCCTCCTCCTCTCCCCTCCTCCTCTCCCCTCCTCCTCTCCCTGGCTGCGCAGAGGGGGAAAGGGGGAGGGAGGGTGAGTGGTGCCGCGGAGTCTGTTGCTCTGCGTGTGAATGAGGAAGAGAGCAACAGCGGTTAGTTTCACGTTGCACAGGAGAGCCTGCTGCGCTGTGAATCTTTGGACTTGTGTTGTGGAACTTACAACAAAGTTACATTTGAGTGCTGGCACAGACGATGGAGCGCGAGAGATTTACAGCTGTGTCTCCACGAGACTTTGTCACGGGTGGGCGGGATCGCTCTTCGCAAGGGTGGAGGCGAATCTCAAACTAAGCCGTTTGCATTTCCGATTTGTGAGCAGGGTCCAAGGTATGGGTGATATTTCATAACTATTATGTTATGGGTGTTGCACAACCCTTATTATGATCAAATATACCCTTAGAATAGACTACAAAAGGGGAAAAAAGCATCATATGGCACCTTTAAAACTCATACACCCTAGTTAGTCAAAATCTAGCCATGGAGCCTAAATAATGTGGAAAAATAGTACATCAAATTTTACACCAGAACACCAGAAATTACATGTGATTTTTTTTCTTCAATTTTCTAATAAATGTGCCACTTCTCTAGAGATCCTGAGTCACTTTTGCCACAACCAAAATTTGGCCTGGCAGTTTGTCCTGAGCTCTGCACTTTGTGTCCATGACATGGCAGCAAACCTCAGGGCAGCTGTGGCTTGTACTGATATTCAGGAGTGTTGGGTGACAATGTCAATTTTCTTGAGTGACCAAATTTATCTTATTTTACTTGACAGGAACAGGAGCTTTAGTCAAAGAAAACAAGAGGCTTTGTACCAGACTCTAGCTTTAAAAGACATACATACATAAACTGGACTAACAACATAAAACAATGCAATGCAAAGACATAAATAATATGACCATTTCATCATAATACAATAAATCTGATCTGGTGAATGTGCGAATTTCTGTGTTTTAGGCAGGCAATACATCATGTACCACGGCACCAGCAGCGCCAATGCTCTGGCCATCTGGAATGACAACCGTTTTAAACAGTCCACAGGCGGGATGCTGGGCCCCGGGGTGTACCTGAGCCGGGACGTGGAGAAGGCCAGCCGCTACCCCATCAATCACCCTGAACATGACAGAGTGGTCATCAGGGTCCTGGTCAACGTTGGGAAAGTGAAAAAAATCGATAGCCTGGACCACCCTCTGCGGGAGACCTGGCACGACCACGGGTACAACACGGCGTGGGTGCCCCCCAACTGCGGGATGGTGCTAAGTGGACTGGAGGAGGACTGCGTGTGGAACCCCGGTAGAATCCAGATCATCAAAGTCTTTAAACCACAGCTTGCTTGTCAGACCTAAGTTAAATCGCATGTATATGTAAGTCACATTCTGCCGTAACAGATGTATGCATTAGTACAATCCTTAAATAAAGTTTTTGGAAAAATACAAATATGAATTGTGACTTCTTGAGTCCTCATGAGGCTCTCATTTTTAAATGTCCCTTTTCCTGCCACATGATTCTGAGCGGAGGCACTTCACTTTAATGATGAATATGAACCTGGTGCGATGGTTGGCCCATAATGCAGCCTGGCTTCTGTCAATCTGCCCCAGGGCAGCTGTTGCTACAGTAGTTTACCATCGCCAAATGTCGAGTAAAAGAATAAAACACTGTAAAGCGCTCTGGTGGAAGGAGTTACGCTGTAAGTACATTACATGATTTTACTTTAGGCTTAAATGTACTTTCAAACAGACCTGGTCTGGTCCAATCAGAGCCTAAGAAACATGACCCGCACGTGCACTTCTGTGCTCGGGCGCGTGGGGGCGCGTGGGGGCCTCTCTCACCGCTGCTGCTGATGCAGAGACAGAGGCGGCCGCACTGGGGGCCCCTGAGCCCTGCCCTCCTCCTCCAGCAGCTCTCGCGCTGTTGGCTCCGGGCACGAGGGTTCATCCTGCTGTGAGGTGCTGGCGCGCGGGGCACGGGGCTCGTGAGGATGCTGACGCCCGGTAACTCTTGCGCGCGGAGGCCGTGCCGCCGCTCGCGCTCCGCGGCGCTGCTCGCGGCAGTGGCCGTGCTGCTGCTCATGCAGACGCTCGCGCTGTGGAACTTCAGCGGCCTGGACTCGAGCGCGAGCCGCGAGAGGAGAGAGGCGCGAGGAGGGGAGCTCGCGCGGAGGAGACTGCAGCGGAAAGGAGACACGCGCATCCCGCCACCGCCGCCGCTCAAGTCTGCCGCGCGGAACCAGCTGCACGCGGTAAGTGCGCGTTTATCCACGCGACGTTTGAGCGCGAGTCCCGAGGCTCGTGAGGCGGTGATGCAGCTGTGACCATCAAGAGGAGACCGCGGTGAAGTTAGTTTCACGTTGGACGTTGGACATTCGCCTCCGCAACTAGAGCGGGAGCTTCCTCTGAGTGTGCCCCGCCTGCAGTAGCTCGACACAGGGAGCTGCGCGCTGAAGTGCCGCTTGGTACGCCAGTTAGGGACCGTCTCTAAAGTACCGTTTGTTATCTTAAAAAATATAAACATATTTATAAAAAAAACAAAAAAAACAACAACATTGAGCATGAATCCAAGTTGCAAATCCTAGATGTCATAGTCCTTTTGGGCTAAAAAATTAACCCTTTGTAGATTTTTAAAGAATATTTTTAGTCAAAAAACAAGGATTCTTTATAATAGCTCCTAAGTCAGCTGACCTAGAAAGTCAAACCCAAGTAATTATAGTAGTTGTGGTCTCCAGGTATCACGCACACCTTTTACTTTTTCAATTTAACCCTTTATAGATTTTTAAGGAATATTTTTTGTCAAAAAACAAGGATTATTTTCAATAGCTCCTAAGTTAGCAAACCTAGATAGTAAAAGCTAAGTGATTATAGTAGTTGTGGTCTCCAGGTATCACGCACACCTTTTACTTTTTCAAATTAACCCTTTGTAGATTTTTAAGGAATATTTTTCGTCAAAAAACAAGGATTCTTTTCAATCGCTTCTAAATCAGCTGACCTAGAAAGTCAAACCCAAGTTATTATAATAGTAGGCGAAATAAGAACAAAATAGGGACAAAACAGGAACAAAACGGGACGGCAAAATAGGCACAATACAGGATCAGAACAGAGCAGGAACAAAACAAAAAGAAGCCAAGAAGGAACTAAACAGCAGAGGGGGGCGTGCCCAAGCCGCTGCAGACCACCACAGGAGACCTGCAATATTACCAGTGGAATTACTACATTCAATCGAAACTGATCTAAATAAATTCTCGGCACATACCGGGCATGGTTGACAGAGTAGCACACGATACTTCCTTAGCTGCTCAATGGGATCGCTCCACACCACAGGCTGCATCCAAACTGAGTGGACCAGCGCATGCAACGTTGGCCAGCTGTTGCCGCACAACAGCGCCTTCGCCGCAATCTGCGGCACGTGCTCATGGACAAGGCGTTAAAAGCCAAACGGGTGTACTTGACCGGTGTATCTGGGGCAAACCGGGATTTAGGAGCGTTGAAACTGAATGACTGAGGAGAATTGGGAGTTCATTACCTGCTAGGTGATTTGCCAGAGCCCCGGACTGGATTATGGGTGCCTGTGGCACTGCAGCGGCACTACCGGAAGAATTTAATTCATGAATTTGTGAAATGAATGAATCGAAGCCGCGGGATTGTCATTACCTGGAATGGAGGACGGAGTGGCCAACAACCAAGGCCCGGAAGAGCGTGTGGGCGAAACGAGAGGCGGATGAGGAGGGCGCGCTTAAATTGTCTGCCAGCTGAGCGCCACGGAGCGGCAGGTAAGTGTACCCTCAGCACAGGCCTCTACAGCCCATATTGCCACATTCCACCCCCCCCGAAATGCATCGTCGCCCCGACGATGAAACACAACTTAACACCAAGGCCTAAAAACTGCTTGTGTCAGCCTGGAGGATGACACAGGAGCACCTTGGCCGGATGGTTGTTCAACTAGGGACCTTGGAATACGGTGGGGATTTAGGTATTGGCCAGCGGTCGTGCGAGTGGACCGGCGTACAGATGCCTCGCTGAAGCCAGGATTGGCCACAGCGTCAATTGCTGGCGGAGCCTGGTCAGTGACCACGGTGGGGAGAGCAACTAATGGTTCTTGAGCACTCGGCACGTGTAATGGGACGTGGGAGGAGTTTTGGGGCACAACTGTTGGCTGCCGCACCGGCGGCTGTAAAAACAAATCATCCTCAAATGACTGTTCATCTTCTACGATTGGTGCTACAGGTGCATCCGGAAGATTTACACCAGGGACAGTGGCAGGGGAGTCAATGCAAAGCAGGGCCTTCAACGAGGATCGGTGGACCCTTTTTACCTTGGTTTGTTGATCCACAGGAGCCACCGTGTACACCACACCATCTTCCCTTGGGGCTTGCAGGACAACATAGGTTGAGGACCCCACAGGTCTTGGGTCTTCCGACAACCCCTAGCACTGTAATCGCAAAGTAGCACCAGCTGGCCTTCCTTAAATGGCACATCTATGACCCGTTGGTCATGATTTGCCTTTCTGCGTGAGGCCGCCAGACGCAATCTTTCTCTTGCCCCGTTGAAAGCCACCTGAAGACGCGTCTGGTGCTCTTTTCACCCACTGTTACGAACCTAGGGATTCTGTAGGGGTGTCAGCTCCCTGGGCAGTGGGAGTCAGCACCCTCTCCTGGTTGCCAGGTGATTCTCTCCACTGCAGGTCCCTCCTAACACACCTTAGGATCGTTTGGCTTGAGTGGAGCCAGCCTGGATATAAAGGAGGCTGGTGGGAGCAGTCTCTCTCTCTCTCGCCACGCCCCAAGACTGGTTGCTGTACTGTGTGGCAGCACAGTTTAATTCTGTTTATTTTTGCACATTTTCATTGCAACGATACATATCACACTACACTTAGTTAGTTGCCATCTACACATATACATTAGTTTCTTTTGCAGGGCCTGATTATTTATAATAAAAATATACTATTAATTATTGTGAGTGCTGTGTGGACTCCCCTCTTTGTTTGGCTGCCGTTGAGCCGGGTGGTCGTAACACCCACTCATGCACACTTCCCCCCCCCACGGGGTCTTGCACCCTACCCAACAAGCAATCAATAGGCAGACGTGGTTCTTGCCCAAACATCAGGAAGAATGGAGACTCACCAGTGGACTGGTGGAGAGTGGTGTTATATGCGTAGAGCACCTGGGGTAAGCAACCACTCCAGTCCCTCTTACGGGATGCAGGAAGAGCACGCAACATATTGTGAAGTGTTCAATTGAACCGCTCACACTGCCCATTTCCTGCTGGGTGGTACGGAGTAAGATAAGACAAGATAAGATATATTCCTTTATTGTCCCACATGGGGAAATTTCATTGATGCAACGCAGGTAGATACCGAGGTAGATACAGAAGAAAAGAACAGATCACTTATAGGAAGTTTGAAAAACACTTTCAGTAGAAGATCTCTTATAAACAAAAACTCCCATTACCCAACAAGGGATGGAGGGGAAAAATAATAAAGATAAAAATAAATACATAAATACATAAATACCATTGCATGTGATCACGACCGTAATTGCACATGAATATGTGTCACGACGGCACATATTGCACATATGACGGAATTGCACATTGTTAAGTCAGTATTGCGAGTGTTCAGGACTAATATAAAGTCTGATAGCAGCAGGAAGGAAAGACCTGCGAAACCTCTCCTTCACACAGCGAGGGTGGATCAGTCTCTCACTGAAGCTGCTCTCCAGAGCGGACTGCAGGGGGTGGCACTCATGGTCAAGCATAGATGTGAATCCAGCCAGGACCCTTCTGTCCCCCACCTCCTGCACCGAGTCCAGAGCGCAGCCCAGGGCGGAGCTGTACTTCTTGATGACTTTGTCCAGCCTCCTCCTCTCCCTCTCTGCGATGCTGCTGCTCCAGCAGGCCACACCGTACAGGAGGGCTGATGCCACCACAGAGTCGTAGAAGGTCTTCAGGAGTGGCCCTGTCACTCCAAAAGACCTGAGTCTCCTCAGGAGGTAGAGCCGACTCTGGCTCTTCCTGTACAGTGCGTCTGTGTTATGAGTCCAGTCCAGTTTGTGGTTCAGATGAACACCCAGGTACTTGTATGAGTCCACTCTCTCAATGTCCCTTCTCTGGATGTTCACTGGTAAGGGGGCAGTGGGGTGGCGTCTGCGGAAATCCACCACCATCTCCTTGGTCTTCCCCGCGTTGATGAGGAGGTGGTTCCGCTAACACCAGTCCACAAAGTACTGCGCCAGTCCCCTGTACTCTGCATCATCGTCGTCCGTGATGAGTCCGATGATGCCAGAGTCATCAGAGAACTTCTGCAGTGTCGTGTCTGAAGTGTCTGCAGTGTAAAGGGTGAAGAGAAAGGGCGCGAGGACAGTGCCCTGGGGCGCCCCCACACTGCAGGTCCGAGTGTCAGACACACAGTCCCGTGCTCTCACAAACTGGGGTTGGTCTGTGAGGTAGTCCAGGATCCACTCTGCCAGGTCATACTCCACACCAGCAGTCTCCAGCTCGTCCCTCAGGAGCTGATGGTGTTGAAGGGGCTGGAAAGATCGAAGAACAGGAACCTCACAGAGCTGCCAGGCTTTTCCAGGTGAGAGAGAGAGCGGTGCAGCAGGGAGATGATGGCGTCCTCCACTCCAATGCCAGGTCGGTATGCAAACTGCAGCGGGTCCATGACTGAGCTCACGGTGGAGCGGAGGTGGTCCAGGACCAGCCGCTCCAGTGTCTTCATCAGGTGGGACGTGAGAGCCACCGGCCTGAAGCTGTTGAGGTCTTTGGCGCGCGGTGTCTTGGGCACAGGTACCAGACAGGAGGTCTTCCAGACCTGTGTTACCACCCTCAGCTTCAGGCTCATGTTGAAGACATGCTCCATAACTCCACACAGTTCATCTGCGCAGGACTTAAGGAGCCTGGGGCTGATGCCGTCAGGTCCTGCTGCCTTCCTCACTTTAATCCTCTTCCGCTCACTCCTCACAAGTGCTGCTGTGACAGTCAGTGGTTGGCAGGGGGACTGTGTGCTGGGGGGATGGGTGAGTCCAGGCGAAGTGGGGAGCTGATGGTCCGGGGCGGAGAAATGAAGAGGAACGGATGCAGGGCATTGTCCAGCTGTGGAAGAGGGAGCATGCAGCTGTGCAGGGGGAGGGGTGGGTGACCAATCAAATCTCAAGAAGTGAGCATTTAAATCATTCACCCACTATAGATCCCCCTCTGTCTGGGCAGGGGAGATTTTGAAGCCCAAGATGGTTTTCAGGCTTCTCCACACACCCTGAATGTTCTTCTGCTGCAGCTGCTCCTCCATCCTCCTCTTGTAGCCGGCTTCAGCCTGCCTGATCTTCCTCCTCAGCTTTTTCTGCACAGTCCTCAGCTCCTCCTTGTTCCCTGACCTGAAGGCTCTCTTCTTCTCCTTCAGCAGAGCCTTCAGTTCACGGATAATCCATGGCTTGTTGTTTGGAAAACACCGCACCGTCCGGGAGGGAACAATGTTCTCAAAACAGAAGTTGATGTAGTCCGTGATGCACTCTCTGATGGTGTTGATGTCCTCCCCATGGCCGTAAAGCTCAGTCCAGACAGTGGTGCTGAAGCAGTCCCTCAGAGCCTCCTCGCTCTCAGCAGACCACATCCTCACCACACGGGACACCACAGGCTGCCTGCGCATGATGGGTTCATACACAGGCCTCAGATGTACAAGGTTGTGGTCCGAGCTGCCCAGGGGAGGGAGGGGGGAAGAAGAATAAGCCTCTTTGGTGTTGGCAAAAAACAAGTCCAATGTTCTATTGTTTCTGGTGGGGCAGGTGACATACTGGGTGTATGTTGGTAGAACAGAAGAGGGAGAAGTGTGGTTAAAGTCACCAGAGATGAGGAAGAGAGCCTGTGGATGCTGTGTTTGCAGCCTACAAGTGCAGGAGAGCAGTGCTTCACAAGCATATTCAGCATTGGCACACGGGGCCACATAGACTACAATCAAAATCACATGCGAGAACTCCCGTGGCAGATTAATATGGCCTCATGCCAATAGCCAATAGTTCAATATCCGAGACTTTGTAATCTCATACAGCTTACACAACTGCTGGATGAGAGTGCTCTCAAAGTTTCGTCCCTGGTCCGAGTGTATGCATGCCGGAACACCAAACTTTGCAAACCACTCTGTGACCAGGACTTGCGCCACAGTGGAAGTGTGCTTGTTGCGGGTTGGAACTACAAGTGTGTATTTGCTAAAAACGTCAGTCATGACCAGCACGTTTTCCAGACCAGTGGAGGTCTGCTCTAACAGGGTAAAGTCGATAGCAAGGATCTTGTTTGGCTGTGAAGCCAGTAAGTGGCCCATAAAGGCGTGAGGAACCGATTGGTTGTCCTTTGCATGCTGACATCTCTCGCAAGCCTGGCACCATTGGGCTACCTTCCGTGACATACCTGGCCAATAGCACCGGGAACACAGCAAGGCCAGAGTCCTCTCTATTCCTTGGTGTCCATGCTCCTGATGGACCTGGGTGAGGACATTCTGGACCAAGGCTTTAGGCAGAAGGAGTTGATACACAGCCCCACCACCGTCAGGACGAAACACCTGCCGATACAGCAGCCCCTCTAACTCTACCAGGCGGTCCCACTGGGCCAGCACTAAGAGGGCAGTCGAAGAGAGGGCTCGTCGCTCTTCACGAGTGGGCTGTCGATTTTGTTGCCAAAAGGTCAGGATCTCCTGTATGGCGGGGTCAGACTGCTGAAGCTCGCGGAGGTCAGCAGGGGCAACTTGCGGTAGAAAAGTCACAAGGGACTGTGTTGCCTGTGTAACCATTCCTTGTAGGGCTTGTTTTAACTGCCCAGGCAGACATGTGCCCCAAGTTCCCGGTGCCACTTCCTGTAAGGAAGTGCCAGGCTGGCGAGACAAAGTGTCAGCATTTTGGTTACACTTACCTGAACGATATTTTAATTCAAAATCAAAAGAGGCCAACTGGGCGGCCCAGCGCTGCTCAACAGCTCCCAGTGTGTCTGAGGAGGGATGACTCAGGGGATTGTTGTCCATATAGATCACGCATTTGTGTCCTAGCAGTTACTCCCTGAATTTCTCAGTCAGGGCCCACTTAAGGCCCAACAACTCTAGCTTCATGGAGCTGTAGTTGGACATGTTGCGCTCAGTCGGGCGCAGGCCTCGACTGGCGTACGCAAGAGGTCGTACCTTCCCTTCCTGGTCCTGGGAGAGCACTGCCCCCAATCCAGCATGACTTGCACCAACCTCCAGAATGAATGGGAGGGAGAAGTCAGCGTAGGCAAAGTACCGGGGCCGTGGGGAGCTTGGCTTTTAAGGCCTCAAAGCTCTGCTGACATTCTGTGGTCCAGGGTCCAGTAGCACAGGCCGTTTCCTTGACCGTTTACCAGTCAGTTCAGCAACTCTACGGTGTTTGCTAACTGCTAAAATAATCCTTGATTTTTGGCGGAAAACATTCCTTAAAATTCAAAAAGGGTTAAATTGAAAAAGTAAAAGGTGTTACCTGGAGACTCAACCTACTATAATAACTTGGGTTTGACTTTCTAGGTCAGCTGACTTAGGAGCTATTGAAAAGAATCCTTTTCTTTTGACAAAAAATATTCCTTAAAAATCTATAAAGGGTTAATTTGAAAAAGTAAAAGGTGTGCGTGATACCTGGAGACCACAACTACAATAATCACTTAGCTTTTACTATCTAGGTTTGCTAACTTAGGAGCTATTGAAAAGAATTCTTGTTTTTTGACGAAAAATATTCCTTAAAAATCAACAAAGGGTTAATTTGAAAAAGTAAAAGGTGTGCGTGATACCTGGATCACTTGGGTTTGACTTTCTAGGTCAGCTGACTTAGGAGCTATTGAAAAGAATCATCTTTTTTGACGAAAAATATTCCTTAAAAATCTATAAAGGGTTTTTTTAAATTGAAAAAGTAAAAGGTGTGCGTGATACCTGGAGACCACAACTACTATAATCACTTAGCTTTTACTATCTAGGTTTGCTAACTTAGGAGCTATTGAAAAGAATCCTTGTTTTTTGACAAAAAATATTCCTTAAAAATCTATAAAGGTTTAAATTGAAAAAGTAAAAGGTGTGCGTGATACCTGGAGACCACAACTACTATAATCACTTAGCTTTTACTATCTAGGTTTGCTAACTTAGGAGCTATTGAAAAGAATCCTTGTTTTTTGACGAAAAATATTCCTTAAAAATCTATAAAGGGTTAATTTGAAAAAGTAAAAGGTGTGCGTGATACCTGGAGACTCAAACTATTATAATCACTTAGCGTTTACTATCTAGGCTAGCTGACTTAGGAGCTATTGATAAGAATCCTTGATTTTTGACAAAAAAAATTCTTTAAAAATCTACAAAGGGTTAATTTTTCAGCCCAAAAGGACTATTGCATCTAATATTAGCAACTTGGATTCATGCTCAATATTGTTGTTTTTTTTAAATATAAATACGTTTGATATTTTTTAAGACAACACATTTTTAAACAAACGGTACTTTAGAGTTGGTCCCTAACTGGCGTACCAAGCGGCACTTCAGCGCGCAGCTCCCCGCGTCGAGCTACTGCAGGCGGGGCACACTCAGAGGAAGCTCCCGCTCTAGTTGCGGAGGCGAATGTCCAACGTCCAACGTGAAACTAACTTCACCGCGGTCAAGAGGAGGCTGTCTGGACCGGGTCCCTCTGTGGCCAGTCCTGGTTCTGTCCCTGGTTTAGTCCCTGGTTCAGTCCCTGATTCTGTCCCTGGTTCTGTCCCAGGTTCAGTCCTGGTTCTGTCCCTGGTTTAGTCCCTGGTTCTGTCCCTGGTTCAGTCCCTGATTCTGTCCCAGGTTCAGTCCTGGTTCTGTCCCTGGTTCTGTCCCTGGTTCAGTCCCTGGTTCAGTCCCTGGTTTAGTCCCTGGTTCTGTCCCTGGTTCAGTCCCTGGTTCTGTCCCTGGTTCTGTCCCTGGTCCGGTCCCCGGTTCAGTCCCTGGTTCAGTCCCTGGTTCAGTCCCTGATTGTGTCCCTGGTTCTGTCCCTGGTTCAGTCCCTGGTTCTGTCCCTGGTTCTGTCCCTGGTCCGGTCCCCGGTTCAGTCCCTGGTTCAGTCCCTGGTTCAGTCCCTGGTTCTGTCCCTAGTTCTGTCCCTAGTTCTGTTCCTGGTCCGGTCCCTGGTTCGGTTCCCGGTTCTGTTCCTGGTTCAGTCCCTGGTTCAGTCCTGGTTCAGTCCCTGGTTCTGTCCCTGGTTTAGTCCCTGGTTCAGTCCTGGTTTAGTCCCTGGTTCAGTCCTGGTTCAGTCCCTGGTTCTGTCCCTGGTTTAGTCCCTGGTTCAGTTTCTGGTTCAGTCCCTGGTGCTGTTCCTGGCTCAGTCCCTGGTTCAGTCCCTAGTTTAGTCCCTGGTTCAGTCTCTGGTTCAGTCCTTGGTTCTTTTCCTGGTTCAGTCCCTGGTTCAGTCCTGGTTTAGTCCTGGTTTAGTCCTGGTTTAGTCCCTGGTTCAGATCCTGGTTTGGGCCCCGGTTCAGTCCCCGGTTCTGTTCCCGGTTCTGTCCCCAGTTCTGTCCATGGTTCAGTCCTGGTTCTGTCCCTGGTCCGGTCCATGGTTCTGTCCCGGTTTCTGTCCCTGGTTCAGTCCCTGGTTCAGTCCCTGGTTCAGTCCCTGGTTCTGTCCCTGGTTAAGTCCCTGGTTTAGTCCCTGGTTCTGTCCCTGGTTCTGTCCCTGATTCAGTCCCTGGTTCTGTCCCTGGTTCAGTCCTGGTTCTGTCCCTGGTCCGGTCCCTGGTCCGGTCCCTGATTCTGTTCCTGGTTCTGTCCCTGGTTCTGTCCCTGGTTCAGTCCCTGATTCAGTCCCTGGTTCTGTCCCTGGTTCAGTCCTGGTTCTGTCCCTGGTTCTGTCTCTGGTTCTGTCCCTGGTTCAGTCCCCGGTTCTGTCCCTGGTTCAGTCCCCGGTTCAGTCCCTTGTTCTGTCCCCGGTTCAGTCCCTTGTTCAGTCCCCGGTTCAGTCCTGGTTCTGTCCCTGGTTCAGTCCCTGGTTCTGTCCCTTGTTCTGTCCCTGGTTCTGTCCCTTGTTCTGTCCCTGGTTTTGTCCCGTTTCAGTCCCCGGTTCAGTCCCTGGTTCTGTCCCTTGTTCTGTCCCTGGTTCTGTCCCTTGTTCTGTCCCTGGTTTTGTCCCGTTTCAGTCCCCGGTTCAGTCCCTGGTTCTGGTGACTCTACATTTAGAGTCTTTAGTTCTGATTCTGACTTTGCTCAAGTCCAATGTTTTGTAATTTCCCTTTCCACAGTTTAGTGCTTTTTCTGCCGCCGTCACTGAACATGTGGCTACAGCAAATATATAAATATATAAATGTATAAATATATAAATAATATAAATGTATAAATATATAAATGTATAAATATATTTGAGTCCGTCACTGCCTCATCATTTGTAGATTACAGTTGCATTTGACCCGCTCCATCTCAGTTAAACACATGACGTCATATAGAAGTGACTAAAAACCGCTGTGATGTCATCGTGGCTCCGCCTTTCACCTGCTGCTTCAGGTGTTTCTCTGATGTTTCCAGACTCCGCCCCACGCTCCGCCCCACGCTCCGCCCCCACGTTAGAATTGAAAGGCAGCGATTCAGACTAAGCTCCAGATCTCTCATTACACCAGATGCCCTGTCATCTTCTAGAGGGCGGAGCTGGAAGTCACCCTCAGAGAGAAACACACACACACACACGAGAGAAGCGACAGACACACACGAGACACACACACACGACGTGTCTCTGTGTGTGTGTCTCGTGTGTGTGTGTTTGTGTGTGCCTCGTGTGTGTGTGTCTTGTGTGTGTGTGCCTCGTGTGTGTGTGCCTCGTGGGTGTGTGTCTTGTGTGTGTGTCTCGTGTGTGTGTGTCTCGTGTGTGTGCCTCGTGTGTGTGTGTCGTGTGTGTGTGCCTCGTGTGTGTGTGTTTGTCTCGTGTGTCTCGTGTGTGCCTTGTGTGTGTGTGTCTCGTGTGTGTGTGTGTGCCTCGTGTGTGTGTGTCTCGTGTGTGTGTGTGTCTCGTGTCTGTGCCTCGTGTGTGTGTGTGTCTCGTGTGTGTGCCTTGTGTGTGTGTGTTTGTCTCGTGTGTGTGTGTCTCGTGTGTGTGCCTTGTGTGTGTGTGTTTGTCTCGTGTGTGTGTGTCTCGTGTGTGTGCCTTGTGTGTGTGTGTTTGTCTCGTGTGTGTGTGTCTCGTGTGTGTGCCTTGTGTGTGTGTGTTTGTCTCGTGTGTGTGTGTCTCGTGTGTGTTTGTCTCGTGTGTGTGTGTCTTGTGTGTGTGTCGTGTGTGTGTGTCTCGTGTGTGTGTGTCTCGTGTGTGTGTGTCTCGTGTGTGTGTGTCTCGTGTGTGTGTGTCTCGTGTGTGTGTGTCTCGTGTGTGTGTGTCTCGTGTGTGTGTGTGTGTCTTGTGTGTGTGTGTCTCGTGTGTGTGTGTCTCGTGTGTGTGTGTCTCGTGTGTGTGTGTCTCGTGTGTGTGTGTCTCGTGTGTGTGTGTCTTGTGTGTGTGTCTCGTGTGTGTGTGTCTCGTGTGTGTGTGTCTTGTGTGTGTGTGTCTCGTGTGTGTGTGTCTCGTGTGTGTGTGTCTCGTGTGTGTGTGTCTCGTGTGTGTGTGTCTCGTGTGTGTGTCGTGTGTGTGTCGTGTGTGTGTCTCGTGTGTGTGTCTCGTGTGTGTGTCTCGTGTGTGTGTCTTGTGTGTGTGTCTCGTGTGTGTGTGTCTCGTGTGTGTTTGTCTCGTGTGTGTGTCTTGTGTGTGTGTCTCGTGTGTGTGTGTCTCGTGTGTGTGTGTCTCGTGTGTGTGTGTCTCGTGTGTGTGTGTCTCGTGTGTGTGTGTCTCGTGTGTGTGTGTCTCGTGTGTGTGTGTCTCGTGTGTGTGTCTCGTGTGTGTGTCTCGTGTGTGTTTGTCTCGTGTGTGTCTCGTGTGTGTGTGTCTCGTGTGTGTGTGTCTCGTGTGTGTGTGTCTCGTGTGTGTGTGTCTCGTGTGTGTGTGTCTCGTGTGTGTGTGTCTCGTGTGTGTGTGTGTGTGTCTCGTGTGTGTGTGTGTCTCGTGTGTGTGTGTGTCTCGTGTGTGTGTCTCGTGTGTGTGTCTCGTGTGTGTGTCTCGTGTGTGTGTCTCGTGTGTGTGTCTCGTGTGTGTGTGTTTGTCTCGTGTGTGTGTCATCGTCTGGGCATTTCAGTCAGATTTTGTGTGGCACATTCACTACAAAAGCATTAACCTCGTCTATTTTTTACAATGATTTATATTTATGTGAGGCGAGATGCTGCTAGACCGTCGTTCTCCTGTCGTTCTCCTGTCGTTCCCCTGTCGTTCCCCTGTCGTTCCTCTTGTCGTTCCTCTTGTCGTTCCTCTTGTCGTTCCCCTGTCGTTCCCCTGTCGTTCCCCTGTCGTTCTCCTGTCGTTCCTCTTGTCGTTCCCCTGTCGTTCCCCTGTCGTTCCCCTGTCGTTCCCCTGTCGTTCTCTTGTCGTTCCCCTGTCGTTCTCCTGTCGTTCCTCTTGTCGTTCCCCTGTCGTTCCCCTGTCGTTCCCCTGTCGTTCCCCTGTCGTTCCTCTTGTCGTTCCCCTGTCGTTCCCCTGTCGTTCTCCTGTCGTTCCTCTTGTCGTTCCCCTGTCGTTCCCCTGTCGTGCGTGTGCTCCTGACAGTTATTGCTTGTAAACACACAGATACATGCCAGAACAAGAGAGAGCTTTACGAGCCGCGTTTGTGAGGTGGCGACAGATGAAAGACCAGCACAACAAGCTCAAAACACGGCCAGGAAATCACATCTGCTGTTCCAGTAATGCCGGTTTAGACCCGGTTTAGACCCGGTTTAGACCCGTGTTAGACCCGGTTTAGACCCAGGTTTAGTATCAGGTTTAGACCTGGTTTAGACCCAGGTTTAGACCCAGGTTTAGACCCCGGTTTAGACCCGGTTTAGACCCGGTTTAGACCCGGGTTTAGACTCGGGTTAGACCCGGGTTTAGACCCAAGTTTAGACCCGGTTTAGACCCAGTTTAGACCCCGGTTTAGACCCCGGTTTAGACCCCGGTTTAGACCCAGGTTTAGACCCAGGTTTAGACCCAGGTTTAGACCCGGTTTAGACCCGGTGTAGAACTGGTTTGGACCCGGTTTAGACTTGGTTCAGTCTCTCTGTGGCTGTAAAACACTGGTCTCTTTCTTGCTGTGGAAACATGGTGTTGACTGAACGTTACAAAAACACTTTTATGCTCCACATTTTTCTGCAGAGTTTGGACTTTAAGGTGAAAAATGAACATCCAAGATTCAGCTAAACAGACTTTTTAAACTTTATTGCTCAAGAATGTGACTTCTTCACAGATCTGACCTGTAACTTGGTGTGATGGTGGACAGATGGTTTAATGCCATACTGTGGAACATTTGATCCAAATCATCTCAGTCATTTTCTTTTTCACACTTGTTTGTAGAAGTTAAGAATTTGAGGATTTTTCTTAAATAATAATTGTAATAATAATGATGAAAATCTGTAATAGAGATGTAATAATAACTTTTGCTTTGTGCAGTTTTAGATCTTCATGTTTTTCCATAAGACGGTAACATTTTGTCCCAAGACCTTTTTAAAAAGAAAAAGTAGCTATAATATTTTAATGAAAGCAATAATATAGGGCTGTGCCAAAATATCAACATATCGATATATGGTGATATTAAATTTGGTGATACTGCTTTATCGATATATTGTCGAGGCATTTTTGGTATAATTTCCCAATTTATTTTGTGACCGCGCTACAATTTTGTTGCTCGTTTAAAGAAAGGACCATTTGACATTTTGACCGTTTCGATGATTACAATGGGAGGCTTTCATTTTTAGTTTGTTAAAATGTATTGGGTTCTTTTAAAACATTGTGATAAAGTATCGTAGAATATCGATGATCGCGCATATCGCAAACTCGTGACATGATCGTATCGAGAGCCGCGCGTTGTGTAAGATTCATACTTCACATTTTAAACACGTCCAGGAGCATCAACTTAAGAGAAATCTGAAGTATTTCATCAAAGAATCGTATGTATTTCGGAACACATTTGTAACACGTTTTTGTAAAAGTCACAGCTTCAGAGATATTCAGTGACTTAAATTATTCCAGTCTTTGTAGCCGTTCAAATTGCCTTTTGGATTGAATGTTTATGACTTTTCTAGACCTGAGATCCGCCCTGTAAAAGCACAAAAATATGTAATACAAGGAGAATGGAGAATATCGTGTGAAAAATGCTGTATTTAAGGTTCCTTCTGTTCATTTCGAGCGGTCGGGGTGTTTTGTCACATCGTTGTGGAGCTCGTGGCCTTTAGCCGTCTCCAGGGAGCGCAAAGACTTCTGGGAAAAATGCAGGTGGGACAGGAGAATGAGAGGAGCACGATTAATCATTACAGGATTAATCATTATTAAAGGATTAATCATTACAGGATTATTTATCACAGTTTCACGAACATTGGAGTGTAAAAGGGAAGTGTAGGTTTGTAAAATAGTATAACGTGGAGAGATATGACTGAAAATGGATCTGGAACATCGAGTGTAACGTCAAAAATGCATCAAATATACAAATTCATGCAGCGCCAGGAAGTGTCAGAGAAAGTGGTTAGAATTACTCAATGACTCGCTTTACTTTATCCCTGAGAAAACATCCGCGGAGAGACTTTATAATCATTGGATTTTACCGGACTAATCTGATTATTGTGAGTTTTGTTTCCTGTTGGAGCTTTGTGTCGTTGCGCGTTAGCACGTGGCTAGCTCCTTGTTAGCGTCAGTGCTTCTGCTCTAGAATGAATACATACTAAAAGTTTATTCACAATATAATCATAAGAACTGAACATAAATGAATAATTGTAAATGTTTTAGAAGCAAGTAGAATTTTGTAAACGCTGGTCACAAACTTGAGGAATAGTAATAGTCGTAAAATCGTGATGTTTCTTCTCACAATAATCGTTGTAACACTAGTAATATTGTGATAGTTCTTCTGACGTGTTAAAGACTTTACCAAACTTTATAAAGGGATTTAAAGGGACGTGTTTGTGTCTCAATGCTAACGCTAATTCTACCGTTGAGGCTTTACAAAATGTAAAGATTAAACATATTAAAATAACAGACTGAACTGTTCTTCATAAAAACGGACAATATTTACTTTAAAATGTATTTTGGTTGTTTATTTAATATTTACCATTTTAAGAAAAATTAGCTGTGAGTTAGCTTAGCCTACTGTTGCTGCGCACAATAGCCCAAAAAGCAGTGGAAGAAAATGACAAAGTACAAAAGTAAAAGTTCAAATTTGTACTTTGTTGAAGTAATTTGTACATTAGATACTTTACCCTTTCTTGTTTTAATAATACCAATATAGAACACTTATAGGGCTGCGCGGTATTGACAAAAATGAATAGGCCTATGTCAGTACTTTTTGGAGCCTAACAATATTCAGAAGATCTTCTATCAAACTTAAACGTGTTAAAACATGTCTTTAAACGCATTAGTTGAGGTTTATTGATCAGAAAAATGTCTGTAAAATGACAAAAGTGCAGAAATATCACCTTATACTATATATAGAAAGTTTAGTCAGTCGCTTCTTTCTTGGGGTTGACTTGTTTCTCTCTGAAAGTCATGCACACTTCACTCTGACGTCGTCCTGTTGACATGTTTTTGATTTCTTCGATGCCGACAGTGGTTTTTTAAATGTAGAATACAACCACCTGCTTCTCTCAAACCTGTCATTATCGTAGCATCACTTCCCTGGAATGTAGCCGCGACTCCGCTCCCGCGACGACTCCGCCACAGTATGACATCAAACATAAAAGATCTTTCTATTGCTCAATAATACCATAAAAAACATGCATTCTTACTGTGAGTGGGCTTGCCTCTCCACAGATCTGACCTGTAACTTGGCCTGGTTGTGTCACCTACTTCTCTCTGTGGAGTTTTAAGAGGCTGTACCCATCATTATATTTTTTCATGTAATACAGTTTTGCCCCGGTACAGAATGTCATTGATTATATTATTGTAAAATCATCGAAGTGGGTAATGCACCGTTAGCATGCTATTCGCTGTTGGCTTTACCGTGACCGTAAACTCTGCTCCGGGCTCTGAAAGTTGTAAGACGTGCTTATAAACTCGCATCGCATTGAGTTATTGACTCTTCCAGGGTCTGTAAACAAAACATTATGATTCAGAAGTTGCTAATGTATTAGCAACTGACACCACCAGAGCCGAGTTGGAAAATATTACCACATGTAAAAGAGTTTTGTGTAGATTGTCATTCAGACAGATGACATGTCAGATCATTAGCAATTAGCGCCGACATTTGCATACATGCTAACAACCTTGTAATAAACAAGCTGGCTGATGTCGGTGTAATCCCTCATTCGTCCAGGCGTGTTCCATAGTAGAAAAAGCTTCAGTTGTAGTCATCTGGACTCAGTTTGAAAAAATAGACGTTTCGACTCTCATCCAAGAGTCATTGTCAATAACAGAATTTAGATCGAGAACTCCGATATTAATACTGTTCTGTGGTAAGACCTGCCCATTGGGAGGAGCCTTCCTGAAGTAGAAAGAGTTGTTGGTTTCAACAGAAACTCCCCCCTTGTATCTACCGAGCAAGCCTATTCAGAATCTTAATGGGCTATTAGAAACCTCTTTGTCTTTGTGAGACCCTGGCTCAACCACCCTGAGTACCTGATTAGCATTTGAATGGCCTGGTCCTTTACCTTTCCAGGGGTTCAGTAACCCATTATAGATAACAGGAAGATTAAACCTAAGCCCTCCATTTCTGTTTAAAGAAGGTCTTTCTTTTTTAACAAAAATAGCTTCCTTGACTCCTCTTTCAAACCATCTTTTCTCCCTGCTTAAAACCTTCACCTCACCGTCTTCAAACGAGTGATTAGAGGCTTCAAGATGGAGATGCACGGCGCTCTGTGGTCCTGAACTAGTATTTCTTCTGTGCTGATAAAGCCTCTTGTGTAGAGGCTGTTTCGTCTCACCTATGTAACGTTCTTTACAGCTTTCTTCACTGCATTGGATCGAATAAACTACATTGCTCTGTTTTTGAGTCGGCAATTTGTCCTTTGGGTGAACCAGTTTTTGTCTTAAAGTGTTTCCTGGTTTAAAATAAACAGGGACTTCGTGTTGTCTAAAAATTCTCTGCAGTTTTTCCGACAGGCCAGACACATAAGGGATATAAACACCCTTCCTTCGCTGTTCAGTTTCCCTTTTGTCCTGCTTCTTGGTTCTCTTCACTCTGTTGAGAGCCCAAGCGGGGTAACCACAGGCTGAGAGGGCATTTCGGACATGTTTTTCCTCTTTCTTCTTGCCCTCTGAGCTGGTGGGCACACCTTGAGCTCTGTGTTGTAAGGTTCTGATCACTCCCAGCTTGTGCTGTAGTGGGTGGTTGGAACCAAAGAGCAGATACTGGTCCGTGTGTGTAGGTTTCCTATATACTTCTATTTGGAGTTTCCCGTCCTCTCCTCTGCTCTACTGGCCAACCTGTACATGGAGCACTTTGAGAAGAAGGCACTGTCCTCATTCTCAGGCATAGCCCCAAAACTATGGCTCCGCTATGTTGATGATACGTTTGTAACAATCAAGAAACAAGAGCTGGAAACCTTCTCTGTTCACATCAATGCTGTGGACCCACATATCAGGTTTACAAGAGAAGACGCTAAGGAGAATCGCTTGGCCTTTCTTGATTGTGCCACGATCAGAGGAGAGGACGGGAAACTCCAAATAGAAGTATATAGGAAACCTACACACACGGACCAGTATCTGCTCTTTGGTTCCAACCACCCACTACAGCACAAGCTGGGGGTGATCAGAACCTTACAACACAGAGCTCAAGGTGTGCCCACCAGCTCAGAGGGCAAGAAGAAAGAGGAAAAACATGTCCGAAATGCCCTCTCAGCCTGTGGTTACCCCGCTTGGGCTCTCAACAGAGTGAAGAGAACCAAGAAGCAGGACAAAAGGGAAACTGAACAGCGAAGGAAGGGTGTTTCTATCCCTTATGTGTCTGGCCTGTCGGAAAAACTGCAGAGAATTTTTAGACAACACGAAGTCCCTGTTTATTTTAAACCAGGCAACACTTTAAGACAAAAACTGGTTCACCCTAAGGACAAGTTGCCGACTCAAAAACAGAGCAATGTAGTTTATTCGATCCAATGCAGTGAAGAAAGCTGTAAAGAACGTTACATAGGTGAGACAAATCAGCACAGAAGAAATACTAGTTCAGGACCACAGAGCGCCGTGCATCTCCATCTTGAAGCCTCTAATCACTCGTTTGAAGACGGTGAGGTGAAGGTTTTAAGCAGGGAGAAAAGATGGTTTGAAAGAGGAGTCAAGGAAGCTATTTTTGTTAAAAAAGAAAGACCTTCTTTAAACAGAAATGGAGGTCTAAGGTTCAATCTTCCTGTTATCTATAATGGGTTACTGAACCCCTGGAAAGGTAAAGGACCAGACCATTCAGATGCTAATCAGGTACTCAGGGTGGTCGAGCCAGGGTCTCACAAAGACAAAGAGGTTTTAACAGCCCATTAAGATTCTGAATAGGCTAGCTCGGTAGATACAAGGGGGGAGTTTCTGTTGAAACCAACAACTCTTTCTACTTCAGGAAGGCTCCTCCCAATGGGCGGGTCTTACCACAGAACAGTATTAATATCGGAGTTCTCGACCTAAATTCTGTTATTGACAATGACTCTTCGATGAGAGTCGAAACGTCTACTTTTTCAAACTGAGTCCAGATGACTACAACTGAAGCTTTTTCTAAGCTGGCTGATAATATAAAAGAAATATTATGAAAAGAGCTGAATAAAAATGAAAAAGTTATTGTCATAAACCTGCATTTCAAATTTGTACTTTGCTATAAAGTGATATTTCTGCACTTTTGCCTAACCTTAATTGAACCCTAATTTAGACAGATATTTCACATTTATCTGATAATTAAACTTCAACTAATATATTTAAAGACATTTCATATGTTTGACACATTTGGGTTAGATTTATATAATATCGTCTGAATATTGTTAACGAGATACTTGTTATAAATAGAGATAATTAAACAGAGGTAATCATGGCCCACACCTGATTATCTGATGGATCATTGGGACATTTCTATCATAAACCCTATTTCCTGGAAAAAAGGGCCACAAAAGTAATGCAGTTTTGAATCCATTTGTCCAGAAACGACTGAATGTTTCATCGTTTTTTAATCTCTGTAATCTCGTCACTCGTCCTAAGGCTTAATCATTGTACAAAAGGAAATTAATCCAGTTTATGTTTGATGAGATGAGCGTCAGGTGCTCCTCAGGACGACGGCGAGGCAACGATCAGAGGAACTGGAAAATCCCAGGCACAACTTCAAAAGACCTTTGTCGAAAAGGGGATTTGTAGAGACGTTTGGGCTGCGCGGGTGTCTCGCCACAATCACACCAAGTCTACCATGTGACATATACAATCAACCAAGAGGGAAACATGTGGGATGATATAATACACGTAGAAACAACTAGATTTAAATGACCGTGATCTGCTCCACACGTGCGACATGTAAACTACATAGACACACGACCTTTGAAGTAAAGTACTCTTAAGAACGAGCCGCTTCTGTTGAAAAGCTGTACAATTCATGATCAAGATCTAAATCACTTTTTACTTCAATACTTTTACTTAAGTAGATTATTCCGTGTTATAATTTGTACAGAATATAATAATATACAGAAGTATAAGTCGCACCAGCCAAAAAAATGCATAATAGAGAAGAAAAAAACATATATAAGTCACACTGGCGTATGAAATGCGGCTGCAAGTGTGAAAATAACAAATAATATCACATAAGTGGCTCCGGAGTATAAGTATGAATATAAATATAAATATAAATATAAGTCGCACCCCGGCCAAAACTATGAAAAAAGGTGCGACTTATGGTCTGGAAAATATGGTAAAAGTGTCCACAAGCTTAATGATGAAAAAGAAAAAAAAAACTCATGTTTTGCTGTGGTTCATATAAATCAAAACATTATAAATAACACTAATACAAAAAACTAAAATCTTGGTTGTGGAAGACGACCGAATCGACCAATTAATCAATTAAACGAGCCTGTTCTCAGAGGATGCGCAGCTCGGGTACATGTACTGGATTGTACTTGAGTAACTTTTTGCCATTAAACTTTTACTCCTACTCGAGTAATATTTGTATTGAAGTAACAGTCTCGTACTTGAGTGTGTTGTTCACCAGCTCCGCCTCCCTCTGTACGCCAAACCGATCTGTCTTCAAACGCCTCCTTAACCCTGGTCTTTCTCACCCTCAGGACTCGTACCACTCCCATCGACCCAAAGAGAAACTTCACTCCGAGAGCAACAACAACGAGAACTCTGTCCCCAAAGACTTCGAGAGCGTGGACGGCAACAGCAACCTGGCCCGCCGCCCGCGCCCCAAACTCAAGCCGGACAAGGCTCGGGGCGCGGCGCCGGGGAAAGACGCCGCCCGAGTCATGGAGGCCAAGAAACCGCACCTCCCGAGAGCCACCGCCGCGCCGGCCGCCAACGTGTCCGGGAGCGTGCCAGCGGCGACCGAGGCGGCGTCCAGCGCGGCCAGGTCGGGGAGGAAGACGCCGCAGTGCGAGGTCGGCGGAAAAGAGGCCATTTCAGCGCTTTCCAGAGCCAGGACCAGGGAGTGCCGGCAGCAGATCGTGGAGGTTTACTGCAAACACAAGGAGCGAGCGCTGATGCCCGAGCGAGTGCCGCGGTACTGCCCCGTCGAGGGTAAGGGCCGCGCCACGCCGGACTTATCCGGTTTATTGTGTCCTATTACCCTTAGTTTAGGCACGATTATTTTAGTTGAAAAGTCAAATAACGCTCTGACTGACCTCGCGCGCTCTGACCTCGCGCGCTCTGACCTCGCTGGTTTGGTGCAAAAGCGTCGTTGATCCGTCCGTATCCGTGATTCGGCCTCCGCGTCTCCGTCGCTATTTTTAAAGCCGTAATTGGAGGTTTGAGTTCTCTGAGCTTTTCGGGCGTCGTTAATGTAAATCCACATCGTTCATGTGAACTCGGGCGACCGAGGAACAAATGACAGACTCGGGCCAAACGTTCATCGCGCTTCGTGGCTGTTTATAATGGAGCCTTTTCTGTCCGTGAGACCGCTCGCTCTGGACTCCGTCTCGAGTACAAACACTCATCTGAGGATTGTTAGAGCCCAGATTGATGTTTTCTCACTTCCTGTTGCTCTTTGCTACGACACGATTGATTTTTACAGCTAAAACAGATTCTAAACTGCGGCGTCCAGGAGGTTATGAGCTCTTTTCACAACTTTCAGGTCTTAATTTAATTCAAGCCCTAATGAGACTTCAGCTCAGTTTAGTCAGTGAGTTTATCAACACAAAGTCTCTGAACCACATTCTTTAACTCAATGATCATTTTAAACTTGATTAAACTTGATTACACTTCATTACATGTTGAGTGGCAGGTTGAGTGGCAGGTGCTGGTGCTTTTCCCTCGCCCCTGACGCTCTCTGGCTCCTGCTAAAGTTTATAACAAACCCAGAGAAATGACAGTCCATCATCCGAGTTTCTCTGGTCTATTTGTGGAAAAGGCTGAACGGCCCCGAGAGCCGTCCCGGGGCATCTCTAATGATATGATTACAGGAGGCTGATGGTACAGAGCCGTGCCGCCCAGTCAGCCAAGACCTGGGCCAGTCTTACAGACCTAATGACCCCCGACGACCCCTTGACGACCCCTGAAGAACCCTGACGGCCCCTGACGACCCTTTACGACCCCTGAACGACCCTTGACGACCCCTGAACGACCCCTGAACGACCCCTGAACGACCCCTGAACGACCCCTGAACAACACTTGACGACTCCTCATTATCTTCTGCTCAGGTCGTCCCGTTAAGACCCAAAAAACACACTCCGTCCCTAAAGACAGCTGAGTTTCCGTCAAAATCCCTGAAGTTTATTTGTAGAGCACATTTAAAGCTTCAATACAAACAGAAATGAGAGAGAGAGAAAAGTGCAGTTATCCTATCAAACAGGACGGTCAGAGATGTGGCAGGTCAAATGTCTAATGTCTCTCCCTTCTCGCTGTGGCGGCAGGTAAAGTGAGCGTGAACGTCCACTGGGAGGAGTCTCCGGCGGACGTCTCCCCCGCGGCACCCGTCAGGATCGCGTTCGTTCTGGTGGTCCACGGCCGAGCGTCTCGACAGTTCCACAGACTCTTCAAGGCCGTTTACCACAGCTCGCACTTCTACTACATCCACGTGGACCAGGTGGGACCTTCTACTACACGTCTATCTCACTTGGACCTTCTACTACATTCTTCTACACTTCCATCACGCTTCCTTTGTCGCTCTAAAATACAATAGTTTTCTGATGATGAAGGTGATCTTAAGGCGATGTTCAGGCGAGTTTGGATGGTGTTCATGTGATGTTCGGTTGAGGTTCAGGTAATGTTAAGGTGATGTTCATGCAATGTTCGGGCGATGTTCGGGCGATGTTCAGGTAATGTTAAGGTGATGTTCATGCAATGTTCGGGCGATGTTCGGGCGATGTTCAGGTAATGTTCAGGTAATGTTCGGGCGATGTTCAGGTAATGTTCAGGTAATGTTCAGGTGATGTTCAGGTAATGTTCAGGTAATGTTCAGGTAATGTTCAGGTAATGTTCAGGTAATGTTCAGGTAATGTTCAGGTAATGTTCAGGTGATGTTCAGGTAATGTTCAGGTAATGTTCAGGTAATGTTCAGGTAATGTTCGGGCGATGTTCAGGTAATGTTCAGGTAATGTTCAGGTGATGTTCAGGTAATGTTCAGGTAATGTTCAGGTGATGTTCAGGTGATGTTCAGGTGATGCTTGGGTGATGTTCAGGTAATGTTCAGGTAATGTTCAGGTAATGTTCAGGTAATGTTCAGGTGATGTTCAGGTAATGTTCAGGTAATGTTCAGGTAATGTTCAGGTGATGTTCAGGTAATGTTCAGGTAATGTTCAGGTAATGTTCAGGTAATGTTCAGGTGATGTTCAGGTGATGTTCAGGTGATGCTTGGGTGATGTTCAGGTGATGCTTGGGTGATGTTCATGCAATGTTTGGGCGATGTTCGGGTGAGGTTCGGGCGATGTACGGGCGATGTACGGGCGATGTTCGGGCGAGGTTCGGGTGCTGTTCGGGTGCTGTTCGGGTGATGTTCGGGTGATGTTTGGGTGCTGTTCGGGTGCTGTTCCGGCGATGCTCACCAGGCTCTGTGTGTTTCCTCCAGAGGTCGGACTTCCTCCACAGAGAGGTGCTGCATTTGGTTGCTAAGTATCCAAACGTCAGAGCGACTCCTTGGCGCATGGCGACGATCTGGGGCGGGGCCAGCCTGCTCACCATGTACCTGCGCAGCATGGACGACCTGCTCAAGATGGACGACTGGTCCTGGGACTTCTTTATCAACCTGAGCGCCGCAGACTTCCCCATCAGGTGATGTCATCATGATGTCATCATGACGCTTTGGGGTTTATAGGGATAAATGTGGTGGATTCTCCTTTAGGTCGATAAACACAAAGTCTGAAGAAAGTCTGAAGAATAAAGTCTGGCAGTAATGCAACACTTGGATGCCAAACCGCCATAAAACAACAAAAACAAAAACAATAACACAAACTAATGATAATCGAGACATTTTTTAAATAAATCATTGTTATTTTTTTATTTATTTTGTAGAAAAGGGACAATTTTCAAACTAAATTAGTCCTTTTTTTAGATGGATAAATAATTAAAATGAATGTAACGATTCTTGAAGCAAAATTAAGTCCTTTCAACTCAGTTTTTCCTCCAAAATAAAATGTAAAGTGCTTTTTTTATTTTGCCGTTTATGTCAAATTAATCATTCAGAAAGTACAATTTCATAAAGAAATATGGACTTTTTCATCATCCTCTTAATTTTCCTCTTCTCTTCTTTCTCCTCTCCTCTCCTCCTCATCTCTCCTCTCTCGCTCTCCTTTCTTTCCTCCCTCCTCTTGTCCGCTGTGATTGGCTCAAGTGCAGTTCTGGCTGTAATCAGAGCTAATCGCGGCGTCTGCCTGTGCTTCCTGTCTGCTCATTAGCTCGTTAGCCGTGCGACAAAACAAACTCACCTCCCATTGTTTAAGCCACAGACACAAAGCGGGTCTAAAGCGGGACTAGAACGGGTCTAGAGCGGGAGTAAAGCGGGTCTAGAGCGGGACTAGAGCGGGAGTAAAGCGGGTCTAGAGCGGGACTAGAGCGGGACTAAAGCGGGTCTAAAGCGGGTCTAGAGCGGGAGTAGAGCGGGAGTAAAGCGGGTCTAGAGCGGGACTAGAGCGGGTCTAGAGCGGGTCTAGAGCGGGTCTAGAGCGGGACTAGAGCGGGACTAGAGCGGGACTAGAGCGGGACTAGAGCGGGACTAGAGCGGGACTAGAGCGGGACTAGAGCGGGAGTAAAGCGGGTCTAGAGCGGGACTAGAGCGGGAGTAAAGCGGGTCTAGAGCGGGAGTAAAGCGGGTCTAGAGCGGGACTAGAGCGGGAGTAAAGCGGGTCTAGAGCGGGACTAGAGCGGGAGTAAAGCGGGTCTAGAGCGGGAGTAAAGCGGGTCTAGAGCGGGAGTAAAGCGGGTCTTGAGCGGGACTAGAGTGGGACTAGAGCGGGAGTAAAGCGGGTCTAGAGCGGGAGTAAAGCGGGTCTAGAGCGGGAGTAAAGCGGGTCTTGAGCGGGACTAGAGTGGGACTAGAGCGGGTCTAGAGCGGGAGTAAAGCGGGAGTAAAGCGGGTCTTGAGTGGGACTAGAGCGGGTCTAGAGCGGGAGTAAAGCGGGTCTAGAGCGGGACTAGAGCGGGAGTAAATCTTGACTAAATCTTGACTAAAGCTGGACTAAAGCAGGACTAAAGCGGGACCAAACTAGGACTAAACCAGGATTTAACTGAATTTCACAAAATAAATGCATTGCAATGTGACTGAAACGGTCTTGACTGTTGTCTTCTCTGCTCTTTAGGACCAATGAGCAGCTGGTGGGATTCCTGTCCAAATACAGAAACATGAACTTCATCAAATCCCACGGCCGAGACACAGCGCGGTAAGACATTTCACAGTTACGAGACAGAAGAGAGACAAATGAACGAGGGACGCTTGGACCTCGGCAGGAAGAGACGTTTATGTCCTGACAAACGTTTCAGGCTTTAGTTTCGTGTCCAGTGTCCAGTGGGGGCGTGTCTGATGTGGCTCTCTGTGGGGGCGTGTCTGATGTGGCTCTCTGTGGGGGCGTGTCTGATGTGGCTCTCTGTGGGGGCGTGTCTGATGTGGCTCTCTGTGGGGGCGTGTCTGATGTGGCTCTCTGTGGGGGCGTGTCTGATGTGGCTCTCTGTGGGGGCGTGTCTGATGTGGCTCACTGTGGGGGCGTGTCTGATGTGGCTCACTGTGTGTGGGGGCGTGTCTGATGTGGCTCACTGTGGGGGCGTGTCTGATGTGGCTCACTGTGTGTGGGGGCGTGTCTGATGTGGCTCACTGGGAGTTTGTGCATTTGCTCAAAAAATTAGAGGGAACATTGCGCTTCAAAAACAAACCTGATATGATTGTAAATGTAGTGGGCTGTGATTGGCTGACAGCGACAGACAGGTGAGAAGAGAGAGAAACTGAGGAAATGTATTTATTTTTGTGTAATTTATGTGGCAGATCCATTAGAAATTATAATCCTAATCTCCTTTTGTCTGCGCTGGCATTTTTGTGATGATTCTTTTTGCTTCGGTCTCAGTTTCGTCCGTAAACAGGGCCTCGATCGCCTGTTCTTCGAGTGCGACACCCACATGTGGCGTTTGGGCGACCGTAAAATCCCAGAAGGCATTGCGGTGGACGGCGGCTCCGATTGGTTCCTGCTGAACAGACGATTCGTGGATTATGTGGTGAACTCCGAGGACGCTCTGGTCACAAACATGAAGCGCTTCTACGCCTACACGCTGCTGCCCGCCGAGGTAAAAGCAACGGTTTATTATTTATTTATTATTGAAAGGAGAAGCAGGAAGTGCGGCGTTAGCATGCTAATGTTTGTTAGCTTTACCCGGGATGACAAAACTCGCTCTGGGCTTGTGAAAAGTGCTTATAAACTCATCGTGGTGAATATTTAAGACGTTCGGAATGCATTAGGTGAGAGAGAGACTAGACAAGCTAGCAAAGCGCGTTAGCAACAGCTGTTTCCTGTTTATGTCCGCACGGCACTCGCTTTGTCCAGAGCCAAAATCTGATATTTCCAGGTCATAATGCGTCTGACATGACCCAAAGCCAAAGTGTGACATAAAGAGAGGTTCAAGCGCGGCGTAGAGGCTTTAGCCACGCCCCTCACATGCAGAGAAGTCAAAAAAAGAGGCAAAACTGTTCCTGTGCACGCTAGCTTTAGCCACGCCCCTCACACACACTAGCTTTAGCCACGCCCCTGACACACACTAGCTTTAGCCACGCCCCTCACACACAAACTTCTGTGTGTGAGGGGCATACTTTAAGTGTTCCCTCAAAACGCCTTAAAACCCCCGAGAAACTGCCGGTCTTTTTAAATGTTGAAACGCCTTCTCCTTTAGCGCTAGTTGTGCGTTTTGTGCTGACGGACGGTTTGGTAATGTGTGATTATCCAGTCAGTTGTTTTGTTAATTGTTGTGAATTGTCTGGTATTTCCTCGTGTAATGCCGTTTATCATCTTGTGCTATTAAAAGATCAAGTGTAGACCTGGAAAATGTTAAATGGAAAGTTAGGGAATTGGCTCGGACCTTCTTTTTTAAACTTATGAACTTATCTGATTTATAAACAATGTAATTTTACAGATATTCATGATTTTTCATAACCCCAAAACTCATTTCTCACACAGTGCTGCACAATGGCCTGTACGCGGTTTGACTGGGCACTTTGTTGGCTTCAGTCTTGTGAAATGTATTCCCGACTCATGACAATTTGCTTATTGTCTCACCCCACTCTTCTCCCTCAGGATTTCCAGTGGAATAAATTTTATAAAGTGATTAATTGGAATAATTGTAATCTTATTTTGTAAATCATTATCTGGATGACACAGACTCTACAACACAAGGACCGTAAACATTTAGATTTTTCAGTCGATATTTTCTTTTAGAAGTCCAACAATTATTCTGGGGAGATTTCAAAGGAAAAAGCATATTATTGAGTTCTCTTGATATTTTACCAATTAATTCACAAAGTTATTTTTGTATGGATATTTGTAATTGTGTGATTTTGCGGTAAACAATTTCAAGATTTTATCAATAGTACTTTTTACTCGTAAATATTCTCTATCTAGAAGCCTCCAGTCGCCATATTTCAAGCTTAATTTGTTTAAAATGTATTTACATTCAAGTCAAGTTTACATTTGACTTCTAAAACTACTCAAATAATAATCATAATCATAATAATAATAATAATAATAATAATAATAATAATAATAACTTTTATTTATATAGCGCTTTTCAGTGACCCAAAGACGCTGAACATAATAAAAAAGGGGGGGGGGGTATTTACAGACAGGGGGGACAACACGTACAATACATATTAATATACAGATAAAATGAACAAGACAGAAGAAGTAGAGAGAAAAAGATGGGGATGTAACAGGGGGTAGAAGAGTAGGCAATGGGGTAGAGGAGGCTAGGGGTAGGGGAGGTCATAGGCTTGGGTGAAGAGGTATGTTTTTAGGCGGGATTTGAATGTTGTGAGTGAGGGAGAGTGGCGGACAGGTTGGGGGAGGGAGTTCCAGAGTCGGGGTGCTGTTCGGGAGAATGCTCTGTCGCCAAAAGTTTTGAGTCGGGATGTTGGTGCAGTCAGGGTGAGAGAGGAGGAGGATCGGAGAGCTCGGGTGGGGCGGTGGGGGATGAGGAGGTCAGACAGGTAGGGGGGGGCAAGGTGGTGAAGAGCTTTGAAGGTGAGGAGGAGTATTTTAAAGTTGATGCGCTGCTTGATGGGGAGCCAGTGGAGAGAGCGGAGAACGGGAGTGATGTGATCACGGGACCGGGTGTGGGTGAGGAGGCGGGCAGCGGAGTTTTGGACCATTTGGAGTCTGTGGAGGGAATGGGAGGAGATGCCAGTGAGGAGGGAGTTACAGTAGTCAAGGCGGGAGGAGATGAAGGCATGGATGAGGGATTCAGCAGCGGGGAGGGTGAGGCAGTGTCGGATTTTGGCGATGCGGCGGAGGTGGAAGTATGAGGTCTTGACGATGTGGCTGACATGGGGAGTGAAGGAGAGGGTGGGGTCCATGATGACACCGAGATTGCGTATCAGGGTAGAGGGGGTGATGGTCGAGGTGTCGATGCTGAGTGAAAAGGGACCAGTTTTATTGAGAGTGGATTTGGTGCCAATGAGGAGGAGCTCTGTTTTGTCACTGTTCAGTTTGAGGAAGTTGAGAGTGAGCCATGATTTTATTGTAGAGATGCAGGTTTCGATGTGGCTGAGGGGAGGGTTTTGGGTGGATTTGGTGGTGAGGTATATCTGGGTGTCGTCAGCGTAGCAGTGAAAGTCCAGGTTGAGTTGGCGGAGGATGTGACCAAGGGGGAAGATGTAGCAGATGAAGAGGAGGGGGCCGAGGACTGAGCCCTGGGGGACCCCTGCGTTACTGGGGAGAGGGTGGATGAGTGACCGGAGAGGGAAATGAACTCTTGCCTGTTGGTGAGGTAGGATGTGAGCCAGTCAAGTGAATTCTAAGTTGCAGCCCTCAAAAAGGAAAGGAATAAAATCAATAATCTTGCCATTTGTGATGTTGTGATGTAGAAATTGCTCTCTTTAACATCCATTATCCTGTCGTCTTTTGTGTCTGGCACAGTCGTTTTTCCACACGGTTTTGGAGAACAGCGCCCTCTGTCAGACGATGGTGGACAATAACCTGCGCGTGACCAACTGGAACCGGAAGCTGGGCTGTAAGTGCCAGTACAAGCACATCGTGGACTGGTGCGGCTGCTCTCCCAACAACTTCAAACCCAACGACATGCCGCGCTTCCAGGTGAGGGCGGGGTCTCGTAGAATAAACATGCCACACTTCCAGGTGAGGGCGGGGTCTCGTAGATGAGGGCGGGGTCTCGTAGAGTAAACATGCCGCGCTTCCAGGTGAGGGCGGGGTCTCGTAGATGAGGGCGGGGTCTCGTAGAGTAAACATGACACGCTTCCAGGTGAGGGCGGGGTCTCGTAGATGAGGGCGGAGTCTCGTAGATGAGGGCGGAGTCTCGTAGAGTAAACATGACACGCTTCCAGGTGAGGGCGGGGTCTCGTAGATGAGTGCGGGGTCTCGTAGAATAAACATGACGCTCTACATCCAAATAAACAGGCTGTGTTCACCATGTTCTATAATTGACATAATAATTTCAGGGGACTATCCATGTGTTTGAGTCACGTGACTTCTCTGCACCTGACACGCCGTAGCGTAGCAAGCGTAGCATTAGCATTAGCTGCTAATGACCTGAAACAGCTCAGCCTCAGTCTGGAGTGACCTCTGTAAGTCCACTGGCCCCTCCTGACCACAGTTACACACTTCTGGACAAACAGGTCTTTGGGGACGTGACAGAAGAGAAAGAATCCTTTGTTTTGAGACTTTTTGTTGGCAGAGCCTCTAGATGGCATTAGAGCGTCTGATGTCTTAATTTTACGTTTGAATTGGCCCTGTGGAGCTTCACTTCCTCCTCCCTTCATTCCTTATGGAGAATTAGGTGAGATAAATCTTTACTGGCTCAATACCTCGTAGTTTTGAATCAAATCCTACTTGTACTGTAGTATTCCATCATAACCATGTAGTATTTATATCCTTCCTAAAACACTGAACATAGCACACTTATTACACTCTTTAAATAAGTGGTCTAATCCAGGAGCAGTGTCTCGGGGCCGTGTTTAACCAGTGTGTCGGTCGTGTGGGGCCCTGTCGTTTCGGAGGCGGAGACGGGAACAGGAATAACCCAGAATTCACAAATGAGCGGTGTTGCTTTTCTCAGACCCGGGGCCCGCGCTGTGGTTTGGAAACAGCTGGACTCCTGTATTTTTAGAGCCGAGCGCCGGCTTATCATTATCGTAATGTCGGGCTTCTGCGCGCACACGACGATTCACAAAAAACTGCCACATTTACAGAGATAAGAAAGAGCTCGGAGACGAGAAGCGGATTTTAATGGTCACGACTCATGAAGACTGCAGTTCTGAAGGTCAAATAATGTCCTCTTTGAGAACTAAAATTTTGTATTTAATGTCACTGTCTCTAATTTAGGGCGTGAATAATCGTGTTTCCGTGCTGTACAAACATAAAAGCATGTGCTGAACGAAGAGCAGCAGTCAAAAATCAATCAAAAAGACTCAGGAAACACGTAAAAGTCATGTTTTTGATGACTCGTGTTTTTTTTGTCTGTAAATGTCCTTGAGCATTTTCACATCATCTCAGTGAAAGTTTGTGAAAATCTCACATTTTGGGCTTTTCTTAGGAGCTGCAAGTGGCTATATTCTTTAGATGAATAGTTTAGATTGCAAAATGAATGAAATGAAGTGAAAATTAGTATTTGACTTCATTTGAGTATATTCCTGCTGCAGACTTCAAAACACGTCTTTAGAGAAGAGGTTTTATCTCTTCTCTGAAGATGTGTTTTGAAGTCTGTGTAAAATCCAGAGGACGATTATTCACTTACTAAATTAGTTGCAGATTAATCGATTAACTGCAGCTAGAATTAGATGTCAACAAATCCTTGTGTTTTGTTCTGTCAGAATCTTGTTGAGTCAGAGATTGTAAAGTTTGGTGAGAAAACGGCCTTAGTTACAATGTCCCAGAGAAATTGAGGGATGAAGTGGATTCGCTGCCCCCGCGCCGTGCTGCCCCGTGTGGCCTCCAGAGGGACGACATCAGAGTGAGTCTCCTCTCTGTGATCACTGGTCGTGGTTTGTGGTTTTCGGTGGCATAGTTCGGTGGAGGTGACGCTCTATGAATAACCCGCTCCGTCCCGCACTGGTCATTACACCGGGGTTTCCTGCCCCACTGGGCAGGGACACACCTCCTGATGATGTCACTGTGTGAGACCCAAACGTTTCATCATCGCTGCCAGTTATAGATGAAGTAAAGAATAATGGACACTAATTGCACTATTTAAAGACATAAAATTAAACATAATTTATTTAGGAGCGGCTCTGACACTGGTTTTTCAGAGTGTTTTTGTTAAATATGTTTGTAATAGATATACATACAATACATTTGTGAATCCAACTAAAAGTTTTTGCAGATGCAAATAACAAGGCACACTGCTCACAGATGCTGCTTGGTAAATTGCACCCAGGACCTTCTCGCTGTGAGGCAAGAGTCTTAACCACTGTCCCACTTATTAATGGATTAACAATATATATAATGTATCTAATTTCCACATCCAAGTGTAATGAGTTTGCATTATTCTTTAATGACAAAGTTCAGGGCATTAAAAATGCTATAAAAAACACCTAGACACTTAGAGCTAACTCACTTTGCACCTGTAACTGACAAAACTGTCCATGAGATCATCACCAGTCTGAGTTCATCTACATGCTGCCTCGATGTGTTACCCTCCAGATTTCTAAAGTCTGTGCTGAACAGTTTGTTAGCACCATTCACTCACATAGTTAACATGTCGCTTCAATCTGGGACATTCCCAATGTCTTTGAAAACTGAGGTCATAAAGCCTCTCCTAAAGAAGAGCAGTCTTGATGCTGCAGTACTGAGTCATTACCGGCTCATCTCTAATCTGACATTTTGGGGCAAAGTCCTTGAAAATGTTGTTTACCAACAGCTCACAGATTTCCTCTTAATAAACAACTCATTTGATGTATTTCAGTCAGATTTTAGACCTCATCACAGCACTGAGACTGCTTTTGCCTGAACACTGACACGGCAAAGCCTTAATTCTGTTAGATCTGAGTGCTGCTTTTGACACTGTCAATCATGGGACTCTCTTACAGAGACTAGAGGACTGGGTGGGTATCACTGGCACTGCCCTAAACTGGTTAAGGTCCTATCTGGAAGACAAGAAGTACTTTGTTGAAATTGTGTGGATGCAAAACAACTTTCTCCAGCTGAACTCAGACAAGACTCAAATCATGGTCTTTGTCCCACAGAACCACAGAGAAAGTGTTAGCGTCACCTCCAGAGTCTCGCTCTAAAATCTACAAACCAAGTTAGAAATCTGGGGGTAATAATGGACTCAGACTTGAACAGCCACATCAAATCAATAACATCAGCAGCTTTTTACCATCTAAAAAACATGAGCAAAATCAAAAATATAGTGCCTAAACCAGATTTGGAGAGACTTATCCATGCGTTTGTCTCCAGTAGATTAGACTACTGTAACGGCCTGCTCACTGGCCTCTCCAAACGAGCTGTAAAACAGCTGCAGTACATCCAGAAAGCTGCTGCTCGGGTCCTGACTAGAACCAGGAAGTACCATCACATTAGTCCTGACTAGAACCAGGAACTACCATCACATTAGTCCTGACTAGAACCAGGAACTACCATCACATTAGTCCTGACTAGAACCAGGAAGTACCATCACATTAGTCCTGACTAGAACCAGGAAGTACCATCACATTAGTCCTGACTAGAACCAGGAAGTATGATCACATTAGTCCTGTTCTCAGGTCTCTGCACTGGCTCCTGTGGCTCAGAGAAGAGACTTTAAAGCAGCTCTGCTTGTGTACAAGTCTCTCCATGGCCTAGCACCAAAGTACATCTCGGACTTGTGTGCCATATGAACAATCTCGGACTCTGAGGACCTCAGGGACCTCAGGGACCGGCCTCCTGCTGGTGCCAAAGTCACAACTAATCATGGGGAATCTTCCTGAAGACAACGTTCAAAAACAGATTTGTTCAGCTGTGCAAATGACTGAATTTTATTTGCACTTATCTCTTTTATGTCTTTATCTGTTTTTATGATTTCAGAGCATTTTTCCTGTGAAGCACTTTGAATCGAGCTCGACACATAAACTGTCCGTACATTTCTGTTGCAGTCGCCGCAGCAGCCGTCTCGTCCCGCCTTCTTCGCCCGTAAGTTTGAGGCGAGCGTGAGCCAGGAGGTGATCAATCAGCTGGACTCGTACCTGTTCGGGCCCCTGCCTGCGGGGACCCGGGGCCTCCACTCGTACTGGGAGAACCTGTACGATGAGGAGAGCGACGGCGTGTCCGGCCTGTCGGACACCGCGCTCGGACACTTCCACGCCTTCGCCCGCATGGGTCTGTCTAGGGCCGCGCAGTCGCTCCAGGGTCAGCCCCACGACCACAGCTGCAGGTGATTCTGCTCAGAGCGCTGCACGCTTAGAGAGGCCTCTGCATGTTGATGCTCCGCCCCCTGCATATTGATGCTCACACGTTACAATATAATAACCAGATTTTTAAAAGAAAATGGAAGCTAAAGCAGCAAAAAATATCAAAGTAAAATTCAAATAACGTACAAATATACAGATAAGTACATGGACAAGAAGAGTCAAATAAAAGTATACAAAATGTTTTATTGATTTTCACAAGAGCCAATTATTCAATTTTCTAATTTTGAATCTTCAATCTCGTCTTGAAAACTCTTGTAGACAAGAAAAGTATTAACATCAAATTTGTGAGATTAAAAAAGGAAATTACAAAATAGAAATTGTCGACGTTTTGCACTGCAGTTTGTATGTCATGATGAGATAATAGTGTTTGAAACGCAGTGCACTTAACGCTCTGAGGGCCTCGAAACGCAGTGCACTTCACACTCTGGGGGCCTTTATTTTATGAGCGACTCTGGAGGAAAAACGTGCCTGTTACGACGTTATGAGCTCAGCGTGATCGAGTGTTTACTTAAAGATAAACGACACTGTTTTCATATGTGAGGCCAGATTAGACCAAACCAGGACTAAACCAGGACTAAACCATAACCAAACCCCAACTTGATCAGGACTAAACCATAACCAAACCAGGACTAAAGTAGGAGATACTAGCATTTAATGTAAACAGGACAGAATGAGGCATGAATCTGGACTAAACCAGGGATTAAAACCAGAGATTAACCAGAACTAAACCAGACCTAAAACACAAGATTATACAGATGACTATAATCCAGAAATAAAAAAAAACAAAGCATCATTAAACCAGTGCTAAAGTCTGTGCCCGTCACTCGCTTCCAGCACAAGCCGCGGTTTGTTTTTGAATGTTTTCTGTCCAAATTAAACATGAAGATAAGGCCTTCTTGTCCCCGGCACAAACGGAGCTGTGTGGCAGAAAGTGGGTTTTTCCAGCTGGGTGTGGGTGGGGTGAGGGGAGATGTGGGTGGGGTGTGGGTCGGGTGTGGGTGGGGTGTACACCGCCGCGGGACAAGAAAGTGCTTGTGGAGGTTTTCAGTCGTGCGGCCTGAGGAGGGGAGTTTTTATGGAGGAGTTTAAAAGGATCAGTGTGTTCAGCCTGCGCCAGAGCCCTGAATCTAAACCAGGACTAAACCAGGTCCAAACCAGGACTAAACCAGGTCCAAACCAGGACTAAACCAGGTCCAAACCAGGACTAAACCAGGTCTAAACTAGGACTAAACCAGGTCTAAACTAGGACTAAACCAGGTCTAAACCAGGTCTAAACCAGGTCTAAACCAGGTCTAAACCAGGTCTAAACCAGGTCTAAACCAGGTCTAAACCAGGTCTAAACCAGGTCTAAACCAGGTCCAAACCTGGTCCAAACCTGGTCCAAACCAGGTCTAAACCAGGTCTAAACCAGGTCTAAACCAGGTCTAAACCAGGTCTAAACCAGGTCCAAACCAGGTCCAAACCAGGTCCAAACCAGGTCCAAACCAGGACTACCAAGGACAAAACCAGGACTAAACTAGGTCTAAACCAGGTCCAAACCATGTGCAGGGTTGAAGTAGACTTAATTAACCTGTTGTGAAATAGGAATAATCATATTTTATTGTCTGGTGTGTTTTTCCAGGTATGCGTCTGTAAATCACCCCGTGTCAGTGCACTTGTACTTCCTGTCCGATCAGTTCCAGGGTTATCTGGTCCGGCACCAGTCCCTGAACCGCGCCTCGGCCCAAACGGAGACGCTTGAGACCTGGGTGTCCTCCAAGGACCACTACACTGTCCCCAACCCGCCACCGACCGTCAACAGACTGCAGCACGTACAGGTAAACCACTGACAACAAACCGCAGCACAAACAGGTAAACCACTGACAACAAACCGCAGCACGTACAGGTAAACCACTGACAACAGACATCAGCACGCGCAGGTAAACCACTGACAACAGACCGCAGCACGCGCAGGTAAACCACTGACAACAGACCGCAGCACGCGCAGGTAAACCACTGACAACAGACCTCAGCACGCGCAGGTTAACCACTGACAACAGACATCAGCACGCGCAGGTAAACCACTGACAACAGACATCAGCACGCGCAGGTAAACCACTGACAACAGACCGCAGCACGCGCAGGTAAACCACTGACAACAGACCGCAGCACGCGCAGGTAAACCACTGACAACAGACATCAGCACGCGCAGGTTAACCACTGACAACAGACATCAGCACGCGCAGGTAAACCACTGACAACAGACCGCAGCACGCGCAGGTAAACCACTGACAACAGACCTCAGCACGCGCAGGTAAACCACTGACAACAGACCGCATCACGCGCAGGTAAACCACTGACAACAGACCTCAGCACGCGCAGGTTAACCACTGACAACAGACCTCAGCACGCGCAGGTTAACCACTGACAACAGACCTCAGCACGCGCAGGTAAACCACTGACAACAGACCGCAGCACGCGCAGGTAAACCACTGACAACAGACCGCAGCACGCGCAGGTAAACCACTGACAACAGACCGCAGCACGCGCAGGTAAACCACTGACAACAGACCTCAGCACGCGCAGGTTAACCACTGACAACAGACCGCAGCACGCGCAGGTAAACCACTGACAACAGACCTCAGCACGCGCAGGTAAACCACTGACAACAGACCTCAGCACGCGCAGGTAAACCACTGACAACAGACCGCATCACGTACAGGTTAACCACTGACAACAGACCGCATCACGCGCAGGTTAACCACTGACAACAGACCTCAGCACGCGCAGGTAAACCACTGACAACAGACCTCAGCACGCGCAGGTAAACCACTGACAACAGACCGCATCACGTACAGGTAAACCACTGACAACAGACCGCATCACGTACAGGTAAACCACTGACCACAGACCGCATCACGTACAGGTAAACCACTGACAACAGACCGCATCACGTACAGGTAAACCACTGACAACAGACCGCAGCACGCGCAGGTAAACCACTGACAACAGACCGCATCACGTACAGGTAAACCACTGACAACAGACCGCATCACGTACAGGTAAACCACTGACAACAGACCGCATCACGCGCAGGTAAACCACTGACAACAGACCGCATCACGCACAGGTAAACCACTGACAACAGACCGCATCACGTACAGGTTAACCACTGACAACAGACCGCATCACGCGCAGGTTAACCACTGACAACAGACCTCAGCACGCGCAGGTAAACCACTGACAACAGACCTCAGCACGCGCAGGTAAACCACTGACAACAGACCGCATCACGTACAGGTAAACCACTGACAACAGACCTCAGCACGCGCAGGTAAACCACTGACCACAGACCGCATCACGTACAGGTAAACCACTGACAACAGACCGCATCACGTACAGGTAAACCACTGACAACAGACAAACCACTGACAGACTGTCTGGCGTCTAACATGTGCCGTGGTCCCTCCCTCAGGTGGGCACGGACTGGGACCCAAAGGAGCGTCTCTTCAGAAACTGGGGCTCCGTGATGGGCCCCCAGGACGAGCCGGTGGCCGTGCAGCGCTGGAGCCGCTCTCAGTCCAATCTCACGGCGACGGTGGTGTGGATCGACCCCACCAACGTGATCGCCGCCACCTACGACATCCTGGTGGACGCGGGGGCGGAGGTGACGCACTACCGCCCGCCCCTCACCGCCCCCTTGAGGCCGGGAGTGTGGACGCTGAGGGTGCTGCATCACTGGAACCCTCTGGGTCAAACGCGCTTCGTCGTGTCGCCGCTGGAGTTCCACCGGCAGCAGCCCATTCAGCGAGGTGAGTCTGAGGCCCACACGCTTTATTTAGTTACTGATTTAGTCCTGACGCAGACTTGGAGGGGTTAGTTGCCCCCTGGCTCATAAACTACAGGAGACTTTTCAAATTGATATCTCTAAATTTACGTCATATCTAATTTTATAATAATAAAGGCAGAGCAAAAAAGTGTCTGTTTGCCGTAACGCGCTCGACTCTGTAAAAAAATAGACTATAAAAAAAAAAAAAATCAGCATTTTGTCAAAATGATGCCAAATAGTTTTTTTTGTTTTATATCTCGCCGACTCACTACTGTTTTTTCAAACAAGCGCCGTGTTGAATAATTTTGTATCACTGGAACTCGCTAGAAATATTTTAAAGCCAAAAATGTTGCAAAAACAGTCGAGAAATGAAACTAACACAAACGGAGAACGTCTCATTGACTGTTGAAGCCCGACCCCTGGAGGTCACTGCGGGTCACTGGCAGAATCAAAAAATGGCAACGATTTGGATATATTTTTTTGTCTTCAAAGTAAAAAAATAAATACATAAATATAGCCGCAAGCGGCAATGATCGGCCCTCGCCACGCCGCCGCCACACCGCCGCCACGCCGCAAGAGGAGGGGGCGCTAACGCGCCCCAATTGTCCTTTTATCACGCCTACTGCTGAATCTGTGACGCTGTCACATGTTCTCCCCTTTGTTTTACCATCAAAAAGCAATTTTATTTTGAATTCTTGGCAAAATGTGCGGCTTTGCCGCACAGACACCGTGACTCTTTGAATGAAAATGTGGATAACTTTTGATGGTCCTGAAGATGAGTCTCACCAAATTTCAGGTTAATAGGGCTGACGCCCTGGGAGGAGTTTGTGAAAGTCTAAAGTGTAAACATGTTCTGGCCCCATTGGAATAACATGGGAGGTTTCGGTCATCGTTACGGCAACGCCATAACAATTATGACATGGGTCTCATTGACTTTTTTGATGGGGATGCTAAAATTGAGTTGTGTGTCAAATTTCATATAATTTCGCAAAACTAAACATTTAACCTCCATATAAAATCTGTAGGGGGCGCTGTGGCGCCAAATGAATTTATTTCACTTCAAGTAGGTTTAGGGCAAAGAGTTTAACAACTGATTCTAATTTGACGCAATTCGGACTTTATCTGCGCAAACGGCAGAAATTTTAAATATGGGAGATTTCTGAAATTTTAGTTACAGTTTGCGGCTTCGCCGCACAGAGACCGTGAGAGGTATCAATGTAATTTGGATAACTTTTGATGTCCCACTCCTCAGTAGCATTTTCACCAAATTTCAGCTTTTTAGGGCCAACGCCCTGGGAGGAGTTCGTAAAAGTACGACGTTTGGAAAGACTCCGAAGTCATGTTTAGCCATTTTTGAAGCAATATGGCCGACATTTGGTTCGGGGGACGGCGTTGCCGTAATAATATTTTTTACTTCTCTTGTCACCATCTACCTCTGCGCCAAATTTCATGATTCTACGATCAGATTTTTTTTGGGTCATTTCCCATCTCTCAATGCATTTTTGGTACATTTGGTGGCGCTGACGCGCCAATTTTTTTTATTTTAGAAAAGGGAAATAGCCAGAATGTAGAGAGGCACGATTTTTAGAGGTGTGCAAATTTTTGTGACTTTTCGTCAATGTTCACTGGGTGAAAAATAGGGGGGTTGGTCCCGAGAAGAAGAAGAAAGAAAGAAAGAATAATATTCCGATGCGAAAACAATGTTTCCCATTTTTCAAATATCATAAACTATACATTTTCGGAAAGCGCTCGCGCTTTCCTACCTCATGGTGTGGGTCCCTGGTCACTGACGGGTACTTTCGATAATTTTGAGTGGGCTCCGCCCACTTTGTGTTTTTGGCCCTCTATACAGTAATAATGTTCAATTTTTGCATTACATGCTTATATGCACGGAACATGCAAGAGATGGGGAACGTATTCGTGAGCTACTTAGCGCAAATGAGTGCTTTATATGGGGATGACGACCGCGAAGCGGTCGTCATCCCAATGTAAAGTGCTCGTTTAGTGCGAACTTTTGCACGGGCTTCGCCCGTTTACAACGGTAATGTTCCATTTTCCTACAACTAATTAGTATGCACGGGGCGTGCATGAGTGGAGGAGTGCGTTAGTGAGTGTTTGGAAGTGGGCGAGCGCTTCGCGCTCGATTTCGTGCGCACTACGTGCGCACTTTCGCAGCCGTGCTTCGCACGGCCTTACGAGATTAATAGGCCTCTCGCCAGCTTGTGGCGCTCGGGCCTAATAATTTACCTACCGACCCACTTGAAAAAATGTTGGGTCGGGTTACAGCATTTATTTGGGGCAGCCTGATTATCATTGTTATATAAAGCCCCTTTCACAGAGAAAAATGAAACAGTCTTTCAAGTCTTTTACAGTCAACTAAAAATCATTCCCAAATCCTGCAGACACACATGAGGCAAATACATGAGGCTGAGTATTGATGAACCAGCCGAAGAAATACCATCAGTGTCTCTCCTGCAGTGTCTTTTCCCACAACTTCTTTTTGACAGTGACTTTCTGTGACTGTGAGTGAGTCGTCCGGAAACGGTTCCATAAACGCATCACGAGTGTCGGTCTGAAACTCGGAGCTGGAACGTCCCGCAGTCGTGAACGCGGCACGTGTTGAGTCCGTTTGCGTCTCAGCTGTCGCCCTCACACTTCTGCTTTTAGAGCCGCGTCCATCACAGGGTCACCTCCGATTTAAGCCCTGGACGCGTCGCGCTTAATCCCACTGCCGGCCTCACGTGACATCACTGCGCGCTTCAGGTCGACCCTTTAAACGCTTGGAAACAAAACAACATTCTAAACAGGACCACACACGTATGCTCTACACTGCACCAGGACCACAGACATATGCACCAGGACCACAGACATATGCTCCAGAGCTCCTTTAATTGAGACGCTGCAGATACAATAATTATAGTTAATCTTATTTTGTGGTTGGATAATTATAGAAGGTTTAATGAGCAGGTTCTTCTTTTGGAGATTTCCTGGAGGAACCTCAGCTCTGTCTGTAGATCTGAACCTCAGCTCTGTCTGTAGAATATGTTTGTCTGTGGAATTAGAAGATATACATTTGGTCTGGACTCGGGGCTGGACTCGGGGCTGGACTCGGGGCTGGACTCGGGGCTGGACTCGGGTCCGGACTCGGGTCCGGACTCGGGGCTGGACTCGGGGCTGGACTCGGGGCTGGACTCGGGGCTGGACTCGGGGCTGGACTCGGGGCTGGACTCGGGTCCGGACTCGGGTCCGGACTCGGGTCCGGACTCGGGTCCGGACTCGGGTCCGGACTCGGGGCTGGACTCGGGGCTGGACTCGGGTCCGGACTCGGGTCAGAGCCGGTGTGACACATCTGATCCTCTGACATAAACACATTCTTAACACATAAACACAGTCTTATGTATGGCTCATTCTGTAGCCACAGCTGCCCTGAGACAGAATGACAGGAGCCTGTAGCCTCATCTTGAACCAACATCAGAGAACGACCTCCACCAAAATGAAGCCTCAAAATAGTGCCATCTACTGGCGATTTTGATTCTTTACATTCACATAAACAGGCCTGGGTCACGTGACTTCCTGTTTGACACAAACAGAACAGTGTTAGTTTTATCCACCGGCACAACAAGACTTTCCAGTGTCATGAGTGAATAGTTTCTTGATGTCAATAGTTTGAAGTTCATAAAAATGACGTGTAATTTTGCGTCTCACCTGCAGAGGACGCTGTGCGGCTCCACGCTGGGCCCCTGAGGAACTCCTACATGGAGCAGAGCTTCCACGGCCTGAACCCGGTGCTGCGTTTGCCCGTGAGTCTGGGCGCAGTGGAGGAGGCGGAGGCCAACGCCGGCCTGACGGGGGCGCCGCTGCGGCGCTGGATTGACTCTCTGCTGCAAATCCACTGGGGGGCGTCAGACGTGTGCTCGCTCGGCCCCAGCGCCTGCTCCGTCATGCAGCTGTGTCACATGACCACTTGGAGCGCCAACAGCCCCGACCCAAAGTCTGACCTGACCACGCCCTCCCAGAGCGGGCGCATCAGGTAGCACGCATCAGGCAGCACACAGGAAGTGACCTGACCCCGCCCTCCCAGAGCAGACACAGCAGGCAGCACACAGGAAGTGACCTGACCCCGCCCTTCCAGAGCGGCCGCATCAGGCAGCACACAGGAAGTGACCTGACCCCGCCCTCCAGAGCGGGCGCATCAGGCAGCACACAGAAAGTGGACAGGAAATGGACTGAGCCACAGGAAGTGTGAGACTGCTCATCGCTAAAGGCCCAAAAGTGATGAAACATCGCTGTTCTGATCAAAACAGTTGAAGATTCACAGAAGGAAGTGAAGGAAGGCCAGACGTCCTTTAAGTGTCTATTTATTTCAAGAGGAAACAAGTCAAGACTGTGGTGTTTGTGGCTCATGTTCAGAAGCCGCTCGGGAGCCGCTCGTCTTTGGATCAGGATTCTTTTCTTCCAAAGCCGAGTGACAGTCTTTTAAATAAACTATTTATTAGAATGTTTCTCGTTCCGTGAATGTTAAAACGCACAAGTTTTAAATGAAGCCGATTAAAAGATTTTTGTCACATTGATTTGATTGATCCGGCTTCAGATGATGATATATAATGATATAATAATGAGTTATATAAAGCTGTGTGATGCCATAACTCAGTGTGCTCTGTCGTGCCAAAGTCTAAAAGTTATTTATATATTATTTAGTCCAGATTCATGTCGAGTCTTCGTTTGGAGCCGAGAAGTTGAGTATTATTTATTTGATGAAACTTTGTAAAGTGACAGAATGAGCTTTAACATGAGGATCTGGAACAAACAGGTTTTATTTATTACAGGAAAATATTAATTTATTTCTGGATGTTTGATGCCTGGTGCAGTTATTACATGATTAAATAGTAATTTTAAATGTATTTTAAATACACTGCCATAAGTGGACAAAAGAATGTCTTGATAGTTTTTTTATTCAAGACGCTCTTGTTACTTCAATGTTATTTTGGTTTAGATTAAATGTTTCTTAAATGTCACAAAAAGTCTTTGTCTTTGTCTGAAATGTTTAGTCTAACTTTTTCACATGTTTAAATGACTTCGACCCGCTCGAGTCGGGGCAGGGCCGTGCTTTCTCTTTTATTTTGAAATGAACAGGAAACAGACAGATGAGAACGACTTTTGTGATTTGAGTTCTGACTTTCTTGAAAATAAAATGTGGAATGTTGAATATGACTGTGGTTTGTGATGTTTGAGAGGAACAGTTCTGTTACTAAGGATGTTACTCGAGTCAGAGTAAAAACATATTTGGAGGAACTACTATTGAATTAAAGTTTAGAGTCAAAAAAGTAGTTTGTGTAAATTCTGCATAAACTTTGACCGTAATGAATCGCCCTGGTGATGTCACTTCCTGTCATTTTCTACAGATTAACGTTTTCTCCACAAATACCTGCTCGATCGGTGTAAAAGTATTCTGTATTATGTACAAATACACAGAATAAAGTCCAAATTAGAAAATCGTAAAAACCTTTCATCGGCACTTTAAATAACGCTCTAAATTTGGTATTTTCAGAGGATGGAAACAGACATTGCTGGAATCACAAATGTTCAGATCGTTCAGTTTGTTTACACAAAATGTAGCACGGAAGTGTAAAACGTGACCGTCGCGCGGCACTTATCGAAACACTGAACCTACGCTTGGCCCTTTGACCTTTGACGTTTTGGCGAGTTTAAAACCGTCGCTCTTCGAGTCGGGAGCAGAACAGGCCGGAGGTGATGGAATCGTCAATAACCCGGATCGAACGCTGAAGGACAGAGCTAATTAACAGCACTCTGGCTTAACCCACTTCAAAGTGTGTGTGTTCGCAGAGTGCGTGTGTGTGCGCAGAGTGTGTGCAGAGTGTGTGTGTGTGCAGTGTGTGCGGTGGGTCAAATGTGAGCCGTGGAGTGGGTTCACACGCCGGTGATCATGGGCGGGTCAAATGATGACATCACTCTGGTGAGACTCAACCAAATGTTTGACAAAACTTCTGTGACATCACAGAGTGTCTGGATGATACTGCATCTCTAAAAGGAAACTGCAGTATCTGAGCTCAAACTAGGTCCTGGTTCGGATCCTGATTCGGATCCTGGTTCACACTTGAATCCTTCTCTAGATAAAGTTATTGTGTCACTGATGAATCTTGGTCTCAGATATAAACAGGCGTGTGGCGCCCTCTGCTGGCCGTTTGGAGGCGGCGTCAATGAAATCCACATTTAGAGAAATAAAGATTGAGACATGTTTTGTAAATAAAATGTATATTTAAGAAAATACAGACATAATGACGACTATGTACATTTAAACAAAGGACGGGTCACTTCTTCGTTAACTTGACCGTTCGGGTTTTGGGAGGAGCCCACTTCAAGCACTGCGTGTCCACTGATGAGGGGACAAGAGGGGGATGAGAGGAAGATGAAAGGGACGAGAGGGAGAAGAGGGACGGGAGAAGGGAGGGACGAGGGAGACGAGAGGGACAAGAGGGGAACGAGAGGGAGAAGAGGGACGAGGGAGACGAGGGGGACAAGAGGGAGAAGAGGGGGACGAGAGGGAGAATAGGGGGACGAGAGGGAGAAGAGGGGGACGAGAGGGAGAAGAGGGGGAGGAGAGGGAGAATTGGGGGACGACGAGAGGGAAAAGAGGGGGACGAGAGGGGGATGAGGGGGACAAGGGGGGACGAAGGAGACGAGGGGGAAGAGAGGGACGAAAAAGACGAGGGGGACGAGAGGGACGAAGGAGACGAGGGGGACGAAGGAGACGAGGGGGAAGAGAGGGACGAAGGAGACGAGGGGGAAGAGAGGGACGAAGGAGATGAGGGGGACGAGGGAGAAGAGGGGGACGAGGGAGAAGAGGGGGACGAGGGAGAAGAGGGGGACGAGGGAGAAGAGGGGGACAAGGGAGAAGAGGGGGACGAGGGAGAAGAGGGGGACGAGGGAGAAGAGGGGGACGAGGGAGAAGAGGGGGACGAGGGAGAAGAGAGGGACGAAGGAGACAGAAAAAAAGTCAGATAATATAATAATAATGAAATATCTCTCTATCATCTAGAATCCTTCACTACATTTCATTGGATGAAAAGAAGCGTTGCCGTGGTAACGCGGCGTACCTGTGATGGGAGGCTTCTTGTACTGCGCGCTCTTCAGATGCTCCTCCACCAGTTTGGGCGTGACACAAATCACGTGTTGACCTTTCCAGTACTTGACCATGTTCAGCGACTGCAGCGTGCTGATGATGTCGCTCTGCGTAATGCTCGTCATCTGGCTGCAAACACGCCGCGCTCAGGGTTAAAACGGGACTCAGAACTCCGGGCGGCGTGTGGGCGTGTCCGCCGCGTTTACCTGAGGTCTTTGATGGACAGCGTTCCTCTGAAGTCCCTCAGGATCTCCAGCAGGACCCAGGACCAGTAACTTCTGTAGCTGAGTTTGCCCAGGTCAGACAGAGGCTTCTCCGGAGAGCCCACCGTGCTCTCCAGCTTCGACAGCTCGTAACCTGCAGGGGGCGCCACAGGGGAAGCACAAGGAGCGGCTCACTCTCAACAACTGGAATCATGTTTACCATAAAACTAGAAGATTAGAACTATAGAACGTTGAAGAACTAAGTAACTTCAGGGACAGAGCTCCCCCTGCAGCTCCATTATGGAATTACACTGTCAGAGCACCGTCTAAGAGAGCGTGTGTTAGCGTGCGGAGAGAGCGCGTGGAGAGAGCGTGTGGAGAGAGCGTGTGGAGAGCGTGTGTTAGCGTGCGGAGAGAGCGCGTGGAGAGAGCGTGTGGAGAGAGCGTGTGGAGAGCGTGTGCTAGCGTGCGGAGAGAGCGCGTGGAGAGCGTGTGGAGGCGTGTTGACGTGTGGAGAGCGCATGGAGAGCGTGTGGGGGCGTGTTAGCGTGTGGAGAGCGCGTGGAAGCGTGTTAGCATGTGGAGAGCGCGTGGGGGCGTGTTAGCGTGTGGAGAGCGTGTGGAGAGAGCGTGTTAGCGTGTGGAGAGCGCGTGGAGGCATGTTAGCATGTGGAGAGTGTGTGGAGGCGTGTTAGCATGTGGAGAGCGCGTGGAGAGCGTGTGGAGACGTGTTAGCGTGTGGAGAGCATGTAGAGCGCACGTGGAGACGTGTTAGCGTGTGGAGAGTGTGTGGAGAGCGTGTGGAGAGCGTGTGGAGAGCGTGTGGACTCACTGAAGGCGATGAGGAACTTGCCGTAACCGCGACGCTGATATGGCGGCAGAGTGAGGATACACGCCACGTTATTCCCGTCCGGAGACTCTTTCTCCTGCCGAACGGAAAAGAATAAGGAGAAGAACAAGAAGAAGAACATCAGAGTTGACGCCACAAAGTCCAAGAGTTTGGAATAAATCTCAAACGAGCAAATCAACTGCAAAAACAATAAACAATGTAAATCTTTTAACGATTATTTCTATTGAAGACAGACTTTAATTTGATCCAAATAAAGACTGACGACTTCTAGAGAATATTTGTGAATAAAGTGAATTTTTTGATGAAAATGACGGACATTTATATCAAAAATGTGACTCTTTGTTATAAAAGCTTTTTGTTTGTGTTTTAGAGTCTGTTTAGTCGACGAACGATTAGTGTAATTTTTGGGACTAAAGTTATTTTTCACACTTCAAATTCAGGTATTATAATACAAATAAAAGCATGTTTAATATTTAAATACATAAAAACTCAATTAAATCACACACAAACCCTTTTTGATTTCCCCCCAAAATGATAAAATTCCAGTTTAAAAAAACAAAAACAGATTCTAGTTATTTTATAAAATTTACTTTTTGAGATACAGATGTTTTATGAATGTTAATTAAAAGAATATTTTAAAAAGCTGAATAAAAAATAAACACGGAAGTATTTTTAATTTATAAATGGGTGAATAGTTCAAATCTCATCATCAATCAAGTTAAATCAGCAGCTTTTTAAACATTTCATCCACTTTCACCTGCAAATAGAACAATTACTTGTGTTTTATTGGTTTCTTTTGTGCTTCTAGAGGGTCAAAGGTCAAATGCACTGACTTTGGAGAAGTAGCCCACGATGTGCGCTCCTTCTTTGTTGACTTCAGTGAGAATGTAAAAGATGAACGGCTCCACGTCGAAGTAGAGCGTCTTGTGATCGAGGAAGAGCTTTGCCAGGAGACACAGGTTCTGGCAGTAAATCTGAAACAAACATATTCGTCCCATCAGCTTCGTTCACCGTTCTGAAGCGGGCGTAGCTCGGGTTTCCTTCGCTCACTTTGTGGTCTCGGCCGTCCACCTCGAACACAGAGATGTTGCTCCGTCTGTAGATCTCTTTCCCCGACGGCTGCCTCCACTGACAGTTTGACTGAAACGGAAACGACGCGCAAACAATCAACAACACGGCTTTGAATACAATCTAAACTGAAGTACCGTATTCTCCGGACTATAAGTCGCTAAGTTTTTTCATAGTTTTGGCCGGGGTGCGACTTATACTCCAGAGCGACTTATATGTGATATTATTTGTTATTTTCACTCTGACAACCACAAGAGGGCGCTCTAGGCTCTAAGCGACGCAGAAGAATAATCTGCACTTCCTCTACCTCTGGAGTTTGTGGAGTTGTTTAGAAGTGACACAGAGGAAGAAGAATTCAGTGGATTTAGTGATTTGGGGTAAAACTGATGCTTTGGTAAACTTGTTAGCATGTTCTTTATGCTATAGTTATCTGAATAACTGTTAATATGTTACGTTAACATACCAGACACTTACCACAGTTCTGTCTGTGCCTCATGTAGCTGAAGGTGTTAGCGTTAGCATACGTAGACCTATTCACCATGTTCTCTCATCTACTATTATTATTTTAAACTGCATTTCAAGAGGAAATGTCTGTTCTTGGTCTTGGATTTTATCAAATACATTTCACCCAAAAATGCCACTTATACTCCAGTGCGACTTATATATGTTTTTTCTTCTTCTCGTTAATGCATTTTTTGACTGGTGCGCCCTATACTTCGGAAAATAAGGTTTTCAGACGATAGAGTCTTTCATGAGGTTTATTCTGCTTTAACGCTGTACTTCAGACTCGACAAACCTGCAGTTTTGTTGTGTCCCTGGCTAAAGCGTCTCCGGTACTTATAGTTTTATGACAAATACTGGCAGTAATATTACGTACGACACAGACTCAGGAGCCGCTTCACATCATTTGTAAATAAATAATGACACGTGTTATTGGTGCTTTATGTCATGTTTCTGGAGGTTTGTCAGCTGTTTGTTTGTCTCCATGGCGACGTCATTGTTTTCCTTGAACTATCCCACATATGAAACTTAATATTTAACTTAAGAATCTAAGTGTTTCAGCAATAAAAACACGAGATAGAAAAGAGCCATAAATCACACACTGCAAGATCAGAATAATAATAAACACATTAGGCTAGGCAAAATATGTCTGTTTGCCGTAACACGACCGACCCGCTATGAAACTAGCCGACTGGAAAAAAAATATCAGCATTTTGTTGAAAAACGTCAAAATGTTTTATTTTTCAATTGTTTCGCCGACTTACCGACCGGATTTTCCTAAACCGCCGTGTTAAATATTTCAAATCACGCTGATAAACGTGTCTTTCATCTCAAAAGACTGATAACGCACCGCGCAACACATGTGCGTCTTCATTTTCAGTCCTCCACATGCATCTGTAACAAAATAAAGCACGCGTAGGAGTCGTCATGGTGCTTTTGACAAGTTGGTTTGCCTCTGTCGGCGCCACTGGTGTCTGCATAGGACGTGTTTCTCTGTCAGGGTGTGAAATTTGACTTGCGCAAATGCATTCTGGGATTGAAACACGCCCGGCAGCGTCATCACAACAAACATGGCGGCGCCCATGTCCCCCGCATGTTCCCCCCGCTCGCCTTAGCTACCAAATTAAAGGATAGCGGCGTACAAAAGGTTGATTAAAATATCTTAAAATCGGGAAATTTAGTATTTAGTTTAGATCGGGTTGATAAAGACGTTTTCCGTCATTGACTGTTGAAGCCTGACCCCTGGTGGTCACTCCGACTCAAAAAATGGCAAAATTTGGATCTTTTTTTTTGCCTTCAAAGTAAAAAAAATAAGAATTTGCCTACCGTCCTACCCACTTAAAAAATGTTGACTCTGGTTACAGCAAACAGACAATTTATTTGGGGTAGCCTTATAAACTGTTTTCCTGTTACTGAAGCAGAGTAGTTTCAGCTGTGCAAATGCAGTACCCAAACTGACCAGGTGGTGTCTGAAGGTCTTCTCAAACTTCATGTACTTGAGGCAGTACTCGCAGATCCACAGTTTGGGCTGTTTCCCATAATCCTCTGGGAACGGCGAGAAGTACCAGGCGTCGATCTCGAAGTTTCCAATCTGGATCTTGTCCACGTACTTCACTTTGGTGATCTGGACCAGAGCGCGGATAATAATGAATATAATGAATAAAATGAATAAAATAAAATAAATAAAATGAATACAAATATCAAATAAATAAAAAATGAATACAATAAAAAATATGAATAAAATGAATCAAATAAATAAATCTAAAAATAGAAATAAATGAATAAAATAAAAATTAAAAAAATAATTAAACTAAATAAATAAAATTAAAAACACTAAACAAATAAATACAAATTAGTCAAAACAATTTTTTAAAAAGAAAAAATAATACAATTAAAATGAATGAATAAAATGAATAACATAAAATAAATACAAAATAAAATGAATTAATTCAAATGAAAATAAATTCATAAATCAATCAAATCAATCAAATAAAGTGATGATGTGGTTACCGCTTCGTGTTCCTTCTCGAGCGCGGCCGTCGTCGGGTCCATCTCCGCGTACGTCTGGAAACGCAGAAGGAAAAGCTTGAACGTGTGGGTTTCTGGAGCCGCTGAGCCATTATCGTGGACTCATTTATGAATCTAATAATTGTCATCTGGACGGTCCAAGTTTTATGGAAGAAACATGTACGGTCAGTGATTTAGAGGTCTGTAAATGTGCTCCAGCTTGGTACGGCTCAAACTGATTTAAAAAACCTCTTTTGTAATCCAAACTTCTAATCAATCAATCAATCAATCAAAAAAGCATTCATTTGAAAAATCTATCAGCAAAACTGGTGATGTTTTTTGGACAGAAGAATTTAAAATAAGAATTCCTTTGGCGTTGAATAAAAGAATAAAAATAGACACCGTCAGAACAATCGACTTGAATCGTTAATAAATTAAAACAGGAGCAATATTTTTCAGGCTCAATATTGATCGTGTGCATCTTTTCTTTGCACTAATGGGAAAATCAGCTGAATAGCTGATATTTCAGAGTCATAATTCATTCTACTCTTCGTTTATTACAGCTTGACTCGTTTGGAAAAGTGTTTATTGGGTTTTATCTTGGGCATAAATCACTTCCATTATCGTGCTTTGTTGTGATATTTTCTCACCTTCTGCACGTGGTTGATCTCATCGTGCTTGCGCTTCTGATTCCGGGTGATTTTGCGCTCGGGCTGATCCCCCAGGTCAACCCCGCCCATCTCTGTGCTCTTCCTCACTGCGTCTTTGACCGTTTTGGTGAGCGCCAGGCGGTTCTTCCCCACCCACTCGTCCAGGCGCCTGTTGACTGTGGGAGAACGGTGAGCGTCGCCGTGACTACACGCGCTCTCTCTGCTGTGGTACGATTAACAAACGTATTTCATATATTCTTCAGGTAAAACTCATATTTATTGTTAACTTCTCATTTGAATGTTACTGTGGGCTAAAGGTTGGACTCATAACTGGTTGTTTTGGGAAATAGATTGCATAAAATAACTTTAAAACTGATATGTTTTACCAAAATATTAAATGTGATGCAGCAGGTCAGATAAAAATGTAAAGGGGGGGTTGGGGGGTCCTCTCCCAAAGAAAGTTTGTACAAAACGGGGGAAATTAACTGTATTTTAACAAGTTTTAGATCACTTTAACACAGTGGTCCCCAAACTTTTTGACTCGAGGGCCACATTGGGTTCTAAAATTTGGCCGAGGGGCCGGGCCAGGAAAATATGGTGCGTTTGTGTGAACTAATGAATTACTATAAATTACACGCAAGATTTGACCTGTAACTTGTAACAAAGCAACAAATGCAAGGCTCAATGTACAAATTGTTTTCCAAATGCATTAAATAATGATTAATTATCTACTGTCTTCTACTGTCCACAAGAGTCTTCTACTGTCCACAAGAGTCTTCTTCAGTGTCACTTGCGCTTCCTGCTTGATTGGCCCTGGTGGCCGTTTGTGGTGAATTTTATTTTCTGCGCGCCATAGATTTTCTTGTGCGCGCACTATGTGCGAGCAGTGCGCAGTTGCGCAGGCGCAGCTTAGAGTGAACAGTGGCCATCTCTTGGGGAAATGTGGGCATTACGGGCGTAAGGTAAAATGAACGACCAGCCACAGTATCGTGAGTTTGAATCCCGACTCTTTTAAAAAAATGTTTTTAATATAACTTGGACAAGCTTGGCGGGCCGGATAAAAAGGCCCAACGGGCCGGATGTGGCCCGCGGGCCATAGTTTGGGGACCACTGCTTTAACAACTTCGACTGCTCTTTTTACTATGATGATGCCAATAACAGACTATTAATACAGCAAAGTTTTCAAGGACAAAACAAGACATTCAGCCTTTTCCCATGCGTTTTTGATCTCTAGTAAATACACATTATTTTCTTTTGCAATTCTATGGACTCTTTTGGACACTCACATCCGACGTAGTGCACGTAGAACTCCTCTCGACCCTCCTGCTCGTTCAGCCTGGACTGGATCACCTCGGCCGTGTCTGGACAGAGATTCACAGTTAAATACGCACAGTAGAGTCTCGGTTTGGATTTAGGACCACAATATTAAAAAAGTGGCAACTGAAAAATACTTTGAACGCGAGATAGTTTAAAAAATGTGTGCAAGAAATAAACTAAATACATGAACATAATTTGAGAAAGCTCATCCTTAATTCTCATTAAAGGTGATTATTTCTGAATGAAGGCTAAATAAAGAAGACTATATCATCACTAATGATTTAAGCCTTTTATACAAAAAATAAGCAATCATTTTGAATTTCAAGGGTAGAAATTTCAGTTTATTTTTTACTACAAAAATAATAATGAGATTTTTTATTTGGGGCAAACTAAATTATGTAATACATCTATAAATAACAGGAAAAACTATTGTGGGTTCAGCATTTCCTTAGTATTATATGAGCAGAAAAAAAATCTGAATTTTGCCCTCATAACATGTCAACATCTCTTTTTAAATACACAAATACAGAAAACAAAGTGTCACCGACTGTGACGTCACTCTGGTGTATCCGAGTGTTTTACTCAGTCAAGTCACCCTTATCAGGGTTTGACTTCACTTTTGCGTCTATTCCGGAATAAAACTTTTTTTTAAACACATTAATAAAATAATCTATGCTTACATTACACAACAGTGACATTTTAATGGGCCTGTCCTAATTAAACACAGTATTCCATGATCTTTCCCTGTAAACCGCCTGCGCAGTGCTCATGTTATTGTTTTGGAGCTTTGCATGTGCTGCAGCTGTTTTGCTGTCGTTATAGTCTTCACACGTCAATCTGATTAAAGACGAATTACGGGAAACCTGTTCATCCCGCAAAGTAAAACACAACGATGCTTTTATTCTCAACAAAACACGGGATTTAGATGAAACTGTGAAGACTCGGCGCTTCTTTCAACGAGGTCCGCTGCAGAGACGCCCGCATCTCTCCTTCACGTGCCTTTTAAACGCACTTACGCCACGTTTTGTCCATCCTCTGACACAGATACGTCTCTCCAATCTCCACCGACACCTCCTGCTCCCTGCCGCCGCTCAGCATCGTCCCTCCGTCGGCCATGGCGCAGCTCAAGCCCCGGGCCTCGCGCACTCGGGCCCCGGCCTCGGCCTCGTCGTCCTCCGCGCCGCTGCCGTTGGACGAGCACGCAGCCGGGACGTTCGCCTCCAGTGGCTCGTGCTCCGCGCGCTCGTTCTCCGCGTTACCGGAGTCCATGTCGGTCTCCATCGCGTGCTCCGGGTCCTTGTTGTCGCCGTAACTGTTTTCGAACTCGGTCCCGCCGGTCATATCAGCGGCGCGGGCGGAAAAAGAAGCGCAGACTCTTTTTTTTAAAAACAGCGCAGATTCGCGGAGGGGCAGGTCAAAGATGGCGGCAGCGGGGCGGATGTTTCTTTATGGGGTTCTTACGTCACTTCCTCCCGAGAGCCCGCCTTCTTTCAGCTGGACCGCAGTCAACAACAATAACATACATATTAATGACAGTATTGTAGTAAAACTCGAATCATTTTGGCTGATTTCCTCTAAAACGCAACACAAACTGAAGCCGTTTCTGAATTTTTGGGGCATAAACTGATAAATAAACCTGGTGAAGACATTTTGAGTTTAAAACATCTATACACAAAGACAAGTCCGATTTTAAATGCCATCTAGATTTTCCTTTGGTGAATATAAAGCTGTTGTTGGAGGAATGGACTGAGAGAAGCAGAGGTCGGACCAGGGCCTCCAAGTCCAGGTCCAAGTCAAAGTCCAGTGCAGCTTATATGGTTTTTATGAATGGTTCTGGTCACAAATAGAGAAGTGCAGAGGGAAATGTTAAGAGAGAAAACACATGTACAAGTTGTCTAAAGTCTACAGTCCAAGTCCGTTTTATCAAGTCAAGTCTCAGTTCATCAAAAACAGTGACTCTTCTGAAGTCCAAACCTAGTATGACCTGAAGCTTCACATTTCAGCGCTGATGCAAAAGAAAGAAAAAGTGCAGGTGGAAAATTAAATGTGGATTTTTGGGCTTTTATTTGTGAGTTTTTCAGTTCAAACTGTCTCTTCCAGAACAGAGGATTTGACTGGAAATAAAGGGGTTGTAGCTCGAGTCTTTTATCATGACATGTATATATAATGTAATAAACAAAGTGACTGGACGTTTTTAATGTGGGCTCGTTTTTTCAACACAAAACAGGATTTCCTGAAAAACAACAACAAATGTGTAAATGGTGCGTTTGTTTGTTGAGGTAATAAATTGAGATATTACAATTGAACTGCATTTTATTGACATGGATTTTCAACATCAACCCGTTAATAATAATAAATAGAAAACTCTATTTAGCTCTGATCATGGCACAAATGTCCCGCTTTGTTTCTGTGCTTTGTCCTCAATAGAGTCCAAACGTGCCCGTCTTCGTTTCGCGTCTTCGTTTCGCTTCGTTCAGTCAAAATAAAACACAACCGAACGATCTGACATTGAATAAACTGTAATAAGCATTTCATGAGTTTGATATGGCACGACATCCGCGAGCGCCGGCCCCTGAGCGCCAGCACAGTCTGTGTGACGCGGGCGGGCGACGAGCGGCACCACGCCTCGCCACAGGCCACGCCTCCTCTCTGTCTGCTTCTCTTTCTGCCCGAGGCGCGGCCGCAGCCCCTCCTCCTTTGTCATAGCACCTCCTCCCTGTTGCGCTCGCGCTCCAGGGGCCGTTGCTGGGGGCCTCTCCTCTGGCTCTTCCCTCCTCTGTAGCTCTGCGGGTGCCCTCCTCGGCCCTCCCAGTGGTGCCTGGGTTGGGCGTGGTAGTGGTGCGGCGGCCTCCTCCTGCCGCGGTGCCCTCTGTCCGGCGCCTCCATGGCGGCTTCCGGTCGGTGCGGCTCGTCCTTTAACCGCGCGGGGGGAGGTTTGCCGTGTTTGGCCTCGCCGCAAAGGGAGAGACGGTCCAGGCGGTCGGCGATGGGCCTCGCTCGGCTCCAGCGCCTCGGGCCGGTGCCGTGGGCGTGTCGGCGGGAGTCGTGGGCGTCGCTTTGGCACCGGTGCATGCTGGGAGGGGCCGGGGCGGTCCCTGCGCCGGGCTCGAGGAGGGGGGGAGGGGCCAAGTCCGACGAGGGGTCTGCGTCCGGGTTTTCTGAGGCGGCGGGCGCCTGTGAGGGGCAAAGGACCAAGAGTTACACCGGGACCACTGAATATAAAGGTTTAACCTGAAATATGATTAATCAGGCCTGAAATATGATTAATCGGGCCTGAAATATGATTAATCGCAGCTGATATATGATTAATCGCAGCTGATATATGATTAATAGCACCTGAAATATGATTAATCGCACTTGAAATATGATTAATAGCAGCTCTTTTCCATTGTTATTCTTTGGTACGATTCATTATTAGTTGAAGTGTATTCCTGTATAAATGTGGGCTGTGCTTCTGTGTCTCTGGCTCTTGTGCTGATCCAGGTTCTGTGCTGAATGTCTCGCCCGCATCGGAGGTTAATCCTGACCTGGATGTGGATGAGGAAGCGGTTGGACTCTTCCTCTGGGTCGATGATGCCTCCGTTTGTTCTCTGTTTGTCCAGAATCTTCTGCAGCTCGTTCCATTTGAGGTGAAAGTCGGAGCTGATCGCTGCCTCGTCCTCCTGAAGCACAACCAGAACTTCACACCACTGACACTTTTAGCAGACTTCAGTGTTTTTTCCATGTGGTTGAACAGACGTGTGGGTCAAAATGAGGCCGCTGTGTGCTGTGTGTAGAACAACACAGAGAACACGGGGACAGAACAGTTCAAAGTGAAGCCCGCGGGCCGTACCTGGGGCAGAAGCGGGGCGGGGCACGAAAGCAGCTGGCACGCGTCGTAGTTCAAAGCTTCTCTGCAAACGGGACAAAGCACGTTCAGCTCCTGCGGAAACGAGCAGAACAAGCAAAAAAAGGTTTGAGTAGAACACGAGCGGGAAGTGTGTGTGTGACCCGAGTGTGTGTGTGTGACCTGTGTGTGTGTGTGTGACCTGTGTGTGTGTGTGTGTGACCTGTGTGTGTGTGTGTGACCTGAGTGTGTGTGTGACCCGAGTGTGTGTGTGTGACCTGTGTGTGTGTGTGTGACCTGTGTGTGTGTGACCTGTGTGTGTGTGTGTGACCTGTGTGTGTGTGTGACCTGTGTGTGTGTGTGTGTGACCTGTGTGTGTGTGTGTGACCTGTGTGTGTGTGTGACCTGTGTGTGTGACCTGTGTGTGTGTGTGACCTGTGTGTGTGTGTGTGTGTGTGACCTGTGTGTGTGTGTGTGTGTGACCTGTGTGTGTGTGTGTGACCTGTGTGTGTGTGTGTGACCTGTGTGTGTGTGACCTGTGTGTGTGTGTGACCTGTGTGTGTGTGTGTGTGTGTCTGACCTGTGTGTGTGTGTGTGTGTGTGTCTAACCTGTGTGTGTGTGTTGTCTCTGCTCTTGTCGTCCTGCAGTTCTTTCTTCCTCTGCTGTAGTTCGTGTTCAGAGTGTTGGACGTAGCGTCCCAAACAGTGAGAGTGGAAGTAGTGATAGCAGCTCGTTTTGGTCAGAGTCTCCGCCTCCTGGACACAACAACAACAACATCACCATCAACAACAACAACACAAGTCAAACAAGCTTCACACGCGTCACAAGATCAGCTGATTGAAACATTTCATTTATATGATCTGATGACGATATTCAGACCGAAATGTGTTAAAACGTAAAATATGTTGCGTAAATATCGTGTTTGAAATGTCACAAAACCCGAAAATGTAAAATAAAACACGACATTATGAGATTTGATTTGATTAATTCACTGTCCTTTGTAGAGCTGGGTTGAAATAATTGATTTTCCGATTTTTAATCGATTCGCATATTAATGACCGATTATCGATTCGTACGTCCAAAGATCTTTTTTTTTAAATTCTTTTCTACATTTCCCTCAGTGAACTTCAATCTACCTTCAAGAAAGATAATTCAGGACTCCTGGATTATCTTTCTTGAAGGTAGATTGACCCTTAACCTTTTCATCAGTCTTCCAGCCATCAGTAACTACCAATACTTGTAAGATTTGCTGTTTAATATTGATATAATACTAGTTTTAATATGTTGCTTCTCTACACAGTCATGAAGTGAAGGAAACGTCACATTAACCCCCGGATCGAAACGGAAATCGGATCGAATCGAAATCGGAGCGAATCGGATGGGATCTGAGAAATCAGAAAAAAACTATTTTGAAACGTAAAAATCAGAATCAAATCGATTCTTGAAATTTGAATCGAAACCCAGCTCTAGTCCTCTGTCGGTCTGAAAGGACAGAACTCTGAGGCGACACGTTGACCTCTTTAAAGTCTAAAAATATGGTGAATTAAAATGACTCTTATTATAAAGACTCGGGATGGGAAAGGTCTTAGAAAATAAAATTACAGCGAGATTGTGCAAAAAAGAAAATACAAAAACATTCAAATTAAAAAATGTCAAAAATGACTGAACCGAGCGATTTGTTTTGATTTAATGCTAATTTCGGCTCGATTTGGTTCTGGTTTAAGACTTTCATTTCACATCTTTATCAGATTATACCAACGAATTCACGACACACATTTACGAGAGGCAAAAAGCGCGACAATGACCTTGAAGTCGTAGAGGCAGATGACGCAGCTTCCGTGCGGGATGTTGCTCTCCGTCAGGATTTCTTTGGCTTTCTGTCGGGGAATAAAACACACAAACGCATCGGAGGAAGTCTAAAGACGAACGCGGAGGTTTTAAAAGTCAGTGGGAAACGTATGAAAGGAGCATAAAGACCTCGATGAGCTGGTAGAGGACGGGAGAACCCACGCTGGACTGAGCCTCGGCCTGAAGACTCCGCTCCACACTGACAACATGCAATGACTCGTAACTTTGCATTTCAGCACAAACGTTTAAGATTCGTTCATAAATACCTGTTAATCTTGTCGTCCGAGAGGCCCCTGGGATTGTGCACGGAGATGGCGGGAGTGGAGAGCGGATACTGAGGGAAAAGAGCAGCGTTACGGTTAGATACGACGAAGGGACGGGAGCGCGATTCCCCCCCGCCGTGACCGTTCTGCGGTTTCACCTCTCGGTCCAGAGCCAGCCGGAGCGTGAGACGGACAAACTGCGACACCGAGTCCTGCGCCGTGGACGGGTGCAGCACCAAACGAACGTCCCAGCACCTGGAGACAAGTGGACAGAAGGACAGAATCAAACGGGTGACGCCGGCGGTTTTTAGTCGTCCGGTCGGCGCCTGCGTTCACGACGAGCCTCTGTTGTTGTACCCGTATTTTCCGGAGTATAAGATCCACCAGTCAAAAAATGCATAATAGAGATGAAAAAAACATATAAGTCGTATGACATGCAGTTGCAAGTATGAAAATAACAAATAATATCACATGAGTTGCTCCAATATAAGTATAAATAAAAGTATAAGTCACACACCGGCCAAAATTAGGAAAAAAAGGTGCGACTTATATGCCGGATAAAACGGTACTTGTGTTTAACAGCGTCCGGGGGTCCTGTAACTATGGGCTTGGGCGGGGAACGTCCTAGAATGTGGCCTAATAACGACTCCCACTTACTGTCATCCACGCAGGGCCTCGTAGTGACGTTTACCGTGATTTTGACAACTAAAACACGCAGAATAAAGCCACTTGATTGGTTAAAGACGAGCTGTCGCGGCACATTTCACTCACAGAACACATAATGTCACGTTATTGGCCACGTCAGGAGTAATAAACACGTCCAAAACAAACAGTGTTAAAGTGTAGGACGCTCTCACCCGTCGTCTGTCCGCTCCACGCGCAGCTCGTCCACGTAAATGGACTGTAGCACCTCGATCTCGGCCTCGACACTGCAACAGATCAAGTGTTTCAGATGTTTGTTTACGTGCTGTGTTCGTGTTAGCGCGCGGGGGAGCTAAGGCGGCTAGCAGCGTTAGCATGTTGCTGCTAACTTCGGGGACAGCGGCGCGAGCTTTAAGCCGCCGGTCCACGGAGCTGCACAGTAAACACGTTTATCACACGCGTTTTGAACAGGTGTTATTCACGTAAACACGCTTTTGTGCCTCACTCACTCGCACTCCGAGGCCATCGCGCCGCTTCTGTCACCGGAGCCGCCGAGTCACAAACAACGACAAAACTGTTCAAAGTCCCGGAAAGTCTCCAAAACAAAAGCGGTTACTGAATGTTTCTACCGTTCACGCGGCCAAAAACAACTCACTATTTGGACTTTGGGCATTTCTGGTAGTTTTGAGTGTCTGTGATTTGTTTCTCATTGTGATTTATCCAAATAAATAAGGTTATTTGCGCTGTAATAGGAGGTGACGCTCAGAAAACACTGCCTTTTTGTGGTCAGTCTGTGAAACTGCAACGTCATAAATTTTATTGTGAAAGTCTAAACCACATCTGGTTTGTTAATTGCTGTCAATGGTGCTCACTTTGTACATCACTCTGAAACTCATGCTTTACATACATTTGGATTATATTTATTTATTCTTTGTCTTTATAGACATAGTATATTTATTGATATAGTTGTTATTTATATGTAAATGTAGTAATTCACGTCTGTTAAATGTTTGTTCTCAACCTAAAATATTGCAACGTGCGATTGTACATTTAATTTGATGGCTGTTTTTACCGAAAGTACTTTTATTCTTAAAAGTTTTACTTGACTAATATTTCAGTTATAGTCTGTGGCCACTGGAGGGCGCGCCAACTCACGTTTTAGTGACGATACATAAGATAACAGAACCTTCATTATCTCACGAGGGGGAAATTCCACTGTTGCAAATCAGATAAGATGATAGATTATAATAATAAAGACTGACTATAATAATAAAGACTGACAGACTTAGAAATAACTCTTACAATCTGAATAACAATAACACTCTTATGTTTACACATGTTTATCTTGAAAAAAAGAAAAAGAAAAAAAAAGTCCTTGATTGGCAAATCGAAAACATATTTCTGTAATACTTTTATAATATATAATATATATTCTTTTTATAACATTTATAACGTTTTGTTTCATTCAGTCCCGGTAGAGGGCAGCACCGGCACTGCTCTGACCGGAAGTAGACACGCACCCGCGAGAACAGAAACATGTACAAATTTGACACAAAAATATGATTTTGCGTGAATAATTAGCGCAGTTTTAGCCTCAGTGCGGGACTTTGCAGCGGGGTTCGTCCGGATCCTCCGCGTGCGGGACACGAGGGACATTCAAGACTGTTTTTACATGTTTTGAGCTGATTTTGTGAGAAGTTTGTGAGAAATGGAGGACGCGGCGATGGATTCAGCGGAATCAACTCCGACTCTGAGTCTTTCTGAAGCCTGGGACTCTGCCACAGCCAACCTGGTGAGGAGGGACTAAACCAGGACTAAAGCGGGACTAAACCAGGACTAAACCAGGACTAAAGCGGGACTAAAGCGGGACTAAAGCAGGACTAAACCAGGACTAAAGCAGGACTAAAGCGGGACTAAACCGGGACTAAAGCGGGACTAAAGCGGGACTAAACCAGGACTAAACCAGGACTAAACCGGGACTAAAGCGGGACTAAACCAGGACTAAAGCGGGACTAAACCAGGACTAAACCAGGACTAAACCAGGACTAAACCGGGACTAAAGCGGGACTAAAGCGGGACTAAACCGGGACTAAACCGGGACTAAACCGGGACTAAAGCGGGACTAAACCGGGACTAAACCAGGACTAAACCGGGACTAAAGCGGGACTAAACCGGGACTAAACCGGGACTAAAGCGGGACTAAACCAGGACTAAACCAGGACTAAACCGGGACTAAACCGGGACTAAAGCGGGACTAAAGCGGGACTAAAGCGGGACTAAAGCGGGACTAAACCGGGACTAAAGCGGGACTAAACCAGGACTAAATCAGGACTAAATCAGGACTAAACCGGGACTAAACCGGGACTAAACCAGGACTAAACCAGGACTAAACCAGGACTAAACCGGGTCTGAACCTGATCTAACACACTCACTCACCCACACACACTCGCCCCCCACACACACACTCGCCCCCCACACACACACTCGCCCCCCACACACACACTCGCCCCCCACACATACACTCGCCCCCCACACACACACTCGCCCCCCACACATACACTCGCCCCCCACACACACACTCGCCCCCCACACATACACTCGCCCCCCACACATACACTCACTCACACACACACACTCGCCCCCCACACACACACTCGCCCCCCACACATACACTCACTCACACACACACACTCGCCCCCCACACACACACTCGCCCCCCACACACACACTCGCCCCCCACACATACACTCACTCACCCACACATACACTCGCCCCCCACACATACACTCGCCCCCCACACACACACTCGCCCCCCACACATACACTCGCCCCCCACACATACACTCACTCACCCACACATACACTCGCCCCCCACACACACACTCGCCCCCCACACACACACTCGCCCCCCACACACACACTCGCCCCCCACACATACACTCGCCCCCCACACACACACTCGCCCCCCACACACACACTCGCCCCCCGACACAAAAATCCTATTATTCCTTTAATGTGTGATTAAAAAAAAATTACAACTGGCAGCCCGGTGTAAACGCTCTCTCTTCTTTCTCACACTTATTGTGCTTTATCTCCTATATTTTGTAAATATAGTTAGTATATTTTTTCTATTTTACTGTACGATAGGGACACGCGCTGGAATAGTTTTTTAATTCAACTGTTTTGGACTTTTTTCGGCTGGATTTGAGCGTTTTTCGTTGTGTTGTTGTGACGTGAGCTAGCTCCGAGTGAGCCCCCCCGCGCCCTCCGGCCGCGCTAAAGTACGGCGTGTCGTCGGTACACGTTTATATACACGTTTATATACACGTTTATATGAAAGAGGAACTTCACGAACGATCGGGACACGCACTGGAATCGCTTTATATTAACTTGTTTTGACTTTGTTCGGCTGGATTGAGTGTTTTCGTCGTGTCGTTGCGATGTGTTTTGGCCCCGCCCCCCCCGGCCCCGCCCCCCGGCTCCGGCCCCGCCCCCCGGCCGGCGCCGTACCGCGTTTCCACAAAGGAGGAACTCATGAAACTGCGGACAACAGTCGTCTTACCCGGAGATCGTCACGTTATCCCGTCGCAATACTGACCTAACCTAATACTGATGTGCAATTCTGTCATATGTGCAATTACTGTGAAATTCATGTGCAATCTATGTGCTGTCGTGACACATATTCATGTGCAATTACTGTCGGGATCACATGCAATGGTATTTATTTATTTGTCTATGGGAGTTTTTATTTATTTATAGGAGATCTTCTACTGAAAGTGTTTTTCAGACTTCCTATAAGTGATCTGTTCTTCTGTATCTACCTGCGTTGCACCAATGAAATTTCCCCATGTGGGACAATAAAGGAATATCTTATCTTATCTTATATTTGTTTTGTTTCCTGACACGCTCTCTCTGCTCCGCAGTTGTCTCCGCCCCCGCTCGGCGACGCCCTTGCCGACGCCCTGGCCGTGCTCCGGGCTCACGGCGTGGACTGTTATTTGGGCGCATTCCTGTTGGAGGCACTGCAGATGCGTTTGTCCGAGTCGGTGGTTCCGGAGTTCTGGTCCGGTCTGAAGCGTCCGGAGAACGAGGTGGACGAGCGAGGCCGAGCGGGGGTCCTGCTCAGCGCTTTCCACACGCTGCTGGAGCGACTGCACCCACTGCTCAGTGAGTCGCCCTTTAGATTGAAACTAACGCTCCACGTGCAGGCTGAGAAATAGATTTTCAAAGTTAGGGGCCAGCGGGGCCCCCCTACCTAAAAAAGTTAGGGGCCCCCCAGCAATGTCAGGGGCCCACAAGCACGCGCTGCATCGCGGCGTCATAAGAACAAGATAAATGTGTTGTTTTAAACCTGGTTATTAGCATGTAAAACAATTTAAAGTACTTTTATCTTTTATTTGATATGAAGAGCACAAATACGGAATTCATGTAAACCAGAGATCATGATCTTTAAAACTGTTTAATTTAATATAATAATGTTTATTAGATACAAAATAAATACTCTATAAAGGCATTTGACACAAGGAGATCTTGTAGAATATATACAATCACAGCCTACAAAATAAACTACTAACATATATACATTGCCTCGATGCTAACGAGTCCAAAGGGTGGGGGGCCCTTTGATACTTCCATACTTTGACATTGTCCCTAATGTGCAAAACTACAGCTTTTGCTGCAAACAACTTTAAAAAGACTGAATTGTGGACTGAGTAGAGATTGACGCCCGCCAACCTAGAGATCACTTTTGGGGCAAAATTAGACCGGGCATTTCCGAGTGCAACCGAACGCAGCGGTCAATCAGATGCCCGCTTTCATCGAAATTAGATCACGGACTCTGCTCGGCCAATGAGAAGCGATAAGACAGCGAAGTGGCATGTCTGTCAAAACGAAACTTAAGCGATGAAAATGCCCCAAATATGGCCAAATTACTAGTTAAATCTTGATTTTTTTTTCGAGGAATTCAGATACAGGGGCACGACGGGCCTAATTCAAACCCCGGGCCCGCCGGAGATTTGACTGCTTACGGGCCCCGGGCCCCCCGTCTATTTCGCGGCCTGACGTGTGTCACAAAAGTGTCACGTTCTGTCCAATCAGAAAGTCAGACTGTGCAAAAGGTCACTTTCCTTTGGCGATTAAATCAATTAAAGTTGCTTCAGATGTTACACGTTCTCTCTCTCGCTGCAGATGTTACACGTTCTCCCTCTCGCTTCAGATGTTACACGTTCTCCCTCTCGCTGCAGATGTTACACGTTCTCCCTCTCGCTGCAGATGTTACACGTTCTCCCTCTCGCTGCAGATGTTACACGTTCTCCCTCTCGCTTCAGATGTTACACGTTCTCCCTCTCGCTTCAGATGTTACACGTTCTCTCTCTCGCTTCAGATGTTACACGTTCTCTCTCTCGCTTCAGATGTTACACGTTCTCCCTCTCGCTTCAGATGTTACACGTTCTCTCTCTCGCTTCAGATGTTACACGTTCTCTCTCGCTTCAGATGTTACACGTTCTCTCTCTCGCTTCAGATGTTACACGTTCTCTCTCTCGCTTCAGATGTTACACGTTCTCTCTCTCGCTGCAGATGTTACACGTTCTCTCTCTCGCTGCAGATGTTACACGTTCTCTCTCTCGTTGCAGATGTTACACGTTCTCCCTCTCGCTGCAGATGTTACACGTTCTCCCTCTCGCTGCAGATGTTACACGTTCTCTCTCTCGCTGCAGATGTTACACGTTCTCTCTCTCGCTGCAGATGTTACACGTTCTCCCTCTCGCTGCAGATGTTACACATTCTCCCTCTCGCTGCAGATGTTACACGTTCTCCCTCTCGCTGCAGATGTTACACGTTCTCCCTCTTGCTGCAGATGTTACACGTTCTCCCTCTGGCTGCAGTTGTTACACGTTCTCCCTCTCGTTGCAGCTGTAACACATTCTCCCTCTCGTTGCAGCGGCCCAGGAGCGTCTGCGTCCTCTCCTCGTCGGCGTTCCCGGCTCGTCCCGCCTCTCGCTCTCGGATCGCGCTCACACTCTGGTCCGCGCTCTTCTTCTCTCTCGCCCGTGTCCCGACCTGGAGGAGCGCGTGCTGGAGTTCTACAGCCGGACGTTCTGCGTGTACATGAGGCAGGAGGGCGGCGAGGGAGCGGACGAGGCAGCGGAGGGCCAGGAGGGGGCGCCGTGTGCCGGCTGCGCTGTGCCCGTCGACGAGTGCTGGTGTCGGGACGCTCTGGAGCAGCTGCACCGACTCAGCGGCGTCCTGTGAGTCTGGAACGCTTTAAGAAGCGTCACAAATATCATATCTTAATCTGGCTTTTTCATGCTTTTTCATTCTAGTTCCTGTTGCCTTAAAAACATGGAGCTCCACTTCCTACTCCATTCATTCTCATGGGGAATTAGAAGAGTGTCGCTAAAATAAATGAATAATGAATGAAGACAAAGAGTTCCAGAGTGATAATCCCAGCAGCATGTTCAGGCCTTTAGTCCCACGTGTTCAGGCCTTTAGTCCCACGTGTTCAGGCCTTTAGTCCCACGTGTTCAGGCCTTTAGTCCCACGTGTTCAGGCCTTTAGTCCCACGTGTTCAGGCCTTTAGTCCCACGTGTTCAGGCCTTTAGTCCCACGTGTTCAGGCCTTTAGTCCCACGTGTTCAGGCCTTTAGTCCCACGTGTTCAGGCCTTTAGTCCCACGTGTTCAGGCCTTTAGTCCCACGTGTTCAGGCCTTTAGTCCCACGTGTTCAGGCCTTTAGTCCCACGTGTTCAGGCCTTTAGTCCCACGTGTTCAGGCCTTTAGTCCCACGTGTTCAGGCCTTTAGTCCCACGTGTTCAGGCCTTTAGTCCCACGTGTTCAGGCCTTTACCTGGAGACGTCTCTGTTTATAAAAGTGCTTTTTTTGCTAAGCTAATGCTAACATACAATAAATGAACTGTTTTATGTGTTTTATATTGAAGCTAATGTGTGTTAGCCTTTAGCCCGGAGACAAAAACACTTCCTCCGGTCACATATTTACATTGTTTTTCTTCTGTTATTTATCGATGTTGGCAGTTAACGACGATACAAAGACTTTAAATTAGGGCTCAATCTTAGATGCAGCGCTCTTGTGAAACTACATTGTCAGAGAACAGGCGAACTGGCTTTTTTCTTTCTTTCTTTCTCATAATAAGATCATATAATCACTTACAAACACATTTAGCATTGCCAAAAGAGGAGCCAGGGTTTGTCAGGAGAGTTTGTCTTCAGGTCCATGTCAAAATGTTCCTTAGTTCTCCTTTCCACGTGTACTTCAGGTGTAAGCTGCAGCTGCTGGAGTGGGTGAGCTCCAAGGCTGTGACCCAGATCCTCCACAAGCTGATCGAGCAGAGGATGGAGCGACACTGCAGAGGAGAGTACGAGAGATCCTTCCTCGTCGACTTCCAGGAGGTGAACCACGTTTAAAGGCCTTTTTATCACAGATTTTAATGTACAGATTCAGTTACTTTATACCTGTGAGGTTTTTATCGTCGGGATAAGCAGCTTTTACACACAATAAGACTTAAAATAAGACGTTATATTACGTTTGTGTCTCCCTCTAGTGGCTGGAGCAGGTGCTGGGTTGGCTCAGTAAAGTGTTCTCCAGTGACAGAGGCGTGTCCTCCTGCTCAGCGTTCTCTCCCGCCGCGGCCCCTGCTTCTCCCATGGACGCTGGCTCGTCCGCGGGTCACGGCTGTCCCGCGGGTGCCGGGTTGGGTGCTGTTTCGCCCGCGGGTGCCGGCTCGGGTGGCGGCTTGGTGCTGAAGCAGTGGAGGTGTCACATGCACCAGTTCTTCTGCAGAATCTACGTGAACATGAGGATCGAGGAGCTCTTCAGCATCATCCGAGGTGAGATGGAGCCCTCAGGACCGTTTGTGCTGTGTCTGTTTGTCCCTGTTGCATGTTCTACCTGTATAAAGCGTCTGTTTATTTGCCATCCATCCATCCATCTTCTGCCGCTTTATCCGGGGCCGGGTCGCGGGGGCAGCAGTCTGAGCAGGGACTCCCAGACTTCCTTCTCCCCAGACACTTCCTCTAACTCCTCCGGGGGGATCCCGAGGCGTTCCCAGGCCAGCCGAGAGACATAGTCTCTCCAGCGTGTCCTGGGTCTTCCCCGGGGCCTCTTCCCGGTGGGACATGCCTGAAACACCTCCCGAGGGAGGCGCCCAGGAGGCATCCGGAACAGATGCCCGAGCCACCTCAGCTGGCTCCTCTCGACGTGGAGGAGCAGCGGCTCTACTCCGAGCTCCCCCCGTGTGGCCGAGCTCCTCACCTTATCTCTAAGGGAGCGCCCAGCCACCTGGCGGAGGAAACTCATTTCGACCGCTTGTATCCGCGATCTTGTTCTTTCGGTCACTACCCAAAGCTCATGACCATAGGTGAGGGTAGGAATGTAGACCGACCGGTAAATAGAGAGCTTTGCCTTTCGGCTCAGCTCCCTCTTTACCACAACGGTCCGATGCAGCGACTGCATCACTGCAGCCGCTGCACCGATCCGCCTGTCGATCTCACGCTCCATCCTTCCCTCACTCGTGAACAAGACCCCGAGATACTTGAACTCCTCCACTTGGGGCAAGGACTCCCCACCCACCCGGAGAGGGCAAGCCACCTTTTTCCGGTCGAGAACCATGGCCTCGGATTTGGAGGTGCTGATTCTCATCCCAGCCGCTTCACACTCGGCTGCAAACCGTCCCAGTGCATGTTGCAGGTCCGGGTTTGATGGAGCCATCAGGACAACATCGTCTGCAAACAGCAGAGATGAGATCCTGTGGTCCCCAAACCGGACACCCTCCGACCCCTGACTGCGCCTAGAAATTCTGTCCATAAAAATTATGAACAGAACCGGTGACACAGGGCAGCCCTGGCGGAGTCCAACATGCACTGGGAACAGGTCTGACTTACTGCCGGCAATGCGAACACAGCTCCTGCTCCGGTCATACAGGGACCGGACAGCCCTGAGCAAAGGGCCCCGGACCCCGTACTCCCGGAGCACCCCCCAAAGGACACCCCGAGGGACACGGTCAAAAGCCTTCTCCAGATCCACAAAGCACATGTGGACTGGTTGGGCAAACTCCCATGAACCCTCGAGCACCCGATGGAGGGTATAGAGCTGGTCCAGTGTTCCACGACCGGGACGAAAACCACTCTGCTCCTCCTGAATCCGAGGTTCGACTATCGGTCGGATTCTCCTCTCCAGTACCTTGGAATAGACCTTACCCGGGAGGCTGAGGAGTGTGATCCCTCTGTAGTTGGAACACACCCTCCGGTCCCCCTTCTTGAACAGAGGGACCACCACCCCGGTCTGCCAGTCCAGAGGCACGGTCCCCGAACGCCACGCGATGTTGCAGAGACGTGTCAACCAAGACAGTCCTACAACATCCAGATACTTTAGGTACTCAGGGCGGATCTCATCCACCCCCGGAGCCCTGCCACCGAGGAGTTTGCGGACAACCTCAGTGACTTCAGCTTGGGTGATGGATGAGCCAGCCTCCGAGTCCCCGGTCTCTACTTCCTCTTCAGAAGACGTGACTGAGGGATTAAGGAGATCCTCAAAGTATTCCTTCCACCGTCCGACGACATCCCCAGTTGAGGTCAGCAGGCCTCCACCCGCACCGTAAACGGTGTTTGTGAGACACTGCTTCCCCTTTCTGAGGCGCCGGACGGTTTGCCAGAATTTCTTTGGTGCCGACCGATAGTCCTCCTCCATGGCCTCCCCGAACTCCTCCCAGGCCCGGGTTTTTGCCTCTGCGACAGCGCGAGCCGCGGCTCGCTTGGCCTGCCGATACCCGTCGATGACCTCCGGAGACCTACAAGCCAGAGTGGCCTGATAGGCCTCCTTCTTTAGTCTGACGGCATCCCTTACTTCCGGTGTCCACCACCGGGTTCGGGGGTTGCCGCCACGACAGGCACCGGAGACCTTGCGACCACAGCTCCGAGCAGCCGCATCAACAATGGAGGCGGAGAACATGGTCCACTCGGACTCAATGTCCCCAGCCTCCCCCGGGACATGGGAGAAGCTCTCCCGGAGGTGCGAGTTGAATACCCTACTGACAGAGGGCTCCACTAGACGTTCCCAACAGACCCTCACAATGCGCTTGGGTCTGCCAAGTCTGTCCGGCTTCCTCCTCCGCCAGCGGATCCAACTCACCACCAGGTGGTGATCGGTTGACAACTCTGCCCCTCTCTTCACCCGAGTGTCCAAGACACGCGGCCGGAGGTCTGATGACACGACAACTAAGTCGATCATTGACCTCCGGCCTAGGGTGTCCTGGTGCCACGTGCACTGATGGACACCCTTGTGCTTGAACATGGTGTTCGTTATGGACAATCCGTGGCTAGCACAGAAGTCCAATAACTGAACACCGCTCGGGTTCAGATCGGGGAAGCCGTTCTTCCCGATCACCCCTCTCCAGGTGTCACTGTCATTGCCCACGTGGGCGTTGAAGTCCCCCAGTAGAACAACGGAGTCCCCGGTCGGTGCACTGTCCAGTACCCCTCCCAAGGACTCCAAGAAGGCCGGGTACTCTGCACTGCTGTTCGGCCCGTAGGCCGCCACAACAGTGAGAGACCTGTCCCCCACCCGAAGGCGGAGGGACGCGACCCTCTCGTTCACCGGGGTAAACTCCAACACGTGGCGGCTGAGCTGAGGGGCTATCAGCAAGCCCACACCAGCCCGCCGCCTCTCCCCGCGGGCAACACCGGAGAAGTGGAGCGTCCAGCCCCTCTCGAGGAGATGGGTTCCAGAGCCCAAACTGTGCGTGGAGGTGAGGCCGACTATATCTAGTCGGTATCACTCAACCTCCCGCACAAGCTCAGGCTCTTTCCCCCCCAGCGAGGTGACATTCCATGTCCCCAGAGTTAGTCTCTGTGTCTGGAGATCTGGTCGCCGAGGCCCCTGCCGTCGACTGCCGCCCAGATCTCTCTGCACCGGCCCCTTATGGATCCTCCTGCGGGTGGTGGGCCCACGGGAGGGCGGCCCCACGTCGCTCTTTCGGGCTGTGCCCGGCCGGGCCCCGTGGGGTAAGACCCGGCCACCAGGCGCTCGCCATGGAGCACCCATCCCAGGCCTGGCTCCAGGATGGGGCCCCGGTGACGCCGATCCGGGCGACGTGAACTGCCTTGATTGTGTCGTCGTCATAAGAGGCTTCTGAACCGATCTTTGTCTGACCCGTCACCTAGGACCTGTTTGCCTTGGGAGACCCTACCAGGGGCATGAAGCCCCCGACAACATAGCTCCCGGGATCATTCGGGCACTCAAACCCCTCCACCACGTTAAGGTGTCGGTTCAAGGAGGAGCTGTTTATTTGCTCGTCACTTAAACAAACATTCTTTTGTTGCAGATTTCCCAGAGTCTAAACCAGCCATCGAGGACCTGAAGTTCTGTTTGGAGCGAACGAACCAGCGACAGCAGCTGCTCACATCGCTGAAGACGGCCTTCGAGAGCCGCCTGCTGCACCCAGGTCTGTGCCCAAAGGGTGCCCGGGTCTGTGCCCAAAGGGTGCCCGGGTCTGTGCCCAAAGGGTGCCCGGGTCTGTGCCCAAAGGGTGCCCGGGTCGGTGCCCGGGTCTGTGCCCAGGCACTTGCTGTGAATGGAACATTGCCTCGACTCAAGTTTAAACTGACTTTGAGGCTCGACTCTAAATACACAATAAAAAAGACACAATAAACCAGAAGCTCCAGTTTGAATGGAATATGTTCTTAGAACACGGCTGTGTTATTGTGTGTCATTGTGTTTTGGAGGTAACGTGCTCGTTTGTCCTCAGGTGTTCACACGTCTGATATTCTGACCGTTTACATCTCGGCCATTAAAGCTCTGAGAGAACTGGACCCGTCCATGGTCATCCTGCAGGTCGCCTGTCAGCCCATACGCAAGTATCTACGGTAAGAAGTGAAGAACTCTGGAGTCTCTGGAGTCTCTGGAGTCTCTGGAGTCTCTGGAGTCTCTGGAGTCTCTGGAGTCTCTGGAGTCAGTCTTTCTCTGGTCTGTCTCAGGACGCGTGAGGACACGGTGCGTCAGATCGTGGCTGGTCTGACCGGAGACGCTGAAGGCTGCACAGACTTGGCCTCAGAGCTGTCCAGAGGAGACCCAGTGACTCTGGAGCTGCAGGAGAGCGACGAGGAGGGCACTGACCCGGAGGAGTGGACGCCCGACCCAACCGACGCTGTGCCCGGTCAGTGAACGCACCACAGCCCTCTCGGAGCCTGGAGGTCAGGCCTTTGGCTCAGAATGCCTGCCACATCTGTCTGTCTGCCCCAGTGTGTGACTTTAAATGGCTTTATACCTGCTTATGGTTAACTTCAGCTGAGTATTTCACATTTTCTAACTACAATTTGAAAACACTGTTTACAAACACCTTTTTCTCTGTGTTGGAGCGCCCTCTGCTGTCAGCAATGAGATTAACATGAAAAATAAGTATATGATGCTCTTTGGAAACATGAAGTGCAGTGGTAGTTTATGGACTTCAAAGTGCCACAGCCGCCCTGGGGCACTTAGCCATAACACTCCACAGTCAAATGATCAGTTTGAACCTCTGTTTGTGCTGCAGATAAAACGGGCTCAAAGCGGCGCTCTTCTGACATCATCAGTTTGCTCGTCAGTATCTACGGCAGCAAAGACATCTTCATCGACGAGTACAGAGCCGTGCTGGCCGACCGACTGCTGCTCCAGCTCAACTACAACACCGCCAGGTACGGGACGCCTCGCTCGTTGAGTCCTGCGCCAAACCATATGTGTCTGAAACGGTGAAATATCCTAAAGAAATTCTGTTGTTCTCTTTCAGGGAAATCCGAAACGTGGAGTTGCTGAAGCTGCGTTTTGGAGAGTCGCACATGCACTACTGCGAGGTCATGCTCAAGGTAAAGAAAAAGACACGTTTGTTTTTTTTTTAAAGAAAATGCGTATTCAAATCTGTCTAATTCGTCCTGCTTTTTCAATATACTCACACAAACTTGACTAATTTACAACAAAGCCAGGCATCCCAGGTTCAAACGTTCTATGTGTTCTCTCAGGACATTGCCGACTCGCGGAGGATCAACGGCAACGTGCGCGAAGAGGAGTCTCGCCTGAACAAAGAGGAGCAGCCGTCTCTGCCGCTCTCCGCCATCATCCTGTCGTCCGAGTTCTGGCCCACGCTGAAGGAGGAGAAACTAGAGCTGCCTCCTGTGGTGTCCCAGGCCATGGAGGCGTACACGCACCGCTACGAGAAGCTAAAGGTGTGTAACGCGCGCCGCTACGAGAAGCTAAAGGTGTGTAACGCGCGCCGCTACGAGAAGCTAAAGGTTGTAACGCGCGTCGCTACGAGAAGCTAAAGGTGTGTAACGCGCGCCGCTACGAGAAGCTAAAGGTTGTAACGCGCGTCGCTACGAGAAGCTAAAGGTGTGTAAGGCGCGTCGCTACGAGAAGCTAGAGGTCTGTAACCCGCGCGCCGCCACTAGAAGCTAGAGGTCTGTAACCCGCGCGCCGCCACTAGAAGCTAGAGGTCTGTAACCCGCGCGCCGCCACTAGAAGCTAGAGGTCTGTAACCCGCGCGCCGCCACTAGAAGCTAGAGGTCTGTAACCCGCGCGCCGCCACTAGAAGCTAGAGGTCTCGCGCCGCCACTAGAAGCTAGAGGTCTCGCGCCGCCACTAGAAGCTAGAGATCTCGCGCCGCCACTAGAAGCTAGAGGTCTGTAACCCGCGCGCCGCCACTAGAAGCTAGAGGTCTGTAACCCGCGCGCCGCCACTAGAAGCTAGAGGTCTCGCGCCGCCACTAGAAGCTAGAGGTCTCGCGCCGCCACTAGAAGCTAGAGGTCTCGCGCCGCCACTAGAAGCTAGAGGTCTCGCGCCGCCACTAGAAGCTAGAGATCTCGCGCCGCCACTAGAAGCTAGAGATCTGTAACCCGCGTGCCGCCACGAGAAGCTTAAGATCTGTAACAGTCTGCAAAGTTAACATGTTCTCCCTTTGTCTTCTTCCATTAGCCCCTCTTGCTACACACTTGGGTCATCATGTGTAATGGATCTCTTGTTGACGATGTTGTGTTCAGGCGATGCGCACGCTGAGCTGGAAGCCTCACCTGGGCTCAGTGACTCTGGACGTGGAGCTGGAGGATCGAACCATCACAAACCTCACTGTGTCTCCCATTCACGCCGCCATCATCCTGCACTTCCAGGACAAGAGTACGTCTTCTTCTCATGTTGCATCTTCTCTCCGCACGCTGCATCTTCTCTCTTCACGCTGCATGTTCTCTCTGCATGTTCTCTCCTTGCGCCAACTCAAATGGACATGTTTGGTCTCTTTAGGCGAGTGGAGCCTGGAGGAGCTGAGTGCTAAGCTTGGGGCCCCTCGGGACCTGGTGCACAGGAAGCTGGCCCTGTGGCAGCAGCAGGGAATCGTCCGCGAGGAAGCCGGGGGGCGCTATTCTGTCATGGAGACCGGCTCGTCCCGAGAGAAACTGGAGCGAGGAGTGATGCTCATCGACAGCGACGAAGAGAGGGACTCAAACACCACCACACAGTCCGAGCAGAGGGAGGAGAAGCTACAGGTACAACCGCTAATGTGCTAATACTAAAAAAGAGGGAGGAGAAGCTACAGGTACAACCGCTAATGTGCTAATGCTAAAGAAGAGGGAGGAGAAGCAACAGGTACAACCGCTACATGCGCTAATGCTAAAGAGGGAGGAGAAGCTACAAGTACAACCGCTAATGTGCTAATGCTAAAGAAGCGGGAGGAGAAGGTACAGGTACAACCGCTAATGCTAAAGAAGAGGGAGGAGAAGCTACAGGTACAACCGCTAATGTGCTAATGCTAAAGAAGCGGGAGGAGAAGCTACAGGTACAACCGCTAATGTGCTAATGCTAAAGAAGATGGAGAAGAAGCTACAAGTACAACCGCTAATGCTAAAGAAGAGGGAGGAGAAGCTACAGGTACAACCGCTAATGTGCTAATGCTAAAGAGGGAGGAGAAGCTACAGGTACAACCGCTACGTGCGCTAATGTGCTAATGCTAAAGAAGAGGGAAGAGAAGCCACAGGTACAACTGCAACGTGTGCTAATGCTAAAGAAGAGGGAAGAGAAGCTACAGGTACAACCGCTATGTGCGCTAATGTGCTAATGCTAAAGAAGAGGGAAGAGAAGCTACAGGTACAACCGCTACGTGCGCTAATGTGCTAATGCTAAAGAAGAGGGAAGAGAAGTTACAGGTACAACTGCAACGTGTGCTAATGTGCTAATGCTAAAGAAGAGGGAAGAGAAGTTACAGGTACAACTGCAACGTGTGCTAATGTGTTAATGCTAAAGGAGCAGGAAGAGAAGCTACGTGCGCTAGGCATGTATTTGTAGAGCACAATTTGTACACAAGGCAATTCAAAATGCTTCATACAACAGGAAAAAAAATTGTAAGTTTAAGACATAATAGTGCAAAGAATGTAGAGGGTTGCATGTGGCGCCCCCTGTCTTCCATGTGCATCGTGACGTTAAACACCTGATCGTGACTTTTGACCTTTGCCCTCTGGTCCCACAGCTGTTCTGGGCGTACATCCAAGCCATGCTCACAAACCTGGACAGCATGACCCTGGAGAGGATCCACTCCATGCTGAGGATGTTCGTGGCCACGGGCCCCGTCGTCACGGAGATGGACGTGGAGGAGCTCGAGGCCTTTCTGCAGCGAAAGGTCCGGGAACACCAGCTCATCGGGTCCACAGGGGTCTACAGGCTCCCCAAGGCCAAGTGAGAGTCTGCAGGGGTCTACAGGCTCCCCAAGGCCAAGTGAGCCTTGGAGTGGTCCAAACCAGCAATGAAACAATGTCCAAACTGATCGGACCTTGAACACTTGGAACATTTACAACAGTTGGACTGAAGTACTGACCCGCGGTGGTTTCGAGCGGTCAGGAGTCAAGTTTGATCCCTCAGAAGGTCGTTGTCTGGACACTGCCTTTGGTGCATGTTTCGTGTAAAAGATGTGTTTAATTAAAGAGCGTTTTATTCTCCCCTGAAACAGGAAGTGCAGAGTCGTGGTGATGTTTGTTCGCTTTATCGTCACGGCGACGTGTGTTATGAGCTTTTGTTTTTAAGGCCGTAAACATCAGGTACAGCTCGTTTGTCAGTCTTTTATAGAACATTTCTCGAACTTTGACAGTTTTAACGTTAGAGATAAAACACTTCAAACTAAAGCTGCTCTGTCCCGTTTACGTCCGTTGTCATGTGAACGCCAAGGAAACGACGTGCAATAAACGCCCAGATAGTTTTTTGTTCAGATTTAAACACTGTAAATATAAAAACTGGGTAAACGAGGTGAACCTTCAGCTCGTAGAAGTATTAGAAACATTTTTACCAGAACTTAAGCAGCTTTAACTTTAGTTTTGTCGACTAAAGTTAAATAAAAAGACAAATTTTATTATTTAACTGACAAAACTGCATGTAATTGTATTAATTGTCAAATATTTGCTGACTAAAACTTTAATATTTTTGTCAACGAAAGTACTTGTGCAGTGCAATTCATCACCATTATAGTTTAAATATGTTATATGCGAATTCAGTCGACTAAAACTACAATTGGTCAAAAAACTAAAACTTTGTCAGAACTCACACGGCCGGGTCGATCCCATTAGACGTTTATAAAAATACAAATATACTTCATGTTGGGCTCAAACACACGTCTCCCACTGGTCAGCGTCAGAGTGGACGTTACGAAGCACTTCACTGTTTTCAAATAAATGTTTATTTGTTCAAAATTAATGTTCTACTGTTTTTCTGTCAAACACAGTTCACCTCATGGTTTGGACACGTTTAGTCACTGGAATATTCCAGGTCAAATGAGCCATCAGTTCGATGAAAATTGCCGAAACGTTGCCTCATCTGTAAATAAATTTCACTTGTAAGACAGTGTGCGGGGTTTTCTTTTCTAGTACTACTACCAGCGTCATGTGCACCTGCTACAGAATCTGATTTGTCCCGATATCATTAATTTAAATAATGGTTTATACGGGAGTTCTAACACCTGAGCTCAGAAAAAACACTTTGCGAGTAAAATCGAGCAGAGATTGTATATTTTAATAGAACTGTCATAATCCGGCTTCAAATATGAATTTTAAAAAGCAGCTTAAAATGGCCAAAGTTTGGCACAGAAAACACGCCTAAATAAACAATGAACCTCGACCCGGATAAACTCGACTCTGGAAGGGCATCTGATGTAAAAAAGAAATAATGGGGCAGTTTTACCACCAGAGGGCGCCAAAAACGGATTGAATTCTTTGAGTTTTCTTTCAGCATCTGCAGCAGGAAGTCAGCGGTTCGGCTCTTTGTCGGATGCCCTCCCTTATGCCACGATTTGAAGCACACAAAACGTTTGAGACACGTGTTTAAGTTCTTACAATCACAGGTTTTATTCCTTTGGGTCGAACACATAAAACAGGAAACAGTGGTTTATCTGGACACAAGGCGAAGTATTATTATTATTGGCACTAAGTTTTTCCCTTTTCACACTGGAAACGTCGAAAACCACAAGCTGATGATGACACAGGTTTAGAGCCCGGAACGTTCAAGAAAAACTTTATACAAAAACAGACAAACGCTCAAGTTTGGGTCATTTTTCTAGACACGATCTCAAACACTGACAGTTTTAACATGTTATTAGTTCATTTCAGGCTCAATCTTTTAAATTACGGTAAGTGTTTTTGTCTTCTTCTTTGAAGCTAATTATCAGATATTTTGCGCTGAAGCGATTTGACCCTTTGGCGTTAAACTGATTCAAACAGTGAAATACATTTAAAAAGATTAAGATTTTATTAAATTAAAATCTATGTAAACAAAAAGAAATGATAAAAACGCTGGTGAAGTGCTGCTTCAGTCCTGGTTTAGACCCAGTTTAGTCCTGGTTTAGACCCAGTTTAGTTCCATCTCAGGACCTCATTATCAAGTCTTTCTGACTCTTCGCTCCAGTTAATCGCGTGGCATTTCGATTGGTTTGTATATTATTATAACGAGTTCTGTCACGATTAGATTTATATTTGAATATTTGGACAGTAAAAAGTACACCAGACTCGAGGTGGAGACGGCGAGCGCTTCGAGTCGTTTCATTGGTCGATGGCGTCTGGTTCTTTGAGTGTTTCATCTTGAGATTTGAGAGTGAATCGTGCATTAAACCTGCTTTTTTCACTTAAATACTCTGATAAATCTGTGAACGCTCTGTCCAATCAGAGCTCAGAGTCTTTAGTCCAATCAGAGCTCAGAGTCTTTAGTCGTCTTCACTCTTTAACTGTGACACTCCTGAAGTCTAGAGCTGGACCTCCTGGACCCCCTTCCTCCAGACTTAGGGTCTTAGTCCCAGACCTCGGCCTGGACCTCGGCAGCACTTCTCAGTCCTTGAGCCAGATTTGGTCTCTGTAGCACTTCTGGTCTTTTTTTCTCCAGTTAGTAGTCCCAGGTCTCGGTCTGGACCTCGGGGTCGCTGGACCTCAGCAGCACTTCTTGGCCCTCTTCCTCCGGTCTCGGTCTCGTTGCGCGCTGATGTTGACGGTGCCTCTCTCCCGCTCACGCTCTCGCTCCGCTCGGTTCAGATTCTGGATCTTGGTCCGAAGAACCATGTGACTGAACTCCATGAACATCTGCAGAACAAACAACATGAACATCTGCAGAACAAACAACATGAACATCTGCAGAACACACAACACGAACATCTGCAGAACAAACAACACGAACATCTGCAGAACACACACAACATGAACATCTGCAGAACACACAACATGAACATCTGCAGAACAAACAACATGAACATCTGCAGAACACACAACACGAACATCTGCAGAACAAACAACACGAACATCTGCAGAACAAACATGAACATCTGCAGAACACACAACACGAACATCTGCAGAACACACAACACGAACATCTGCAGAACACACAACACGAACATCTGCAGAACACACAACACGAACATCTGCAGAACACACAACACGAACATCTGCAGAACACACAACATGAACATCTGCAGAACAAACAACATGAACATCTGCAGAACAAACAACATGAACATCTGCAGAACAAACAACATGAACATCTGCAGAACAAACAACATGAACATCTGCAGAACAAACAACATGAACATCTGCAGAACACACAACACGAACATCTGCAGAACACACAACACGAACATCTGCAGAACACACAACACGAACATCTGCAGAACAAACAACACGAACATCTGCAGAACAAACAACATGAACATCTGCAGAACACACAACACGAACATCTGCAGAACACACAACACGAACATCTGCAGAACACACAACACGAACATCTGCAGAACACACAACACGAACATCTGCAGAACAAACAACACGAACATCTGCAGAACAAACAACACGAACATCTGCAGAACAAACAACACGAACATCTGCAGAACAAACAACACGAACATCTGCAGAACAAACAACACGAACATCTGCAGAACAAACAACACGAACATCTGCAGAACACACAACACGAACATCTGCAGAACACACAACACGAACATCTGCAGAACACACAACACGAACATCTGCAGAACACACAACATGAACATCTGCAGAACAAACAACATGAACATCTGCAGAACAAACAACATGAACATCTGCAGAACACACAACATGAACATCTGCAGAACACACAACATGAACATCTGCAGAACACACAACATGAACATCTGCAGAACACACAACATGAACATCTGCAGAACACACAACATGAACATCTGCAGAACACACAACACGAACATCTGCAGAACAAACAACACGAACATCTGCAGAACACACAACACGAACATCTGCAGAACACACAACACGAACATCTGCAGAACACACAACACGAACATCTGCAGAACAACACGAACATCTGCAGAACAAACAACACGAACATCTGCAGAACAAACAACACGAACATCTGCAGAACACACAACATGAACATCTGCAGAACACATAACACGAACATCTGCAGAACACACAACACGAACATCTGCAGAACACACAACACGAACATCTGCAGAACACACAACACGAACATCTGCAGAACAAACAACATGAACATCTGCAGAACAAACACGAACATCTGCAGAACACACAACACGAACATCTGCAGAACACACAACACGAACATCTGCAGAACACACAACACGAACATCTGCAGAACAAACAACACGAACATCTGCAGAACAAACAACACGAACATCTGCAGAACAAACAACACGAACATCTGCAGAACAAACAACACGAACATCTGCAGAACAAACAACATGAACATCTGCAGAACAAATGTTATGGTTCCCCCTGAGAACCATGGCCTCGGATTTGGAGGTGCTGGTTCTCATCCCAGACGCTTCACACTCGGCTGTGACCATCACACAGTACCTTTTGGAGCTTTGGAGCTACCTCGCAGCCCAAAGTGTTTCTTTATAAAAAAACGTCCCAGTGCATGTTGCAGGTCCGAGTTTGATGGAGCCATCAGGACAACATCGTCTGCAAACAGCAGAGATGAGATCCTGTGGTCCCCAAACCCAAGTGGGCGTTGAAGTCCCCCAGTAGAACAACAGAGTCCATGGTCGGTGCACTGTCCAGTACCCCTCCCAAGGACTCCAAGAAGGCCGGGTACTCTGCACTGCTGTTCGGCCCGTAGGCCGCCACAACAGTGAGAGACCTGTCCCCCACCTAAAGGCGAAGGGACGCGACCCTCTCGTCCACCGGGGTGAACTCATATGGCGGCTGAGCTGAGGGTCTATAAGCCCACACCAGCCCGCCGCCTCTGCCCGCGGGCAACACCAGAGAAGTGGAGCGTCCGGCCCCTCTCGAGGAGATGGGTTCCAGAGCCCAAACTGTGCGAGGTGAGGCCGACTATATCTAGTCGATATCGCTCAACTTCCCGCACAAGCTCAGGCTCTTTCCCCCTCAGCGAGGTGACATTCCATGTCCCCAGAGTTATAGTCGTCGAGGCCCCTGCCGTCGACTGCCGCCCAGATCTCTCTGCACCGGCCCCTTATGGATCCTTCTGCGGGTGGTGGGCCCACGGGAGGACGGCCCCACGTTGCTCGGCCGGGCCCCGTGGGGAAAGACCCGGCCACCAGACGCTCGCCACCCCAGGTCTGGCTCCAGGATGGGGCCCCGGTGACGCCGATTCGGGCGACGTAACTGGCCTTGTTTTGTGCTTCATAGGGGGCTTCTGAACCGCTCTTTGTCTGACCCGTCACCTACGACCTGTTTGCCTTGGGAGACCCTACCAGGGCCCTAAAGCCCCCGACAACATAGCTCCTGGGATCATTAGGGCGCTCAAACCCCTCCACCACGTTAAGGTGTCGGTTCAGAGTACTTGTATACTTGTTCCCCCTGCTCTGGTTTACTTAGTAACCGCATTTTAAGTACCTCTTCCACGTTGATGTTTTCTTTGGCGCTCGTCTCGAACACGCGCACACCGACCGACTCGCCAAACCTCACGGCGTCCTGCGTTTCCACTTTCCGCCTGGAGGGGTCGTCGCTCTTGTTTCCAACTGAACGTGAAAAAAATAATGATAATAAGGTTCCTCCACCCGCCGGGCGCACGCTGCGCCCGCCGGGCGCACGCTGCGCCCGCCGGGCGCTCGCTCCACCCGCCGGGCGCTCGCTCCACCCGCGACTCACCCAGGATCTTGCAGACGTTGTCACAGTTTTGGGAGATTTCGTTGAGCCATCGCTTCACGTTCACAAACGACTCGGGGTTCGTCACGTCGTACACGATGATCACACCGTGTGTGTTTCTATAGTAACTGAAGACAAACACACTCAGGTTAAACATAATGTAAGTCCAAAGCGGGACTACAGCGGGACTACAGCGGGACTACAGCGGCACTACAGCGGGACTACAGCGGGACTACAGCGGGACTACAGCGGGACTACAGCGGGACTACAGCGGGACTACAGCGGGACTACAGCGGGACTACAGCGGGACTACTGCGGCACTACAGCGGCACTACAGCGGGACTACAGCGGGACTACAGCGGGACTAATGCAGCACTACAGCGGCACTACAGCGGGACTACAGCGGCACTACAGCGGCACTACAGCGGCACTACAGCGGCACTACAGCGGCACTACAGCGGGACTACAGCGGGACTACAGCGGCACTACAGCGGCACTACAGCGGGACTACAGCGGGACTACAGCGGGACTACAGCGGGACTACAGCGGGACTACAGCGGCACTACAGCGGCACTACAGCGGGACTAATGCAGCACTACAGCGGCACTACAGCGGGACTACAGCGGGACTAATGCAGCACTACAGCGGGACTAAAGCGGGGCTAATGCGGGACTAAAGCGGGACTAAAGCGGGGCTAATGCGGGACTAAAGCGGGGCTAATGCGGGGCTAATGCGGGACTAAAGCGGGGCTAATGCGGGGCTAATGCGGGACTAAAGCGGGACTAAAGCGGGATTAAAGCGGGGCTAATGCGGGGCTAATGCGGGACTAATGCGGGACTAATGCGGGACTAATGCGGGACTAATGCGGGACTAATGCGGGGCCAATGCAGCCCCTGTAGACGCGTCCCGTACGTGGAGGTGATGGTCCTGAAGCGCTCTTGTCCCGCCGTGTCCCAGATCTGCAGCTTCACTCGCTCCCCGTTGATGTCCACCGTCCGGATCTTGAAGTCCACTCCGATGGTCGTGATGTAGCTGCCTGCGAAACACAAAAAGGCCACAACATGCTTCACTCCGGGGCGTCGCCCGCATCTCTGGATCTGCCCAGACTCGTCTGAAGAGTTTTATAGAAACCAACTCTCTCTGATCACACTTTGTGAGAACTTTCGGTTGCGACTCACCGGAGAAAGAGTTGTCTGCGAAGCGAAGGAGGAGGCTGCTTTTCCCCACGTCTGGAAAGCAAACGGAACACAACGTGAGACAAACGATTTATGGACAATCGTGATAATTCCAGTTCACACGGAGCGAGAGAGATGGAGGATTCTGCGGTATGTGCGAAGAATCGTCAAATTTGAGGCGGATTCATCGCGACCGATCGATTGAAATGACTGTCGACTTATTTAGTAACGGGATGATGTTGAGCTGGTCCAGAGGCAAGCTCCAGAACGTTCCACGAGGTGAGAAAAGACGTTCCACGACTCAGACTAGGGCCATGACTGCAGGAAAATGACGCGCAAAATGCGCAAGTTTGAGTAAATTTGAACGCTTCACTTCAACTTCATCTGGTTTTTGCGTTCTAAACTAATTAATCAAGCTAATAATCCCTAAACTGATCAATCTAAATCTAAATGACGGGTCAGTCAGACGGTCCGTGGTGAGCTCGTTCCCTCACGATGATAGGCCTGGATACGATATCGTGACACTCGCTTCGTGGAAACAATCGATGTCACGCAGGCAAACGACTTTAGGAAATGTAAAATCTGTGCATCTCAACTGTTGGATTCTGTTTGAAGTTCACAGTTCAGATCTGTGACAAGGCGAACACGTTCTTAAGAGGTTTAAGTCGTTGAATGAATGCAAGTAGGACAAGTTTAAAGTCATACTGTGGATTATTTCAGGCGACAGACCATACACAGTGCACCTTTTTAAAGAGGTAAAGTGCAGCATCACAAATGGGTTAAATGTTTTATAAATTGCGTTTCAGGATGTGTTTGTTACATTTGATGGAACTCAAACCCTCAGACTCGGAGAGAACGCCGTGTTTAATGGCGCGTGCAGTGTAGATTTTATTATATTTGGCATGGAATGATTTAGAGTCAACACGAGACGCGGAACTCGAGGATGAAAACTCGAGGCCGAGCCGGAGGAGGTCAGGAGCAGGAAAGTGAGGAACGGTCAAGTACTTATTCTACGGCGTTCTTGAGATTAGGGACGTCAACAATGTTTAAATTGATAATCAGGATTTAAAATAATAACTGACCGTTTTAGAAGTGTTTTTATTCATTTAAACTAAAGTACGAACATTGCAACCGTTTCCAACACTGCAGCGTTTGCCCCGAATTGCGATGTATTTAGTTTGTTTGCGGGCAATAGACAAAAAGAAAACGATATTCAGACAATGTTATGTCGACGCAACAGAAATGTGACTTTGAACTCGTTAGTTGAGGTTTAATGATCAGACAAATGCAAAATGCCCGTCAAATCATCAACAATTTTCATTTCTATCAGCTCTTATTGAAGCATTATTTACTAGAAACGATAAACTCGATGTTCACAACAATCACATCGTTGTCTTTATTTCCGCCTCTATTTATGTCAGATGTTTTTCCCCAGATTTATCACGACGTGCGAGTCATTTGTCTCCAGTGGAAAACCCCCGTAAAGGCGTGTCACGTCTAAATCCTTTACATTTATGAGCCGTGTGTGTGTGTGTTCTAGTGTGTGCGAGAGTGTGTGTGTGTGTGTCACATTTAAACAAGCTTCAGTTTCTATTAAAAGCTCTGCCACTGGTAAAACGAGGGCCCCTCCCATTATTAGAACACATGTCTGTATGAGTAAATGTGTGTGTAAATATATGTAAAAGTGTGTGTAAATGTAAATATATGTAAAAGTGTGGGTAAAAGTGTGTGTAAATATATGTAAAAGTGTGTGTAAATATATGTAAAAGTGTGTGTAAATATATGTAAAAGTGTGTATAAATATATGTAAAAGTGTGTGTAAATATATGTAAAAGTGTGTATTGTATAAATATATGTAAAAGTGTGTAAATATATGTAAAAGTGTGTATAAATATATGTAAAAGTGTGTGTAAATATATGTAAAAGTGTGTATTGTATAAATATATGTAAAAGTGTGTGTAAATATATGTAAAAGTGTGTATAAATATATGTAAAAGTGTGTGTAAATATATGTAAAAGTGTGTATTGTATAAATATATGTAAAAGTGTGTGTAAATATATGTAAAAGTGTGTATAAATATATGTAAAAGTGTGTGTAAATATATGTAAAAGTGTGTAAATATATGTAAAAGTGTATAAATATATGTAAAAGTGTGTGTAAATATATGTAAAAGTGTGTATAAATATATGTAAAAGTGTGTGTAAATATATGTAAAAGTGTGTGTAAATATATGTAAAAGTGTGTGTAAATATATGTAAAAGTGTGTATTGTATAAATATATGTAAAAGTGTATAAATATATGTAAAAGTGTGTATAAATATATGTAAAAGTGTGTGTAAATATATGTAAAAGTGTGTAAATATATGTAAAAGTGTATAAATATATGTAAAAGTGTGTATTGTATAAATATATGTAAAAGTGTATAAATATATGTAAAAGTGTGTATAAATATATGTAAAAGTGTGTGTAAATATATGTAAAAGTGTGTAAATATATGTAAAAGTGTATAAATATATGTAAAAGTGTGTATAAATATATGTAAAAGTGTGTGTAAATATATGTAAAAGTGTGTAAATATATGTAAAAGTGTATAAATATATGTAAAAGTGTGTATAAATATATGTAAAAGTGTAAATATATGTAAAAGTGTATAAATATATGTAAAAGTGTGTATAAATATATGTAAAAGTGTGTATAAATATATGTAAAAGTGTGTGTAAATATATGTAAAAGTGTGTAAATATATGTAAAAGTGTATAAATATATGTAAAAGTGTATAAATATATGTAAAAGTGTATAAATATATGTAAAAGTGTGTATTGTATAAATATATGTAAAAGTGTATAAATATATGTAAAAGTGTGTATAAATATATGTAAAAGTGTGTAAATATATGTAAAAGTGTATAAATATATGTAAAAGTGTGTATAAATATATGTAAAAGTGTGTGTAAATATATGTAAAAGTGTGGGTAAATATATGTAAAAGTGTGTAAATATATGTAAAAGTGTGGGTAAAAGTGTGTGTAAATATATGTAAAAGTGTGGGTAAATATATGTAAAAGTGTGGGTAAAAGTGTGTGTAAATATATGTAAAAGGTGTGTGTAAATATATGTAAAAGTGTGTGTAAATATATGTAAAAGTGTGTATAAATATATGTAAAAGTGTGTATAAATATATGTAAAAGTGTGTATAAATATATGTAAAAGTGTGGGTAAAAGTGTGTGTAAATATATGTAAAAGGTGTGTGTAAATATATGTAAAAGGTGTGGGTAAATATATGTAAAAGTGTGGGTAAAAGTGTGTGTAAATATATGTAAAAGTGTGGGTAAAAGTGTGTGTAAATATATGTAAAAGGTGTGTGTAAATATATGTAAAAGGTGTGTGTAAATATATGTAAAAGTGTGTGTAAATATATGTAAAAGTGTGTGTAAATATATGTAAAAGTGTGTATAAATATATGTAAAAGTGTGTATAAATATATGTAAAAGTGTGTATAAATATATGTAAAAGTGTGGGTAAAAGTGTGTGTAAATATATGTAAAAGGTGTGTGTAAATATATGTAAAAGTGTGGGTAAATATATGTAAAAGTGTGGGTAAATATATGTAAAAGTGTGGGTAAAAGTGTGTATAAATATATGTAAAAGGTGTGTGTAAATATATGTAAAAGTGTGGGTAAATATATGTAAAAGTGTGTGTAAATATATGTAAAAGTGTGTGTAAATATATGTAAAAGTGTGGGTAAAAGTGTGTGTCAACATATGTATGTGTGCGGGAAAAAAAATCCACTTTTTTTCCTCTCACATTTTCCATGACCTGATCTCAAAGATATGAAACACTAACGACCCGTTTCTCTCACAAATCTGTTTTAACGAGCAATTATCATAAGATTATGACTCCGCCCCCCTCAGAGGCGCGCTACATCCAGAAGCTGATGAGGTCACGTTGCAGCGGTGTGCCTGAGGCTGGCCACAAGGGTCAGGGGGCGTGACCAGAGACGTGTAAATCTGACCATGTGTGACCGGGGCAGGAAGTGGAGCTCTGCGTTTTCACAGCACTTCCTGCGCTCGACCTTCACAGACAAACTGAAGGTCACTCACTGGAGTCTCCAATGATGAGCAGCTTGAACAGGTGGTTGTAGTCTTTCCCCGCCATCGTGACCACGCCTCCAAACAGAAACACTGCGACTCTTCCTGGACTCTTCCCTCTCGGGCGTGGCGTGGGGGCGCGGCCCGTGCACGGCTCATTCCGCGCCGCTAGCTGCGGGCCGCTTCACGCTCCATGACGCGTCGCGGGGATGCGTCCCGTGAAGCTCATCGCCGGACGCAGCGCCGGGACGTCCTCGCCTTTGTTACCGCCGCAGGACGAGGAGGTTTTATCGTCCGTCACACTTTTTATGAATAAATGCGTAAAGCAGTTCCTGTTTTGTGGCGAGTTCCCGGGCGCCACTTCCTGGTCCGGTTTTAAAAAGGAGCTGAAACAGAGAAACAGAAAAGACAGAAGTCACAAGTGGGTCAGAGTTAAGAAGGCGAGCGGCGGCGAGGGACATTCTGGACTCTAAAACATCGAAAGATGTTTTATAACAAAGACTGTGGCGTTATTAAAGCAACATTTCAGATTTTCATCAATCACACACAGCTACACACTTTCTCCGTAAAGATTCCCCCTCGAGAAGCATTCCGTTCACATAGTAACATATTTCAACCTGTTTTTTGCTGATAATGTATTTAAAAAGTCTCAACACAAATGATCGTTTGACTAAAACAACAGTTGCAGCGTGAGCCAGGAGCGCTTTAGCTGGAGGGTTGTCTCTTTAACACGTTCAGGTTCATGATGAGGCTCCATTGACCTAAAGTAACAACAGTCGAGTCACAAATGGCTTCCTCCTTTATCTGGCCACGCCTGGTCATGTGAGCGCGGGGGGAAAGAGCGAGTGTGGAGTTTACATCCAACTGTGACCGTGTGACGTTTCGCAGCGACATCGAACTGTGGGTGTCGCCTGTGGTGGAGATCTTAAGACCTGGTGGTATCTTTTGGTCATGGCGGTGACCGCCATGCTAAACCCCAAAGATTGGGGTGAATATTGAACAAAGGACTTTTATCACCGTAGTATTTTTTGGTTCTTACGATCACATTGTGACCTGAATAATCACGATTAACCTCATAATCGTCAATCCCTGATCCAGACTCAAACTCTGCTTTACAAACGACACTAAAGCCAGAATAAAACAGAACAATGAAAATGTCAGAGAGGAAGATGAACATGTCAGAGGAAGATGATGAAACATGGATGGTGAAAGTGGTCCAGAGGTTGAGCTTTAATGTGCTGTGTCATTGTCAGTGTCGAATAGAAACAAGGGCTCCTTCCTTTTTGTTCACGCCCTTTTCATTAAACTTCCTAAAATGATAAACAAACTTATGTCTAATGTTTGACTTTATTTTCAGGACTTCATAAACATTGATGTGTGTTTGTCCAGAAAGAGTCGACATTTACCACTGTTAGCTAACCATATTTATTATTCATATTTTGTATTATAATCATAATAATAACAACAACTTCATGTTGCAGCTTATCCCTGAAGCATGGGATAAGCCCCGCCCTTTTCCAGGCTCAGGACGAGTGGCACGCGCTTTAACCCTTCTCACTGTCATGGAAACGCTGAGCCACCCCCCCCCCCGTCACCTCGTGGACTCTGGTCTCACTTAAAAAAGGAAGTAGTGACCAACCAGAGGCGGGTTCCACAAAAACAGGAAGCGCTCCCCTGGTGGTGACGCTGGCACACGGCGCCGACGCAACACTGAAGATGAAACGCTTCATCTTCTTCTTCTTCTTTGGTGTTTTATGGCCGTTTGTATCCAAGTGTCACATTACGGCCACGTCCTAACGTGTGGATGACTTGATGACATCATAACGTGGAGCGTCCTTCTACGGAGCTCATCATAAAACACAATGTAACCCTTGGATACCAACCGCCATAAAACACCAAAGAAGAAGACGTCATAAAACACACCGGGTCGACCACATTTGTATTATTCCATTGATGTGGCGATAGTGACAAAAATGAACATTGATATTATTTTGTAGCGTCTCAGACAATACTATGACAACACAACATTCTACACTTTTCTCACGTCCAACCAGGAAATAAGAGAAGATATTCCTTTATTGTCCACACATGGGGAAATTTCATTGTTGCAACGCAGTAGATACAGAGGAAAAGGACAGATAACTTAAAGGAAGTTTAAAAAACACTCTTAATAGAAGAACTCTTAAGTACAATTATAAACTTTACACAAACAGTCAAACTGGGACAAGCGGGACAAATGTTGAGTCAAATCTGAAATATAATTGTGTTCAGAGCGTTTTAGTGAAATGTGAAGTTTAACATGTTATAGAGACTTTAAATCAGCTCTTTTTGTGAAAATGTGCAGTTTGTGACGTCTTAAACACGGCCGGGAGCACATTTGTTTTACTTGCTTTAGTTTACGGAGAAAATTGCATTTGTCTTTCAATAAACACGGATTATACGACGATGTAAGACGACTGATAAACCCTTTAAAGCTCCGTCGTCTGAATGTTCCAAAGTGAGGAATAATTAACACATTTCTAATCACTGACTGATGTTATTAGTTCTAAATGTTTCGGCTTTTAAGTCTTTATAACCAACATAAGCATTAAATCTGAATTACCAGGGAACAAATGTCCGTACATTTGTGTTTCTACAAAAGGATGGGGGAAAGTGATCAGTTTCAAGCCTCAAATTTGTCTTTGAGCTTGACAAAAGTATAAAAGTATAACATGTGGTAAAGTATGAAATATAGCTGTAGTCAAAATTTAAAAAAATTAAATTGTCCTGTAAAATAAAAAATAAAATGTGTAAGAAAATCTGGATTTTGCCTCGATCAGAAATAACGTTTTGAACTAGAAAATTTGCAAAGGCTGAAGCCATTGCTAGAGTGTCTGCGTCTCTCACTCTCTCTCCCCCACACGTGTGTGTATCTCCCTCTCTCCCGACTGGCTCCGTCACAAAAGCCTAAAGAATAAAGCCTAAAGAATAAAGCCTAAAGAATAAAGCCTAAAGAATAAAGCCTAAAGAATAAAGTCTAAAGAATAAAGCCTAAAGAATAAAGCCTAAAGAATAAAGCCTAAAGAATAAAGTCTAAAGAATAAAGACTAAAGAATAAAGTCTAAAGAATAAAGTCTAAAGAATAAAGTCTAAAGAATAAAGCCTAAAGAATAAAGTCTAAAGAATAAAGTCTAAAGAATAAAGTCTAAAGAATAAAGCCTAAAGAATAAAGCCTAAAGAATAAAGCCTAAAGAATAAAGTCTAAAGAATAAAGTCTAAAGAATAAAGCCTAAAGAATAAAGCCTAAAGAATAAAGCCTAAAGAATAAAGTCTAAAGAATAAAGTCTAAAGAATAAAGTCTGAAGAATAAAGCCTAAAGAATAAAGTCTAAAGAATAAAGACTAAAGAATAAAGTCTAAAGAATAAAGTCTAAAGAATAAAGTCTAAAGAATAAAGCCTAAAGAATAAAGTCTAAAGAATAAAGTCTAAAGAATAAAGTCTAAAGAATAAAGCCTAAAGAATAAAGCCTAAAGAATAAAGCCTAAAGAATAAAGTCTAAAGAATAAAGCCTAAAGAATAAAGCCTAAAGAATAAAGTCTAAAGAATAAAGTCTAAAGAATAAAGTCTGAAGAATAAAGTCTAAAGAATAAAGCCTAAAGAATAAAGTCTAAAGAATAAAGTCTAAAGAATAAAGCCTAAAGAATAAAGTCTAAAGAATAAAGTCTAAAGAATAAAGCCTAAAGTCTAAAGAATAAAGTCTAAAGCCTAAAGAATAAAGTCTAAAGAATAAAGCCTAAAGAATAAAGTCTAAAGAATAAAGTCTAAAGAATAAAGTCTAAAGAATAAAGCCTAAAGAATAAAGCCTAAAGAATAAAGCCTAAAGAATAAAGCCTAAAGAATAAAGTCTAAAGTCTAAAGAATAAAGTCTAAAGCCTAAAGAATAAAGTCTAAAGAATAAAGCCTAAAGAATAAAGAATAAAGCCTAAAGAATAAAGCCTAAAGAATAAAGCCTAAAGAATAAAGCCTAAAGAATAAAGTCTAAAGAATAAAGCCTAAAGAATAGTCTAAAGAATAAAGCCTAAAGAATAAAGAATAAAGCCTAAAGAATAAAGCCTAAAGAATAAAGCCTAAAGAATAAAGTCTAAAGAATAAAGCCTAAAGAATAGTCTAAAGAATAAAGCCTAAAGAATAAAGAATAAAGTCTAAAGAATAAAGCCTAAATAATAAAGCCTAAAGAATAAAGTCTACATAATAAAGCCTAAAGAATAAAGCCTAAAGAATAAAGCCTAAAGAATAAAGTCTAAAGAATAAAGCCTAAAGAATAAAGTCTAAAGAATAAAGCCTAAAGAATAAAGTCTAAAGAATAAAGCCTAAAGAATAAAGTCTAAAGAATAAAGAATAAAGCCTAAAGAATAGTCTAAAGAATAAAGCCTAAAGAATAAAGCCTAAAGAATAAAGCCTAAATAATAAAGCCTAAAGAATAAAGCCTAAAGAATAAAGCCTAAAGAATAAAGCCTAAAGAATAAAGTCTAAAGAATAAAGCCTAAAGAATAAAGTCTAAAGAATAAAGCCTAAAGAATCAAGCCTAAAGAATAAAGACTAAAGACTAAAGAATAAAGAATAAAGCCTAAAGAATAAAGTCTAAAGAATAAAGTCTAAAGAATAAAGCCTAAAGAATCAAGCCTAAAGAATAAAGACTAAAGAATAAAGAATAAAGCCTAAAGAATAAAGCCTAAAGAATAAAGTCTAAAGAATAAAGAATAAAGCCTAAAGAATAGTCTAAAGAATAAAGCCTAAAGAATAAAGAATAAAGTCTAAAGAATAAAGCCTAAATAATAAAGCCTAAAGAATAAAGCCTAAAGAATAATCTAAAGAATAAAGTCTAAAGAATAAAGCCTAAAGAATAAAGCCTAAAGAATAAAGCCTAAAGAATAAAGCCTAAAGAATAAAGCCTAAAGAATAATCTAAAGAATAAAGTCTAAATAATAAAGCCTAAAGACTAAAGCCTAAAGAATAAAGTCTAAAGAATAAAGCCTAAAGAATAAAGCCTAAAGAATAAAGCCTAAAGAATAAAGCCTAAAGAATAAAGCCTAAAGAATAAAGCCTAAAGAATAAAGCCTAAAGAATTCCGCAGACACTCATAATGCCCTAATTCATATATATATAAAGTACTAATACGTTTGAAAATACTGCTAAACGTACAAGTTGGAAAATCATGGAAAATATAATAATAATAATAATAAAAAATGCGTGACATCACTCAAAATACAAGAACATATAGTGCCTGCGTGACATCACGCAGGCACTCAATAAATTAAAAAAAAGAATATTTCACACAGAATAGTGTGAAATATCTGACGTCACTCGTGTACCCGAGGCTTTTACTTTTATGCCAAAAAAACCTTAATTTTAAAAGGTACATCTGGAAAAACTAATGTAAATCCAGTTCCTACAGTGAACTCACATCGCGGTTATCTTCACTTTCACCTTCAACGCGGGATTTAGACAAAAAACAAACTTTAAACGCGTTAAAACAACTGAAATGACCCGTTTTATTGAGGAAACGCGGCGTGAATGATCCGCGCATTCCGCGCGCGCGGTGGGCGGCCGAACGCGACCAAAGTTATTTTGTCAAACACGAGCTCAACTAAAGTGTTTACGGAGGAAACAAACTACAAACAAGTCTCAAAAAAGGACACGACACTCCAAACATGTCGTGACAAACTCGTAAAACACCCACAGCGAAAGCGAAGCGAAAGCGATCGTGACGCGGCCCTTTTCAAGCGCAGCGGCCGAAACCGGGAAAACTTCACGGGAACTTTTCGCTTTAGCGGCGGAAAAACGCGTCTTACTTTGCGGTGTCGGGGCCGGTGGTCGCGGGGGGCCGGTGTGCGCGGGTCTGGGCTCCGTGCGGTGTGAGCTCTGGATCCCGGTGCGCGGACGTGAACGCAGCCTGACCACACCTGCCTCAATCCCGCCGGAGATCCATGCGCCGCCGCCTTCAGGGCCCCGTGGGGAAACACCACACCGCGAACCCGGAAACGAGCGCGAGGCATTCAAGGGCCGAGCTGAGGGTGGGTTAAAGAGGCGTTCAAGGGTTAAAGAGGCGTTCAAGGGTTAAAGAGGCGTTCAAGGGCCGAGCTGAGGGTAATTTTACCGCGGTCTTTGTTATAAAAAGGTATTTTCATATTTTCACAGGTATTTTTGAGTCTGCTTAGTCCAAAGAACGATTACGATTCTTAAAATATAAGTATGATTTTTTTTTATAGTTGACTCGTCACAATTTTTCTGTGCGGCTCATTTTGCATTAAACAGAATTCAAAAGAATGGAAATGATTAAATAAAAAGGCACCACAAGGCCATATAATATAAATCTATATACCGTACCTTTTTCATAGTTTTGGCTGGGACTTATACTCCAGTGCGACTTATGTTTTTTTTCTTCTCTATTATGCATTTTTTGGCTTATATATACCGTATTTTACGGAGTATATTATATAAATATATATTTGATGTTTTTTTAATTCATATAGTGTAGTTTCTCTTATCGCTGTGAGTAAATGTACTTTAAAAACACCAGATTTTCTGCACTTTTCACACTTGAGTCATTTCTTCTACTTCTACTGGAGTCATAAATATGATGAAGTAATTAGCATTGTAATAAAGAGTTCAACAGAAAGGGGAAGTGGGTGGAGTCAATGGGACGTGGGTGGAGTCACTTTCATTTGAAGCCGCAGCTTCAATAACCTCAGAGTGAAGTCGTCTTTCTCTGGATTTAATGCCAATGATCCACAATGTTCTGGTTTGAGGCAGCGACAGGTTAATTTCCTGTGTAAACAAAAACGTTCTAAAATCCAGAACGGTGCGAAAATGAAGAGGAACATTATGTGACCTCAGAATCTAACAAAATATGAAAAGTCCAGTCCAGACACTTTAGTCACAGTGAAAGTGACAGAGCTTTAAACACTTTTAATGATGATATTCACTAAACTCTGCTCCACTCTGAAGTCCACGGAGCCTTTTTGGACTTTGTAAAGTAAAAACACCAAAGCCACTTCAAGCCGCTCTGCCATCGCATCAAGAGAACAAGCAACAGCGGGGAAAAAGGACTAAATTAAAGAAAAGTGGCTCACACCTCATCGTAACAGGGTGTTTTACGGTCAGTGTTGTGAAGCGTTCCTTCAGTCGTTTCCAGTGAACTTAATGTTTATTCTTTCTTAATTGCGACGGTGAAGACTCAGTAATAACGACAGGAGTGAACAGCAGAGGTAAAATGTACAGTCACGCTTTATTACTATTAACAATTTCAACAAACAAAGTACGAGTTGCAGATTCTGCCGACAGAAAATCACTGAATGTGTCGTTACATAAAAAGGAAACGCGTGGCACGATCGAGCTCATATATCTACATGACCACAGGGGGCGCTGTGGAGGGGGAGAAAAGGGACAGTCAGGGGCCAGAGCGGGATCTGAGGGTCCGAGGCTCCGGGGGTCCGAGGCTCATTTCTTGCTCCTGCTGCTGGACGAGTGTTTGGGCGACTGTCGGCCGCCGCTGCAGAAGAACAAGAGACATGTCAGTTTCTTTTATATCAGCTGTAATTTATCTGTGATTTTTTATCGTATTTTCCGGACTATAAGTGGCACCTTTTTTCATAGTTTTGGCCGGGTGCGACTAATATCTATACTTATATAATTGTACTCCAGAGTGACTTGTATGTGATATTTGTTATTTTCACACTTCCAACTGCATTTCATACTCCAGTGCAACTTATGGTTTTTTCCTTCTCTATTATGCATTCTCACTCCCGTGAGACAGCAAATCAAGCTTCAGTTCACAGTGGACATTTTAAAAGGTTATATATAATGCATTATATCTATTGTTATCAGCCTTTAAACATGACCTTTAGTTTGGCATCTCGTGTTTTAGAAATAAAAAACTAAATATTAACGGCAAAAACAATTACATTCGGACGCAAACAGTCATTCGGCCTCACAGCCAGTAGATGGCGCCACCGCTCGACAGTTTAAGACGCACGTTTCAGAGAACACGCCGTCGGTTTGCGTCCTGGTCTCAGAGCGCAGTTGTACTGATCGTGATGGGACTGAACGAGATGATTCGTGGAGATGATTCGTGGAGTTAAAGATTCTCAGAGCCGCGTCACAGATCGACTATGACATCACACATGGAGGAGATTCAGAACGGAGTGTTTCTGAGGCTGGGAGGGGAGAGGACTTTATCAAACTGTGAATGAAGCTGAATGTGCTCCAGTCGAGTTTGTGACGAGGAACAGAGTGAGAACAGGCTGAGAATAGAATAGATGGTTCCTTTAAAAGTATTACCATCTTAAATACTCAACATTCTAGTGGCAGCACATCTGATGAAATGTAATACTTGATTATCAATATCTCAACTAAATAAATCCCAGTAAAGTCAAGCTCCTCCATCCGACAGAAATGTACAGTTTTGATTTTATTCCTGACTTTCCTTATTCAGTCCAAATTAGCCTTGATTAATCTGTTAATGTAGTATTCAATATAAAAACTTAAGGCATAAACATATGTGCATCAAAAGTACATTCCGATATTGCAGTATTTAACAGCCATTTCACAATAACTTCCCTGATTGTCCAGCCTATTATCTAAACATAAATAAAAAGGCATTTCACAATCAGGCCCAGTTCCATTCTGGTTTCATCTACTTCAAATGTACTTTTTGTTGTAAACGTCACTAAATATTCAAACAAAGCATCGCCCGCTCAGGTTGCAGATGTTCAAAGTAAAAAAGCTCGAAAGAAGGCCGAAAAAGACTGACAAGTGGCGAGGGGGACATTCGCCAGAGTTTCACACTGACCTGCGGCTGCCTCTCATGTATCGGGGCGGAGAGTAACTGAGCGAACGAGAGTCTCGGAGGGAATCGGCAGGAACTCTCTGATGACCCGACGAGCTGAAACACACGAGACGACAGGTCACACGTGAGCTTGGGACGAGACGACAGGTCACACGTGAGCTCGGGAAAGAGACGAGACGACAGGTCACATGTGAGTTCGGGCACGGGAGGAAACACGAGCTTGGTGAGCTAACAAATGAGCTTGGCGAGCTAACAAATGAGCTTGGCGAGCTAACAAATGAGCTTGGCGAGCTAACAAATGGGCTTGGCGAGCTAACAAATGAGCTTGGCGAGCTAACAAATGGGCTTGGCGAGCTAACAAATGGGCTTGGCGAGCTAACAAATGAGCTTGGCGAGCTAACAAATGAGCTTGGCAAACAAATGGTCTTACAATGAGCTTGGCAAGCTAATACATTATCTTAAAATGAGCTTGTGTAGCTAACAAATGAACTTAAAGGCCCCTGACTCCGTCTGAAACTATGATATTAGACATGAACGCTGCCTCTCACCTCTTTTTCTTCATCCCTTTCTCATCATCCGATGATGAGGATCCAGAGCACTGAGTCTGGGCCTTTTTCCTGTCACATAATGTAAACGTTAACGTCGTTGGCATGAGTAATCAGACTGTAATACAAACAATAACAAACCCTACCCTGAACATTTCTTTATGTTACAATGTGTTTTACAGTGATTTTTAGTATCAATACTTGCTCAAATGAGTACCGTATCTGGTTTCGATACTAGTTTTAGTATTGATTAGTGTCTGATTTTCAGATACTTTTGACAACCCAACTTTCCAGTAGTATTTAAAGTCTCGTCTTCAGACCAACTTTTATTCTCTGGCGTTAATTGTTTTTATTTGTGTATTGTTTTTATAAATTGTATTCTTCTTGGCAAGTTTTGAAACGATTTCATTTTATGAATCTTCTTTTTGACTTTTGGAGCTAAAAGTTTTATATCACATTGTAAACTGTGCTATACAAATAAAGTTGGATTGGATGAACTGGGGTTTTTCCCCTGTTTGTATTCCTATCATTACTGGGACTGAAGGGGGCAGCGTGACGGGGGAAGCGGCGTCACGGCGACAGCAGATTAAACTTACCCTTTCATTTGCTCTCCCTCCGAGTCTGAACTGTCCGAGGATGACGAGGAAGACGAGGAGGAAGAGGAGGACGAACTGCTGCTCTGTCGCTTCTCGTCTGTCTTTTTGTCCGTTACAGTAGGTTTTCCGTTGACTTCACCCGTCCCCCTCGGCTCCACTTCCTGCTGCCGGCCTCCGCCCTCCGTGGCGGGTGACTGGCGGACAACGCCTGCAGCGCTACGCCTGTCGGAGGAGGAGGACTGGCTGGACTTTGCCTTTTGGTCGTCCGTGCGGCGGTCGGGGTTCGGGGGGGATTTCTGCGGTGGTTTCTGGCGCTCCGGGGAGGGCGAGGACGAAGAGGAGGATGAGCTGGAGGAGGATGAGCTGGAGGAGGAGCGTTTCGGAGCCTCTTTTGGCGGCGCTCTCGGTTTTTCGGCCTCTCGTGGAGCTCGACTGCGATCGCGAGAGGCGGAGCGGCTCCTCCTCTGCCTCTGCTGTGGGGGCGGGGACCTTCTGGACCTGAGGAAACGACCAAATATGGACTAGGTTTAAAATCAGAAAACCAAATAGTTTGTAGATATTGGGGATGTAACGATATTGGCATCATCTGCTCTCGGTATGAAACGGCATGAATTTGGGTCAAAAATATTAGAACAAGATTGTGCTGAAGGTCATCTAAAGGTCATGTGAGTAGTGACACCAGTTGGACCAGAACAGGAAGAGAACATCGAGAAGGAACTGGTTTGGATATTCAAAGTCTCACCTGTTGAGAGGTGGGGTTCTCCTCGGACTTCTTGACCGGGACCTGCTCCTCCGAATGGGACGACCTCCATTTCTGTCCCTGTCCCTCTCCCGCTCTCTGTCCCTGTCCCTCTGCTTGTCCCGCTCTCTGTCCCGGTCCCTGTCTCGACCTCGTTGTCTGTCAAAGTCTCTGTCTCGCTCCCGGTCTCCTCGGCGATCTCTGTCCCGCTCAGACCAGCCTTTGGGGGGAGAGTTCCGCCTTCCTCTTGACGGCGCCGGGTCCTGGTACTGCCGCGGCGGGGGGTCCTGGTACTGCCGCGGCGGGGGGTCCTGGTACTGCCTCGGCGGGAGGTCCTGGTACTGCCTCGGCGGGGGGTCTTGGTACTGCCTCGGAGGGGGGTCCTGGTACTGCCTCGGGGGCGTGCGGCGGTTCGGGGGCGAGGAGCTTTTCTGCGCCGGAGAAGAGCGTCTGCCCTGAGGACTCGACCTGGAGAGGCACAAATAATGTAAAAAGCGACCGATTAACACTGCTTATGTGACCGTCTTGTTTACTTATTTTTAAAGGGGCATCAGAAGTTTATTTTGACCCCTGCTGGAGTACATCGTCTGACAAGTTATTTCAAAATGATTCATGCGAATATGCACCACTTTAAAAATCTGTCTAGTTGGCCTTTACCTGGAGCTTTTCCTGTTCTGTTCCCGGTCTCGGCCCCTGGCTCGGTCCTCCGTGTGCGATGGCGAGTGTCTCTGAGCTCTTCTGGGAGAAACAGCAGCAGGAGGAGGAGCAGCAGCAGCAGGAGGAGGAGGGCTGGGGCTGTCCACCTGCGACGGGCTGTACCGCTCCTGCCCTCTGCCTCGAGTGCCGCCGGTGTGGGACGAGCTCCTGTCGCTCCTCTGGTCACTCCTCTGGTCGCTCTGCACACGCCGGACCACCTCGGGACTCTCTCTGCGGCCGTTTGCAAAGTGTCTCTGGACCGCGGCTCCGATCGCCGCCTCTTTGTCTTTGTTTGAAGAAGTTTTACCTTCATCTTCAGACGAGGAGCTGGAAGAAGACGAGGAGGAGGAGGAAGATGAAGCGGAAGAAGAGGAGGAGTCACTACTGCTGCTGCTGCTGCTGCTGCTGCCGCCGCTCCTGCTCTCGCGCTGTGGCTTCGTCTTAAGACTTGGCGCCTTCTCCCTCTTCTTTTCCACTTCCGCCCTCTCGCTCCTTTGTCTCTCCACCTCCACCCTCTCGCTCCTCTGCCTTTCGACCTCCGCCCTCTCGCTCCTCTGCTTCTCCACCTCCACCCTCTTGCTCTTCTGCCTTTCGACCTCCGCCCTCTCGCTCTTCTGTCTCTCCACCTCCGCCCGGTCGCTTCTCGTCATCTGTACCTCCCTCCCGACGGGCGCCTCTGCTCCTCTCCTCCCCCTCTCCTCCCTAGATTCTTTGCGCTCTCCCTCGGATGACGCCCGCTGCGCTTCTCTGGCTCTCGGCTCGTCCCTTTCGTCCCTCCTGTGCTGCTGCGACTTCACCTCCCTTCTCGCCGTCTCCCTTTGCCTTTCCGGCGACGCGGACGAATCGCGCTTCGCTTTTTTGTCGCCATCTTTTTCCCGGCTTCTCGCGGGCGGAGGTGGTGGAGGAGGAGGAGAGGGAGACGCAGAAGAATCGTGTCTTGTTTTGTGAGCAACTTTTTCGCTTTTGTCTCCGTCTTTCGCTCGTCTCTCGGCGCTCCCGGATCGCCTAGCTCGCTCCGACTCTCTGCTTTCTCGCGCCCCTTCTCGCTCGTCTCGTCTCCTCGGGGCTGGTTTTGTTTGCGGCGATGGCGAGGAGGACGAGTCGCGCCTCGCTTGTTTGTCTTTCTGTCCGCCTCTCGTCGACTCTTGCCGCGTTTGAATCGGCAGAGACGACGGAGATGCCGAAGAATCGCGTCGACTCGTCAGAGGAACCGTTTGTTTGCCGGCGTCCTTCCCGTCACCGCTTCTAGACCTTTCAACTCTAACGACTTGCGGTCCTTGCGGTCTTTCCGATCTTCCGCCGTTCTTGTCTTTGCTTCGTGACCTCCTTCTCGTTTCTCCGCTTCTTTCTCTCTCGCCTCCCTTTTCGTCGCTCCACCTGCTTTTCGGCGGCTCTGGTCTTGCCTGGTCAGGAGCGGGGGATGAGGAGGAGGAGGAGGAGGAATTGATTCTGGGTCTTTGAGGAGGTTCGTTTTCCTTGACTTTGTCCGAATCTCTTGGTTTCCTCCCTCTTTCGGCCTCCCTGCTCCTGGACCGCCGGACAACCGCCACGTCGACTCGTCTGGCCTGAGGAGGAGGCGATGGAGAGGATGAAGAATCGTGTCGTGTTCTCAGACTTTGCTTGCCGACGTCGCCCTTTGCATGTTCTCCTCCTCTACAAGACACATTCTTCACTTTATCCGTGTCCTTCTCCTTACTCCTGGACCTCGCTCTTCTGTCAGTTTGTTCTTTTCGTTTATCTCTGTCCGTCTCTCGACTTTTGGACCTTCTGCTTCGACTCGTTTCCGTCCTCCTCTCCTCTCGGCTCCTCGACCCGTCTCTCCTCTCGTTTTCGTGCTGTCGTCTGTCCAGCTCGCGGCTTCGTGACCTCCTCCCGCGCTTCGCCTCTCTACTCTTCTCGTTTTCTCTGGCTTTGCTTCCAGATGTTCTTACTCGTTCTCGCTCTTTTTGAGGAGCAGGAGACGGAGATGAGGAGTCGTGTCGGCGCTTTGGTGGAGGCTTCTCCCGCTCAACGTTCGACCTCTTCTACAAACAAGAAAGTCAAAGAAAGAACATTTTAGACATTTCAGAAATCATATTAGATTTAGAAGTAGAAACAGAAGAAGTTGGTGGTCTTGTGTGATAGTTCTGATACTTACATTTTCTGGCGGATGTCGTTGGGGGCTCTGCTCATCTCGGTCCCGCCTTCGCTCAGGAGACCGTCCCTTTCGCTCGCTCTCCCTCCTCGCCACTTCCTGTGGGCGGGACTTCGGGGGCGGTGAATCGCTGGTCAAAGAAGTGCAAAGGCGTTAAACATTCTGAACTGCCCGTGTTTTAACAATTCTATGTTTCTCTGTCCCGATCATGAAACAAAAACTGCTGCGATGTAAAAAAAAAAATAGGTGAAATATTTTGTATCAATAACCTCCAAAAATGATTTCACATTAGGCTGAGCAAAATAATGTCTGTTTGCCGTAACCCGACCGACCCGGTATGAAACTAGCCGACTGAAAAAACATCAGCAGTTTGTTGAAAAAACGTTAAAATCTTTTATTTTTCAATTATTTCGCAGACTCACCGACCGGTCCTTCCTAAACCGCCGTGTCAAACATTTTAAATCTCGCTGGTATACCAAGCTGTCATCCCAAAGGACTGATGACGCACCGCTCAACGCATGTATGTCTTCATATTCAGTCCTCCACACGCTTCTATATTACAACAGAACGCGCAGGGATGTTGTTATATTGTCTTAATTTGTTAAAGTTAATTTGCCTCTGTCGGCGCCACTGACCTTTCCATAGTAATGTCACGCTCTGTCAGGGTGTGAAATTTGACTTACGCAATGCATTCTGGGATTGAAACACGCCCAGCAGCGTCATCACAATAAACATGGCGGCGCCCGTGTCCCCCGCGGCGTACAAAAGGTCGATTGAAATATATTAAAATCTGGAGATTTAGTCTCCCGATCGGGTTGACAGAGACATTCTCCGTCATTGACTGTTGAAGCCTGACCCCTGGTGGTCACTCCGACTCAAAAAAATGGCAAAATTTTGATCTTTTTTTTTGCCTTCAAAGTAAAAAAAAAAAAGAATTTGCCTACCGTCCTACCCACTTGAAAAATGTTGACTCGGGTTACAGCAAACAGACAATTTATTTGGGGTAGCCTTAAGACAACTTTATTTATTCCTCCAGGGGAATTACATGTGCATTTCACGACAGATCGATGAGTCTGGTCAGAGTTTATCTGCCAGAGTTCAGATGGGCGTGACTGACAGGTGGATTAGCCAATCAGGGACAACCACGGTTTGTTCGTATCAAAACAAATATCACAAGAAAATAAGACTGGAAAAAAAGATCACTACAAGAACTTAAATCATTGTGGATTTGTGCAGAATCCAAGACCTCGGATAAACATTGTTGTGTGCTGCATCGGGGGATCGTCACAGAAATGCACTAATCTGCACGGTTCAGTTTGAGTTAAGTGTGTATTCCCAGTCATTAGAGCAGTATCAGCACAGAGATACTTTTATGAAGGCGACAGTGTTTAAACGCAGTACAGACAACACGGTCTGACCATGTGATTATGAGCCTGACCGATGAGGCGAGTTTGTGGAGCCAATGTCCCGCCATCTAAAAAGTCATATCAATAACTTAAGACTCCAGGCAGGTCCAAAATATGGTCCAGAGCACTGTTCCCTCTAAGCTGCGCGCATAGAAAATCTATGGCGCGCAGAACATTTTATTCACCATAAACCTATTAGTAAATATCTAATATTAGACCTAATCTAATTACCAAACGGCCACCGGGAGCAATCTAGAATGAAGTGCAAGCGTTTGTCACACTGTAGAAGACTCTAGTGGACAGTAGAAGCACTGTCCAGGGGACACGTCGTGTAACTTGTGTTATATATGTATATATTTTTAGTTTCAAAACGCTGTGCGTTTTATTACAATCACTCATATTCACTGAGATATTAGTCTAATTAGTCCTGCAGCGCGGACGCGCTGACCGCGGGTGGGCGCTGTATTGTATCATTGGCTGGACACCTGTCAGTGACACCTAGGGATGTGTACCGCTACGACGGACCGGATCTGGACTTGTAAAAACGTTTCGGTTCAGGTCCAAAAAAACCAAAACCCAGGTGATTCGGTTCTGGATTCATATAAAATTTAGCACTCAAATACTATATCCTTTTTGTTCTAGAATCTAGACCATATTAAACCTTCCATTGATCGCGATATTTGCGCTGGAAAAGACGTAAACACTGCCATGCGCCGCTGTCAATAGCGCACACGTACCTTAATTAGCGACGCACGGGTCTTCCGGGCATAAGTTGAAGCCGGCGAAATAAGTTTAAAGATGCGAGAGACAGCGCGGAACCGTGTATCCACATGTGAACAACAAGTGAAGCCGGTAAGATCGCTGGCTTTATTTGAACTGTTGTTTATGGATTGCGTGGGTCGTCGCGTGTTAAAGGGGCGGGGTAAGCTTGGTCTTGTCTGGGTTGTGCTTTGGTCTGGGTGTAAATATGAATGAAATAACTTAAGTGTTATGTTGTGATGTATTTGGCATTAAGTAAATACTAAGTCAAAGTAATGTTGCTTAATTGCTGCATCTATTAATTGGAGTTTATATTTTGTAATAGTATTTTGTATTTGTATTCTACAGTTGTTAAATATGGTCTGGTGTTTAATGCTGCTAATATGATGTATTATTTTGATTTGTTGTGTACAACATTTTCATATTCTACTTTTGATACTGCTAAGTTGATTGCTTTAGTTATTCTAGTTGACTTTTATGCTAGTTTTTGTAACTCTTATTTTACACTGACTGAATTATTTACACTGGTGTATTGTCTGTTTGAAGGTTTTTACCTGACTTTTGATGCCAATGGATCTGTAACATTAAAGAGTGGAAATGTGTCTAAAGGCAAAACATTCTATCAGATGAAACGGCTGCTTTGACCGCTTGACCCAGACTGACCCTGTCAACAATACTCAACATGCTCTTGTTGTTGAGTTGAGTCTTGAGTTGTACCTCAAGTAAAACACATGAATATGTGTTAACTCTTAAGCTATAGTTTAGCTGCTAGTTAGTAGCTTGTGATTTGTAAGGTGTAGCTTCTGTTAAAAACTGTGAATAAAGCAGACAAGTTGAGTTTATTTCAATCTGCAGTTAAGCCTTGTGTTTGATAGTCGTCCTTGTTCAAGTGTCTTCAACTTAATTGAGCCAAGTAGCTTGTGTTATGCTGTTATAACATTATGCAAAAATGGCATGAGTTCAGCCGGACTCATTAGGTCCGGACCTGAACCTAAACCTCTGGATTCGAATCCGGACATGAACCTGAACGTGGGTTTAGGTCTGCATCCCTAGTGACACCTGTCCAGCCAACGATACAATGCGGTTTACATACGCTACACAGCCAATCATAGCATTGATATGGTCAGGGCACTTATGCACTGACCATATGCACCTTGCAGGTTCGCTAGCTAACAATAATGCGGCGGAGTTAAAAGACCCAACCCCTTATCATGGCGAAACGAACGGGCAGCGCCTGGGACACATCCACTCACCAAGCCAAAGTAAAAAAGAAATGTAGTTAGGCTACCCCAAATAAATTGTCTGTTTGCTGTAACCCGAGTCAACATTTTTCATCTGGATCGGTCGGTAGGCAAATTCTTATTTTTTTTACTTTGAAGGCAAAAAAAAAAGATCCAGATTTTGTCATTTTTTGAGTCGGAGTGACCACCAGGGGTCAGGCTTCAACAGTCAATGACGGAAAACGTCTCTATCAACCCGATCGGGAGACTAAATCTCACAATTTTAAGACATTTCAAATCGACCTTTTGTACGCCGCTATCCTTCATTTTGGTGGCGAAGGCGAGCGGGGGGAACATGCGGGGGACAGGGGCGCCGCCATGTTTGTTGTGATGACGCTGCTGGGCGTGTTTCAATCCCAGAATGCATTTGCGTAAGTCAAATTTCACAACCTCACATTACTGGCTCACATTACTGTGGACATATCAGTGGCGCCGACAAGGGCAAACCAACTTGTCAAAAGCAATATAACGACTCCCACGCGCTTTCTGTTTAGTTACATACGCACGCGTTGTCAGTCCTTTGGGATGAAAGTCAGGTTTACCAGCGTGATAAAAATATTTGACAAGGTGGTTCAGGAAAGTCCGGTCGGTGAGTCGGTGAAATAATTGAAAAATAAAGATTTTGACGTTTTTTTCAACAAAATGCAGATTTTTTCCCCCAGTCGGCTAGTTTCATAGCGGGTCGATCAGGTTACGGCAAACAGACATTATTTTGCTCAGCCTTATTTGAGGATGGAATGGCTTGTGCCACTGGACCACAGCCAGGCCAAAGCAGGACTCTCACATATAACTACTATACATCTCATGAACAACAGGATTTTTGTATTTTTCATTTTAAGTGGGCCTAATTTCTTGCTGCTGTAATTTGATTATTTCAATGTAACTTGCTATGAAGGAAGGTTTTGAACAGGCGTGGCCACAGCGTTAACATCAGATCTTGCTCACAGTGGTCCTTGGTGTGCCCAAGGAGCTAGTGTGTTTGCCCAGGCACATAACGAAAATTAGAGGGAACATTGATCCAGAGGCCAAATGTGGCTTTTCTCGATTCTCAACTTCCTGCCGATTTGGCCCAGATCATCACACGTAGTACTTTTTACAGCCAACTAAAGTGCGACTTACTCATCATGAATGCATGAACTTATCATGAATGCTTTATTGTTTTAACTCTGTGCCTTGCTTGTTGTTTTTAGCCTCTGTTATGTAGCACTTTGAGATTCCATTGGAATGTAAAGTGCATTACAAATAAAATGTATTATTATTATTATTATTAACAAGAGGGCGCTCTAGGCTCCAAGCGACGTAGAAGAATAATCTGCACTTCCTCTACCTCTGGAGTTTGTGGAGTTGTTTAGAAGTGACACAGAGGAAGAAGAATTCAATGGATTTAGTGATTTGGGGTAATACTGATGCTTTGGTAAACTTGTTAGCATGTTCTTTATGCTATAGTTATCTGAATAACTGTTAATATGTTACGTTAACATACCAGACACTTACCACAGTTCTGTCTGTGCGTCATGTAGCTGAAGGTGTTAGCGTTAGCATACGTAGACCTATTCACCATGTTCTCTCATCTGTTATTAGTTTAAACTGCATTTCAAGATGAAATGTTCTTGGTCTTGGATTTTATCAAATAAATCATCGAAAGATGCGACTTATATTCCAGTGTGATTTATACTCGGGAATATAAGGTATAAACCCCATAGCAAACATAGCTTGCATGAATATAATAGAACTGCTGTGACCTGGTGCCACTCGCTCTAAACATGGAACGTCTTCACGGGACCGACCTGTGCTCCGAGCTGGAGGACGCGCTCCTCTGACGCGCCACTTTGGATTTAGGAGGACTCTCGCTCTTCTTTTGCTTCTTCTTTGACACTTTCCGCTTGTCGTTGGAAGAACTACAAGAAACGACACATTAGTGAAATATATTGCGGATCTCGACAAGATTCTGAAGAGCCCAAGAGTACATTTAACAGAGTGGCCAAATCTATCATTTAACGAGAACTACTGATGATGTTTTAATGAGAACACACAAAAAACACCACATAAACCAACGTAAACTCAAAAATACATGTCAAAATTAATTGGTTAATTGATCATGAGGATTATTTAGGTACCATTGTATTGTAAGAACAAAAAAAATAACTATTTAAGATAGAAAAATAAGTAATTTAAATTCAATCTTTACCCAAAAAGTACCGTACTTTTCGGACTTTAATCTTTGAACCCTGTGGTCATTTACTGGCAAACGGCCACCGGGGGGCACTCTAATAGGAAGCGCAAGCGTTTGACACACTGTAGAAGATGTCATTGGAAGAGCTGTCCAAGCTATCGGACTCACATTCGGAGAAATTAGTTAATGAATTGCGTTAAAACCCGGAACGACGATTCCACAGCCTGAACAGTGATCGTTAGCGAGGAGCTGGACCGCGGACTGAAGATATCGAACCCACCTGCGTTCTCCCTCTTCCGACGACTCTCTGAAAAACAAAAAAAACACAAAATCGCAGTTAACGGTCGGATCGGAGTCTGAACCGCGGAGCGAAATTGCCGCCGAAAACCAATGTTTATCGTACTTTTTCTTCTTTTTTTTAGATTTCTTTTCTCTGCTCGGGGATGGAGACGACTCGTTTTCTGAACTGCGGAAACAGCGCTGCCGTTATGACGCAAACCTCAAAGATTCACAATAATAAGACTCCTCCTCCTCCTCCTTCTCACCTGTCTCGTTTCTTATTTTTCTTCTTCTTCTTCCGGCTTCGTTTCTTTGGAGGAGAATCCGAGTCATCCGAAACTTCCACCAAACTGAAACCAAAGGCGCAAACGTTGAGCGCACGGCTGAGAATGTGCGTTTGTTTGTTTGTTTGTTTGTTGTGGCCTCACGTGTATTTCTGCTGCTGCTGCTGCTTCTCGCGCTCCAGCTTCTCCTGCTCACGCTTCTCCTTCTCCTTCTCTTTGCGGTCGGCGTGGAACGAGGAGCCGTCCACGTAGTCACTGGAGATGCCGAACGCCGCGCGGAGCCGGTCGTTCTTCTGCTGATTCGCCGCGGCCAGGGCGTGGGTCTCCGTCGCGCTGGAGAGAGGACGCAACCGTCATCGTTAAAGGGGTCCGTGCCGTTAGCGGGAGTGCGTTTTTGGCGTGTTTTACTCACGTGGGCTTCTCGTTGGGTTTCGGGGCGGGCTCTTCTTTCTCCTGCAGCATCATACGGAAACTGTTGACCTTCTCCTCGATCTCCTCTGCAGCGTATCTGAGCAGAAAAGAGGTGGATTTTAAACTTTACGATGGGTTAAATGAGCTGTTAATGGACAGTTGTGAGCCAATAAAACCACTAAAGCTAAAGAAAGCAAGGGAAATTGTAAAATCACTACAGCGTCCAAAATTAAGATGAATTGCAACTGGTCAATTGCAACAAAAAAAATTCATAGTCGTATTGTAATCGTTATCTGGACTAAACGGTCTCAAAAAAACCTCATGAAAAGGCCTTTATAACAACGGGAGAAGTACCGTATTTTCCGGAGTATAAGTCGCACCAGCCAAAAAAATGCATAATAGAGAAGAAAAAAACATAAGTCGCACTGGAGAATGAAATGCGGTTGCCAGTGTGAAAATAAGAAATAATATCACATAAGTCGCTCCCGAGTATAAGTATGTAAGTATAATTTTAAGTACAAGTCGCACCCCGGCCAAAACTATGGAAATAGTCCGACTTATAGTCCGGAAAATACGGTATTATGATTAAAAAAAGCCTTCAGTTGCCATAGTTCAGCCTTAATTTGTCGATAAAGGAGTGAGTTGTTAGTCGTCCATGTAGATGATTGAGTAGAAGCACGTCTGTAGATGAATGAGCAGAAGCACGTCTGTAGATGAATGTGCAGAAGCACGTCTGTAGATGAATGAGCAGAAGCACGTCTGTAGATGAATGAGCAGAAGCACGTCTGTAGATGAATGTGCAGAAGCACGTCTGTAGATGAATGAGCAGAAGCACGTCTGTAGATGAATGAGCAGAAGCACGTCTGTAGATGATTGAGCAGAAGCACGTCTGTAGATGAATGAGCAGAAGCACGTCTGTAGATGAATGAGCAGAAGCACGTCTGTAGATGAATGAGCAGAAGCACGTCTGTAGATGAATGAGCAGAAGCACGTCTGTAGATGAATGTGCAGAAGCACGTCTGTAGATGAATGTGCAGAAGCACGTCTGTAGATGAATGAGCAGAAGCACGTCTGTAGATGATTGAGCAGAAGCACGTCTGTAGATGAATGTGCAGAAGCACGTCTGTAGATGAATGAGCAGAAGCACGTCTGTAGATGAATGTGCAGAAGCACGTCTGTAGATGAATGTGCAGAAGCACGTCTGTAGATGAATGTGCAGAAGCACGTCTGTAGATGAATGAGCAGAAGCACGTCTGTAGATGAATGAGCAGAAGCACGTCTGTAGATGAATGAGCAGAAGCACGTCTGTAGATGAATGAGCAGAAGCACGTCTGTAGATGAATGAGCAGAAGCACGTCTGTAGATGAATGAGCAGAAGCACGTCTGTAGATGAATGAGCAGAAGCACGTCTGTAGATGTTTGAGTAGAAGCACGTCTGTAGATGAATGAGCAGAAGCACGTCTGTAGATGAATGTGCAGAAGCACGTCTGTAGATGAATGAGCAGAAGCACGTCTGTAGATGAATGAGCAGAAGCACGTCTGTAGATGAATGAGCAGAAGCACGTCTGTAGATGAATGAGCAGAAGCACGTCTGTAGATGAATGAGCAGAAGCACGTCTGTAGATGAATGAGCAGAAGCACGTCTGTAGATGTTTGAGTAGAAGCACGTCTGTAGCTGTTTTGAGTAAAAGTGCCTCACCCCTGCTCCTCCATCATGTCCTGCAGCTCGGCGCACTTCACCTCCAGCTGCCTCTTGCGCTGGTGCTCCAGGATGTCGGCGTTGGGCTGGCGGTTCAGCTGACTCTCCAGCCGCTCGCGCTCCTTGTCGTCCAGCACGCGGTCCTCGCGCGGCCGCTTCGCGCGGACGGTTGACAGGTTCCGCTGGACATAGCCATTGGTGCCGCTGCCGCGAGGAGTCGTCAGGCCGATCCCATTGTACATCGCTCTGAGGGGAAGCGACAAAAAGGACGTCCTGATTCACTACATGGATTTGTTTCAGACATAGAAACATGACATTGTGTTTCGCTGACATTATCATCAATTAAAATGGTGTTAAGGGTACAAAATAGGTTGCATTCCAGTTTTGTTATTTCACACTGGTCTGAGCTGAGATGAGTGTACATTTACTTGAGTAACTTTTTAATAAAATTGCACTTGATTGGCTCAGTGTGTTAATAAGAGTAAACAGTCTTTGTTAGATGTGTATGTGTCATGTCACTGTGCAGTTACAAAATAGTATCTAATCTAATACTTCTTGAGTCGTTCTGCATACATTTACCTGCACTTCAGTGTTCCATTTCATGCTTAAATCTTCACCTGTGGAGGTCAGTAAGGATCCACACAGCAGTACTCATTACACACTTAACTTTCATCTACAGGTAACTGTACTAATGTGTACTTTCGGTTTAAATTAGATGTTGCATTGCAGACAATTTACTCTAACAATTACTTACACCAATCCGCTTTCACTGTCGAGGTCATGGCTAACTTGTACTTTATCTTGAGTAATATTATTCTCGCGTTACTCTTACTTGTGCAGTTTAATGCATCACACAGGCCCTGTTCACCAGGCCTGCAGCACATTGACATGATCATGAGAAAAGTGAGATTAAACAGTGGCGAGGACCATGACCGTGACAAACTGGAGATGACCGTGGATTTAGAGGAATAAAACGTTCCCTTTCTCCATTATATAAGAGTTACCCCGTTTATTATACATGAACACTGTATCTGATTCAAACTTTTGCCACTCTTAAACATGTGCTTATTTTGAAATTGGTCGGTTGTAATGACAAAATAAGCAAATCAGCTAGTCTAAATACATCTAAATCTAATTATAAAGTTACACACAACTGCACTTCTCCCTGGTCTTATTTTAAGCCCGTGTTTCCGAGAATTGGGCCTCGCCGCGACTGAAATGCGCAGAGAACAATCCGCTTCAAGCTAGCCGTTTGTTAGCTTAGCATGTTAGCTTCTCTAAATACGTCCAAGATACGCACCAGTTTTCTCCCCGCCGGAGAGAGGAGGCCGAAAGGTCCGTTGGGCAGATGGTCCCGGTGGTGGTTATCGGTGTCGAAAAACCCCTTAACGTGTTATTTACACAATATTACCTGGTGTGTAATTCAGAGCGTTAGCTTTAGCTCGTGCGGGCTTCTCGCTCCTGCTGCGAAGGCGTAACGACGCAACAAAGTGGTGACGGAAAGACGTGGTGACGTACAGCGGTGAGTTTGGGTGAAGAGGGTCGGAAAGTTTTTTTTCCATTTGAGATTTTTCTTTTCATAGTTGTGCTGTTTTTTTTTTGAAGGAATCATCAGTAAGTTTGTATCTTTATTTTCCCCCTCCATTTTTTATTAAGAAATGAGAGGTTCTCTCTCATCCACTTACTGTGGCACTGCCCAGAAACACAGACATTTTGGTAAAAAAAATAGAGATTATCTATGTAAATTATTTAAAATCAACTTTCTTTTAGAACCAGAAGTGGGCCTTCTGGGAAAACAAATAGAGGGAGCAACCACAAAAAAAAAATTTTTTTACTTGACCTAGCCTTCCTTTCAGCAAAATGGCTAATTTTAATAAACTGGAAAGTGAAGAAACCAAATTGTTTTAATATAGTAAACTGGCAGAAGGACTTTCTGGAACGTATCTCTATGGAACAAGCTGCTTCTGTTCTGCAAGATCTGGGCAGTGACCACAGTGACCACAGTGACCACTCAGACTCTGAGTCAAATCATAGCACTATTGAAAGAAAATTAAACTGATGTGGATAAATCCTGATACAACACTGACAATGACGAGCCACTCTGTTCTCTCTTATTTATTGTACTTTTATTTAGTTATTTATTTATGTTATATGTGTGTGTGCATGTGGGGTGTTTCTTTCATTCATATATTGTTTTTGTTTTGTTTTTTATTGTCTTTGTTGTACAGTATATGTCAAATAAAATAAAAAATGATAAAGCAAAAAAATAAATGAGAGGTTCTGTCTATAGGAGTTTTTTGTTTATAAGAGTTTTGTTTATAATAGTTCTTCTAGAACTCCTATAAGCTATCTGCCCTTTTCCTCTGTATCTACCTGCGTTGCAACAATGAAATTTCCCCATGTGTGGACAATAAAGGAATATCTTATCTTAATCTAAGTTTGAATCATTAGCTATTTTTACTTGATTTTATTTTATTCTATTATCATTATTTTATTTTTATCTTATTTTTATCTTTATCTTTTTATTTTTATTTATCTATTTTATGTTTTCCCCCCTCCATTCCCTATTAAGATAGGAGAGGAGTTTTGTTAATAAGAGTTTTTTTGTTTTGTTCATAAGAGTTCTATTAAGAGTGTTTTTTTTAAACTTCCTATAATCTGTCCTCTCCTCCTGTATTTATTGCGTTGTAACAACCAAATTTCCCCTTGTGTGGAGATTAAAGGATTATCTTATTTTACCATAAAGCTTCTTGTTGTTTACCTACATGAGCCTATAAAAAATCTCCAAACACCATATGATTATTAGAACACCTTGATATTTAAAAGTTTAAAATGTGTAAAAAGTTTTTTAAAAAGAAAAGTTATCCATCTACCTTTGTCAAATTATGTAAAGGTTATTTTTTGTCTTTATTACGAATTTCTTTTTGACATCGAATTTATTCATTTTTGACATCAAATTTCATATTTTTTTACATTGTTTTTTTTTTTTACATCGATTTCCCCCCCCCAATGAATATTTCTACTAGATTCGATGAAAAAAATCGATGTAAAAAAAAAATCGTAATAAAAACACAAAATAATAAACATACGAAGTACCGCGTAACCCCAAAGTGACAAGAGCTACTACATTTCCCGAGATGCTTTGCGCGGACATTCGGCATAAAAACATCCGCCCCGAGCGAGACCGTTAGTGACGCCGAGCGAAGCAGCAGGAGCAGCGGTCAGAAGAAGACGAAGAAGAAGAAGACGAAGAAGAAGAAGCAGCAGCCATCGCAGCTCCGGGACTTTTCGTCTTACACACGCACCAAAAACAAGCCTTTCTGACCACAAAGCAACGCGTGCGGGACAGATTCGCCATGACCGAAGCCGACAACAAGAGCGCGAACGTCCTGGTGAGTGTCAGCGGAGAGATCTGCCCCGGAACGTCGTTAAGTTCGTACCCCGTTAGCTCCCGAGTGTTCCCGGGAGCTGCGGGGCGTCGTGCGCGTAATCCCGGGGCATTTCGGGTGTAATCGCGTCGTTCTTAAACCCGTTTCGGTCAGACTCGGTTATTGTCGATCGATCTGGGGAATCTGCACGTTTATCTTAGTCATCGCGTGGCCCCCAAGCGCTTTATCGTGGCGCGTGCACATGACATGATAGCGCGGTGTTAGCATTAGCTTTAGCTCCTGTCAAATTTGAACCCTGGTAAAACAATTTTTTTTTTTAAAGACTCCAAAACGCTGCGTTGCGTCTAGTTGATGACTACTTTTGTTTTCTGTTAATTTATCTCTTTTTTGCGTTCTGTTCTTTTTGTGTTATGTCTTTTATTTCGTTAAAAAAAAACGAAACTTGAATAAATAATGCGTTGTTTTAACCTGGATCTTTCTTCATCTCAATAAGTTTTTAAAAAAAAATAAATCAACCGTATGCTGTTTAAATAATTAGGCTTTTTCAGAAAGTAAAGTCTTTGCACATTTAAACATTTTTTGTGTCATAATAAAGCACAGGCTGAGTCAAAATGATTCACACGTAAACAAGATCGACACGTAGACATTAAAGTCAAATTTAATGGCTGCATTTGAAATTAAAACTCAAAGTGGAATGAATAAATCATAACGTTAGCGACAATTTCAGAGGAAAAGAAAATGGAGGCAAATGTGTTCTTCGGTCCCCAACAACCGGCATGCTTATAATCACTTTAATTGCTCGTATCTTTTATTTTATTTCATTACGTGCGACTAGACACTGTTAAAGACTTCAAAGCACTGTGATCACTGCAGCCGGTGGAACAGTCATGAACATGTCACTTATTATGAGATTAATTTAATGTCCTGATCGTTTGCAAGCATAAAAAACTAAATATCAAAAGTCCATAGGCCCCAAGGGTTACTATTGTCCATGACGTTTTCTGTTTCCGTTTTTTTAATTGTCCTTATGACAGAGATCGATCCATAAACCTCTGCGTATGTGATAATGATGGTATAGTATTTGTATGAGCCATAAACATGTTGAGAATGGGATTTATGTAGTTTCCTTTGTCATAAACCTATAAGAACGTCTCAATTTTCGCAACATTAAAAGTCACGAAAGCATCAATTTCCTGTGCAGGAAGATGACATTATTTGCTACACATTGCAGTCGGATGTAAACGCTGCACAAAACAAACTCGAACGCGGCCAAAAGAAGCTGAACTGGGTCTAAAGTAGCAGTAAAAGTAGTAGTGGTAGAGAGTCACAAGTGGAGTTTTTCTTTAAAGGTTTGCCACACGATCACAGTGGGTTCATTGTGGCTCGTCTTCCTGAGGTGTGGTTGCCTTGTGTTTGTGTCCAGGCCCAGGAGACGGCTCAGCTGGAGGAGCAGCTGCAGGCCTGGGGTGAGGTGATCCTGGCTGGAGACCGTGTGCTGCGCTGGGAGAAGCCCTGGTTCCCCGGCGTTCTGGTGGGAGCCACATCGTTGCTCTTTCTGTGAGTCTTTCATCACCCACGTCCAGTTCTTTATCGGGAGGCAGCAGTTTAGAGCCTCTGTCAGAAGAATTTAAAAATCAAATGGAGCTAAATCGTCTAGACTTGGTACATATTTTTCTATACATCTCAATCGCAAATCGGGTGTGCCAAAATATCACTATATTGTGATACTTAATTTGGTAATAATTATCTATATTGGAAGCATTAAAAAAAACAAAATAAATTTGAAAATAATGCCCATAAAAGTCCATAGGTCCCAAGGCTTAATATTGTCCACTTTTTATTGTCCTAATGACAGATCTATCCATAAACCTCTGTGTATGTGACGTGATCATGATGGTGTAGTATTTGTATGAGCCATAAACATGTTGCGATTGGGATTTATATCGTATAGTATCGATAGATTGCCATTTTTGGTATAATGTCCCGAATTATTTTGCGACTGCACCACAACTTTGTTGCTTTTTTAAGATCAGATAAGATATTCCTTTATTGTCCCACATGGGGAAATTTCATTGGTGCAACGCAGGTAGATACAGAAGAACAGATCACTTATAGGAAGTCTGAAAAACACTTTCAGTAGAAGATCTCCTATAAATAAATAAAAACTCCCATAGACAAATAAATACATAAATACCATTGCATGTGATCACGACAGTAATTGCACATGAATATGTGTCACGACAGCACATAGGTTGCACATGAATTCCAACAGCAATTGCACATATGACAGAATTGCACATCAGTATTAGGTTAGGTCAGTATTGCGAGTGTTCAGTACTAACAGTTTTTGTTATAAAGTCTGACAGCAGCAGGAAGGAAAGACCTACGGAACCTTTCCTTCGCACATCGAGGGTGGATCAGTCTCTCACTGAAGCTGCTCTCCAGAGCGGAGAGAGTGTCCTGCAGGGGGTGACACTCATGGTCCAGCATAGATGTGAATCTAGCCAGGACCCTTCTGTCCCCCACCTCCTGCACCGAGTCCAGAGCACAGCCCAGGACGGAGCTGGACTTCTTAATGACTCTGTCCAGCTTCCTCCTCTCCCTCTCTGTGATGCTGCTGCTCCAGCAGGCCACACCGTACAGGAGGGCTGATGCCACCACAGAGTCGTAGAAGGTCTTCAGGAGTGGCCCTGTCACTCCAAAAGACCTGAGTCTCCTCAGGAGGTAGAGTCGACTCTGGCTCTTCCTGTACAGTGCGTCTGTGTTATGAGTCCAGTCCAGTTTGTGGTTCAGATGAACACCCAGGTACTTGTATGAGTCCACTCTCTCAATGTCCCGTCCCAGGATGTTCACTGGCGAGGGGGCAGTGGGGTGGCGTCTGCGGAAATCCACCACCATCTCCTTGGTCTTCCCCGCGTTGATGAGGAGGTGGTTCCGCTGACACCAGTCCACAAAGTCCTGCGCCAGTCCTCTGTACTCCGCGTCATCGTCGTCCGTGATGAGTCCGATGATGGCAGAGTCGTCAGAGAACTTCTGCAGGACACAGCTGTCCGTGTCCTGTCTGAAGTCTGCAGTGTAAAGGGTGAAGAGAAAGGGCGCGAGGACAGTGCCCTGGGGCGCCCCCACACTGCAGGTCTGAGTGTCAGACACACAGTCCCGTGCTCTCACAAACTGGGGTCGGTCTGTGAGGTAGTCCAGGATCCACTCTGCCAGGTCATACTCCACACCAGCCGTCTCCAGCTTGTCCCTCAGGAGCAGCGGCTGGATGGTGTTGAAGGCGCTGGAAAGATCGAAGAACAGAATCCTCACAGAGCTGCCAGGCTTTTCCAGGTGAGAGAGAGAGCGGTGCAGCAGGGAGATGACGGCGTCCTCCACTCCGATGCCAGACCGATATGCAAACTGCAGCGGGTCCATGGCTGAGCTCACGGTGGAGCGGAGGTGGTCCAGGACTAGCCGCTCCAGTGTCTTCATCAGGTGGGACGTGAGAGCCACTGGCCTGAAGCTGTTGAGGTCTTTGGGGCGCGGTGTCTTAGGCACAGGTACCAGACAGGAGGTCTTCCAGACCTGTGGTACCACCCTCAGCTTCAGGCTCATGTTGAAGACATGCTCCATAACTCCACACAGTTCATCTGCGCAGGACTTAAGGAGCCTGGGGCTGATGCCATCAGGTCCCGCTGCCTTCCTCACTTTAATCCTCTTCAGCTCACTCCTCACCTGTGCTGCTGTGACAGTCAATGGTTGGCAGGGGGACCGTGTGCTGGGGGGATGGGTGAGTCCATGCGAAGTGGGGAGCCGATGGTCCGGGGCAGATAAGCGAAGAGGAACAGATGCAGGGCATTGTCCAGCTGTGGAAGAGGGAGCATGCAGCTGTGCAGGGGGAGGGGCGGGTGACCGCTCAAACCTCAAGAAGTGAGCATTTAAATCATTCACCCACTGTAGATCCCCCTCTGTCTGGGCAGGGGGGATTTTGAAGCCCGAGATGGTTTTCAGGCTCCTCCACACTCCCTGAATGTTCTTTTGCTGCAGCTGCTCCTCCATCCTCCTCTTGTAGCCGGCCTCAGCCTGCCTGATCTTCCTCCTCAGCTCCTTCTGCACAGTCCTCAGCTCCTCCTTGTTCCCTGACCTGAAGGCTCTCTTCTTCTCCTTCAGCAGAGCCTTCAGTTCACGGTTAATCCATGGCTTGTTGTTTGGAAAACACCGCACCGTCCGGGAGGGAACAATGTTCTCAAAACAGAAGTTGATGTAGTCCGTGATGCACTCTGTGATGGTGTTGATGTCCTCCCCATGTGGGTCATAAAGCTCAGTCCATACAGTGGTGCTGAAGCAGTCCCTCAGAGCCTCCTCGCTCTCAGCAGACCACATCCTCACCTCACGGGACACCACAGGCTGCCTGCGCACGATGGGTTCATACACAGGCCTCAGATGTACAAGGTTGTGGTCCGAGCTGCCCAGGGGAGGGAGGGGGGAAGAAGAATAAGCCTCCTTGGTGTTGGCAAAAAACAAGTCCAATATTCTATTCTCTCTGGTGGGGCAGGTAACATACTGGGTGTATGTTGGTAGAACAGAAGAGGGAGAAGCGTGGTTAAAGTCACCAGAGATGAGGAACTAGCTCGCTCGGAGCTAGCTCACGTCACAACAACACAACGAACGCAACGAAAAACGCTCAAATCCAGCCGAAAAAAAGTCAAAAACAGTTGAATTAAAAAACTATTCCAGCGCGTGTCCCTATCGTACAGTAAAATAGAAAAAATATACTGATTATATTTACAAAATATAGGAGATAAAGCACAATAAGTGTGAGAAAGAAGAGAGAGCGTTTACACCGGGCTGCCAGCTGTACCAGCGCCCTGTAGACACTTATGGGGAGTGTCTACAGGGCCGCGAAACTGCCATGTTATTTTGTGCCGCGGCTCCTGAAACTGCTGGGCTATTTGACCGCGCCGCGGCTCTGCAGCCACGACCTTTTTAAAGAAAGGAAATTTGTTTTCGCAAAAACACGTGACATTTTGACTATTTTGATTATTTAAAATGACCGTGTTTCATTTTGAGATTTACCAGGTTGAGGTTTAACAAAGAAGAAAAATATTGTTAAAATGTATTGGGTTCTTAAAAAAATGGTGATGTATCGTAGAATAGCATGAGCAAAATATCGATTATGGCATGTATCGCGAGTAGTGTATCGTGAGGGACCATGTGATTCCCAGCCCTAATCGCAACGCACTTTTGCTCTTTGCAGTTAATTTTACGGTCCATTCACATTTTGTGCGAAACCTGAACCAAGACATTTGAGCTAATGATTTATTCTTGTCAATATTCACTCGCTCGTCTGTCACAATCTTGTTCTGCTGCCAAAAGTACGTTCCAAGCCAAAGGTATTTTATTCTATCCACCTCGTGCTTCTGTTGCAGAAGTTCTGACGTGTTTTAGAGTCGAGTGGGACGTTCGTGTTTTCTGATGACGCACTTTCACAGCTTGTGTTTGCTCCGTCATGTGTTTGTGCCCAGCCTGATCTATTACCTGGACCCGTCTGTGCTCACGGGCTTGTCCTGCACCGTCATGCTGCTGTGCGTCGCCGATTACCTGGTGCCGACACTCGCGCCGCGCGTCTTTGGCTCCAACAAGTGGTACGTGTCTTTTATGTGTGTGTTTGTCTTTTTTGGTGTTGAAGCAGTTTAAGGCTGCGCAATGTAACCCTGTGTTCGCTATGATCAGTAATGCAGAAAGCTAGCAGAAATGTTCAGTTTTGTAATGGAAAAGAAAGTTCCAAAAGGCAGATTTACGGCCTGAATTGGCTTTGCTTTAGTCTCTGAAGTGTTTATTTTTTAGTTTTACTAGTAAATTTTTATTGTAATATAGCAGAACTGATTATTTGTCAGAAAAGAGTAAAGGAGAACTAGGTAACATTTTGACTCCAATATAGAGTCCCTTGTTATGTTTCTATGGTGATTGTCTGTCGCCCCCTGCTGTCTCTGGGTGGAAAACCAGCCTTATACCATGACATTGACCCAAAGAAAGCTCTCCTGAGAAACCCTGGCTTTTTTTTCTTTTTTTCCCCTCCATATTTGGAAAAACTCTTTTGGTGTCTGTTCTCTGACGGTGTATTTTCACAAGAGAGCTGTAGGGGGAGCTCTATTGCCAAAGTTAAATAATTCTGCTTAAATAGCCGTATCACACGTTGCAAATTATTCCAAAGTTGTTCTGGCCTAACATCGAGACTCAAACTGAGGCAGAGACTCTTTGAACGCCTTAATTTACATCTGCAAAGGCGAGAAAAGTATCACAGAATTGACAATAAATGTGCATCGTACTATAAACCCTTTCCCCGTGATTCAAGCAGCAACTGTGAAGGAACAACGTTAAGCTTTTGAGAAAGGGGAGAAAAATAACTACTTTTCATTGCCCAAAGACCTGTGCTCGCTGGTGGGGTCCACTCTGCTCTGTGATTGGTCGGCTCACTCACCGCCAGTGTTTTCGTTTCAGGACCACGGAGCAGCAGCAGCGTTTCCATGAGATCTGTGGAAACCTGGTGAAGACTCAGCGCCGCGTGTTGGGCTGGGGCAAACGTGTGTGCGCGCTGAAGGAGGAGAAGCCCAAAGTGGTAAACGCAAACAATACTTCCTGTCTGCAAAAAGTGATCGTGGTTTTTAGTTATGTGCGAAAGCTGCTTGTGGTGCACAGCAACAATGTGCTAAAGAAGTTCTGCTCTTCTGCTTTAGCACTTTGGGCCAGTGCGTAACATTTAGCTACATCTTTTTCCTTTTGGATGGTTTTATTGCTCTGAAAATGTGTTCGTACTGTGAGTGTTCATCTCCACAAACCTGACTTGTACTTGGCCTGGACTAGCCTACTGCTTTTTTCCATGGTAATATTCCAGAGTGAAACTAAAGCCACACTTCTGAACATTTTTCACGAAGATAAATAGGTTTGAACTTTCTATTTCCACGGAATTGTGCAGGCGACTTTCCACCTCCGGAAAGTGACATGCTCTGCCTTTTTTAAATGGCCCATATCGTGCAAAATGGACTTTTCAGAGCGTTTAACCACCACTTCTTACAGTGCTATTGGTGCCTCCCTATATGTGCCCAAAGTGTTTTTTGGATGGATTTAGCTAGACTTTAGCTAGTGAACAGTCTCTATCCTTCCCCTCGGATGAGCAGACAAACGGGGGCTACTCTACACTGGTGACGCAGCACGCTGTAACACTTATCATTATCAAATATGCCCTTGGGGTGGACAACGAAATGGGAAAAATAGCATAATGTGGGATCTGAAAACTAAAAAATTCTGTAGATTACAAGTGAAATTCAAAAATCTTGTTTATTTAGCTGCTTCTGATGACCAAAAATCATCTAATTCTTAATGTGTCTCGGCCCTTTTTGTCCGAGCTTCTTGTTTAGTGTGAACATTTACTGATCAAAACCTCCTGTTTGTCCAGACTCTCACTGTAACTCGTCCTGGCTTCGCTCCATATCAGTCTATTCTCAGCTGCTCCATTTATAAAGTAGGTTAAAGCTGGATTTTCCACATCACATGATCTGGTTCTTGTCTAACTGGCCTTTTACTTTCACCACCGTTTCTTTAACTCCACAAAGTGCGTGCTGACTTTAGGGATTACTCTGCATTTGCCGCCTGACTCAGAAAAAGTTGCATAAATCCATGTCAAAGGTGCTCGTTGGTTACCCTGATGACACAATCACCAGGAAAAAGCAGAAGCCAAGGAGCTCTTCATGTATTAAAAGTATAAAAGCCTTTATTTTAGCCCCACAAGATGATCAGGCCCCCCCCCCCGTTTCAGTTTGTGTTTAAATGTGAACTCTGAGCAGAATCCTATCATTTATTCAACACTTTGTCACGATCGATGTGAGCTCCATTTTCAAGGCTTTACACCAACGGTTTACGAAGATTCCCTTGATTCTTGTGCAAATCTTGTCAGTAAAATGAATCTCGTTGCTGTGACGATGTTACTTTCCCGGACACGTCGACGCCTCGTGAGTCGGCTTTTCTTGAATGAAGCTTTGTGCTCGGACGTCTTCTCTTGGTTTTGGAAAGTTCTAGTCGCACCAGACAATCGTTTTTAGTGTTCGGTAGTTAAACAATTGTTTCTATTGCACATTGAGACTTCTTATTTTTAATCAAACAAAGGTTAAATGTGACTGAAGGCTTGGAAAGTGTATTGTACTTATTATTACCACTGTCTTTGTTTAAAGTCTCTTGTGTATTACCGTATTTAATGTCCAACGACTATCATTATTTATTTTTGAATAGTTTACGGGTCACGATTTGTAACCCTACGTAGCAAATGATTGGATATATTATGATTTCAAATATCACTATTAAATTTCAGTTGAAAATGACTTTTGTGGCTCGTTCTGCCCCTGAACCTTGAGCCTAACCCAAACCTCGTCTAATCTCTAGTAAATTGGATCTGTAATTCCACAGTCCATGTCAAAACATCGGCTCCGGATGCAAAATGCCGCTGGGTGTGTTTGTTTTCCTCACACTTTCAGCCACAGAATGTGACGGTTCAGGGCTTCGTCTGGCACAGCCCTTTACATAAACCAAGCCTCACCAACTTTAGGCTTTTAGCTGTGCTTGCGTGATAAAGCAGTGACTTAGTACTTTTTGATTGACATTGTTCTAGCCAATGAGTCGAGCTTTTGAACGGTGGGCGGGTTTTAATAAATCCGTTTTTTTTGGTTTACGCACTACGTTCTTTGATGGTTTTTTTTGTTAGATATATTGTAATAAAATATATTGTCATTCCCCCCCTCTCCAAATCATCAAATTTTTTTTTTTTTTTTTTTTTTTTTATCATCAGAGGAGCTAAAATCGTGTTGAATAATGGCACCACTTTCTGAAGCTGTTGTAGACAAAGTGATTTTTTTTTTATTTTTATTTTTTTATTATTTTATTTTTTAATCAATTTTTGCGACGGAAAAGAATGTTTGGTTTTGGTTTTAGAGTTTGGTGAAACGTGAGCGTTTTGTCCCGGCTGTAACACGACCCTCTCTTCTCTTTGCAGTACTTTGCCTCCGTTATAGCGTCTCTTCTCTTTGCAGTACTTTGCCTCCGTCATCATGTCTCTTCTTCTTCTCTTTGCAGTACTTTGGCTCCGTCATCACGTCTCTTCTGGCCATGGCCTGGATCGGGCAGCAAGTCCACAACCTGTTCCTCGCTTACTTGATTGGTGAGTTTCCAACGTGCCAAACGCTCACGCCAAAAACACCAGAAACAATGAACATGAGCTCCAGAATGCTCAAAATAGCGCCTCGTTTTCCACGTCTCAAGGAATGTAGAATGTTTGCTCTTGTTTTGTCTCATTGAAAACAGATTTTTTTTTCCCCCCCACAGTCGTGTCGCGTCGTCCCTTTCCCCCCCACAGTCGTGTCGCGTCCAAGAGAATCGACTGATGCTTCTAAAGTTGTCACGATTGTTTCTTTCTGCGTCTAAACGTCTTTGTGTCTCCGCAGTGAGCTTCCTGCTGCTGTTGCCGGGCCTGAACCAACACGGCGTCATCTCCAAGTACCTGGGCATGGCCAAGCGCGAGATCAACAAACTGCTCAAACAGAAGGAGAAGAAGAACGAGTAGAACCACGGACCGGGCGACCAGAGCGAAGAGGGGGGAACAGTCGCGTCTCAACCCGAAGCCCCTCCCCCTCACCTGCTCGACCCCTGAGCAAGACGAACTTTCGATTGGCCCGTTTAAGTTTAGTCTCCCACCGCATCTTTGGCATTTCACGTGTTGTTTTTTGTCGCTTTTTGAGCATGCAGCCCTCTAGCTTGAAGGTTTCGTTGTGGCTTTAAAAGTGCACCGGGGTCGGCCGCTCGCTTTTTCTCCACGAAGATGTTCTCGCTCCGCCCGGAACGTTCCGCCGCCGGCACGAAGTGTCCATCTTTTATTCCGTCACAGGTGTGTTTTTTTTGGTTACAAACTGGCCCGTCGGACAAGGAAGTGAAAGTACAGCCCCAAAAAACTACCTAAAGCTTCAATCTTCCAACGAATAACGCAGTACGACGCGATAAATATTGACCCCGAACGCGTGTCTTTTCTGCAGATCCAGGTCTCATTTATTAAAAACTTAGGAGGGATTCTTACCGAAAGTGTACGGACAAAACGGGAACTTCCGCACGCCGAGTTTCCACGTTTAAAGCTGAGGTCGGTCCTTTTCAAACGCTAAAATAAGTCTGAAAACTCCTCCCCTTTAGCTCATTAGTTTTCGCATGCGTCGATTTATTTTTGTCCTCTGGCCCAGTTTAAGATCAGCTTTTTCCAGACGCAGAAAGTCGAGCTGGTGATTTCCCTAAACGGCCAATCAGCTCTCGCTCTTACACGCTTGAAAAGGTTAAATGTTTAATAATTTGACGATGGCGTGTGGAAGTCTTGATTTTTATATTTTTTGTTTTGCCTTTGCAACAGAATCGGTGAATAATTTACGAGAGGAAAAGTTGTGATCCCTAAAATTATGAACTTACAAATGAGGGAAGTGGCCTAATTTTGTACGACGCACGCTTTATTAAGGAGACCGACCGCTCGCTTTATAAAGGAGACCGACCGCTCGCTTTATAAAGGAGACCGACCGCTCGCTTTATAAAGGAGACCGACCGCTCGCTTTATAAAGGAGACCGACCGCTCGCTTTATAAAGGAGACCGACCGCTCGCTTTATAAAGGAGACCGACCGCTCGCTTTATAAAGGAGACCGACCGCTCGCTTTATAAAGGAGACCGACCGCTCGCTTTATAAAGGAGACCGACCGCTCGCTTTATAAAGGAGACCGACCGCTCGCTTTATAAAGGAGACCGACCGCTCGCTTTATAAAGGAGACCGACCGCTCGCTTTATAAAGGAGACCGACCGCTCGCTTTATAAAGGAGACCGACCGCTCGCTTTATAAAGGAGACCGACCGCTCGCTTTATAAAGGAGACCACCGTACGCGCGCTTTATAAAGGAGACCACCGTACGCGCGCTTTATAAAGGAGACCACCGTACGCGCGCTTTATAAAGGAGACCACCGTACGCGCGCTTTATAAAGGAGACCACCGTACGCGCGCTTTATAAAGGAGACCACCGTACGCGCGCTTTATAAAGGAGACCACCGTACGCGCGCTTTATAAAGGAGACCACCGACCGCTCGCTTTATAAAGGAGACCACCGTACGCGCGCTTTATAAAGGAGACCACCGTACGCGCGCTTTATAAAGGAGACCACCGTACGCGCGCTTTATAAAGGAGACCACCGTACGCGCGCTTTATAAAGGAGACCACCGTACGCGCGCTTTATAAAGGAGACCACCGTACGCGCGCTTTATAAAGGAGACCACCGTACGCGCGCTTTATAAAGGAGACCACCGTACGCGCGCTTTATAAAGGAGACCACCGTACGCGCGCTTTATAAAGGAGACCACCGACCGCGCGCTTTATAAAGGAGACCACCGACCGCGCGCTTTATAAAGGAGACCACCGACCGCTCGCTTTATAAAGGAGACCGACCGCTCGCTTTATAAAGGAGACCGACCGCTCGCTTTATAAAGGAGACCGACCGCTCGCTTTATAAAGGAGACCGACCGCTCGCTTTATAAAGGAGACCGACCGCTCGCTTTATAAAGGAGACCGACCGCTCGCTTTATAAAGGAGACCGACCGCTCGCTTTATAAAGGAGACCGACCGCTCGCTTTATAAAGGAGACCGACCGCTCGCTTTATAAAGGAGACCGACCGCTCGCTTTATAAAGGAGACCGACCGCTCGCTTTATAAAGGAGACCGACCGCTCGCTTTATAAAGGAGACCGACCGCTCGCTTTATAAAGGAGACCGACCGCTCGCTTTATAAAGGAGACCGACCGCTCGCTTTATAAAGGAGACCGACCGCGCGCTTTATAAAGGAGACCACCGTACGCGCGCTTTATAAAGGAGACCACCGTACGCGCGCTTTATAAAGGAGACCACCGTACGCGCGCTTTATAAAGGAGACCACCGTACGCGCGCTTTATAAAGGAGACCACCGTACGCGCGCTTTATAAAGGAGACCACCGACCGCTCGCTTTATAAAGGAGACCACCGACCGCTCGCTTTATAAAGGAGACCACCGACCGCTCGCTTTATAAAGGAGACCACCGACCGCTCGCTTTATAAAGGAGACCACCGACCGCTCGCTTTATAAAGGAGACCGACCGCTCGCTTTATAAAGGAGACCGACCGCTCGCTTTATAAAGGAGACCGACCGCTCGCTTTATAAAGGAGACCGACCGCTCGCTTTATAAAGGAGACCGACCGCTCGCTTTATAAAGGAGACCGACCGCTCGCTTTATAAAGGAGACCGACCGCTCGCTTTATAAAGGAGACCGACCGCTCGCTTTATAAAGGAGACCGACCGCTCGCTTTATAAAGGAGACCGACCGCTCGCTTTATAAAGGAGACCGACCGCGCGCTTTATAAAGGAGACCACCGTACGCGCGCTTTATAAAGGAGACCACCGTACGCGCGCTTTATAAAGGAGACCACCGTACGCGCGCTTTATAAAGGAGACCACCGTACGCGCGCTTTATAAATAACGCCAACTTTCTGAGACTTTGTATGTGAAAGTTGGCGTCTTCACAATAATAATCGCCACTGTAGTTTTAACTAAGAAACCGCAACAAATGTGGAGGAAACGAGTTGAGATCAGTCTCTAGTTTGACCTTTGACGTGTCTGATGGAGATAAACGAGTTGACTGCCAAACCGTTCCATATTCGGTTCAAAGCGGCGACATCTCCGTGAAGAGCGGCCGTCGTGCAAACCCCGGGACAGAAAAGTTCTGCGGCGCAGCTTTAGTTTCTTTCACTATTGAGTCGGGCTTGTAGCATTCTGCACTCTCAAACGCCGATCTCAAACGTGTAAATGCTTTATCGCGGTTCGCCTCAGTCGTATTTAACTGGACGCGAGCTCTGCGGCCGCGGCGCTGGACGCGAGTCATGCCCTCTCACCTGTAAATACTTATGAGTTGTGTCTTATTTATGTTTCTCCTCTTGGTCTCGTCACTGTCATTTCTTTTGTTTTTTCTTAGATTTCAGCGTTACAAATAAACTTAAGTGAACTTTTCTGGTTTCTCTTGCTTTGTTTAACAGTCACATTTTAAAGAGATGATTATTAGTATTTAGCTGTGGCCTTTACTCATATTGCAGTCAGATACAAATTAAAAAACCGTACATGGATTTTTGTGTCGTAAAATACTACAGTATAAGTATTCTGGTCCAATATTAACTGCAGTACTTTGCCCTGAGGAAGTTTAAATAGATTTCACAAGACGAGTTCCAGAAAGTCTGGTCTCTGTAAACGTGTAAATGAACATTCATGTCTGACGTTAAAACCACATGTAAGTGTTTATTCATGTCAGTTTCATCCTGTTCTGCACGAGTCATGTCACTGACTGAAACTTTAATATGAACAAAGGGTTAAAGTAAGCGATACATCACGACCGACACGATACAATATGCATTAATACTAATACACATGACACGCTACGACCGACATGACGCGTTGCGACCGACATGACACATTACGGCCGACACGATACGACCGACATGACACATTACGACACATTTCGACCGACATGACACGATACGACCGACATGACACATTACGACACGTTACGACCAACATGACACATTACGACACGTTACGACCGACATGACACATTACGACACGTTACGACCGACACAATACGATGCAACACATTAATCCATCTCTTATATATATATATTATGTATGTGTATATATATATATATATATATATATATATATATGTATGTGTATATATATATATATATATGTATGTGTATATATATATATATATATATATATATATATATATACCCTCATTGAAGACGGGACCTTCTAGTTCCTCAGAACAGTTTTGCACATTTTAAACATTTGCAGATCCTTTAACTTCACACAGAAACATACGGAGGACACACAGGAAGTAAAACTAAACTAACAAACCTGTCCACAAGATTAACATGCTTAAATATCATAAATGTGCGTGTTTTTCTGCTTCAATTACTACCGTTTTTCTTCCGGATGAATTTGTTGATCTCTAAAGTAATACTAGATTGGGGATAAAATTAGGTCTGTATTATCGCCAGAAGAGGGCGCCACTTGTCCACAGATGTTCCCTGAAGACTGAACTATGAACAAAAGGACAAAAGCATATGAATAACTTGATGGACCTCTGTATTTGTGAAAACTCTTTGTACTGTATTTTTTGGTGGAGGGTCCGTCACCTGCTTTTATGGAAATGTACAGTTTAAATGCAGAATTTTGAGTGTAATTCTGACTTTAAATCTAAAAATTCTGACTTTACATTACATTAAAATTATAATCCTCATAATTCTTACTTTTAATTAAGTCAGAATTCTGAAACTTTCATTTACTTTTTTATTTATTTCCATAGTCTGGAGTATAATTAGACCATATTACATAATTATGACATCATATTAGTCAAATTATAGGTCTTTGATCCCAAAATTTGCCTACAACATAAAACATGAATGTTCTGAGTGTGAGCTGGAGAGAAAAGAGGTGAAGAAGTGAAGAGCTGTGAACAGAAATGACAGTTGTTCCAGGTCTAAAGCAGGTCTAAACCTTGAAGTACAATAACATCTGGTGCAGCGTTCTGTACAATGGACCAGCCGCCTCTGGTTTGAGCCCCTGGTGCACTACGGCTGCACCATGGAGGCTTCTGCACCGTGGAGGCTGCTGCACCGTGGAGGCTTCTGCACCGTGGAGGCTGCTGCACCGTGGAGGCTTCTGCACCGTGGAGGCTGCTGCACCGTGGAGGCTTCTGCACCGTGGAGGCTTCTGCACCGTGGAGGCTGCTGCACCGTGGAGGCTGCTGCACCGTGGAGGCTGCTGCACCGTGGAGGCTTCTGCACCGTGGAGGCTTCTGCACCGTGGAGGCTGCTGCACCGTGGAGGCTTCTGCACCGTGGAGGCTTCTGCACCGTGGAGGCTTCTGCACCGTGGAGGCTGCTGCACCGTGGAGGCTTCTGCACCGTGGAGGCTGCTGCACCGTGGAGGCTTCTGCACCGTGGAGGCTGCTGCACCGTGGAGGCTTCTGCACCGTGGAGGCTGCTGCACCGTGGAGGCTTCTGCACCGTGGAGGCTGCTGCACCGTGGAGGCTGCTGCACCGTACAGTGGAGGCTGCTGCACCGTGGAGGCTGCTGCACCGTACAGTGGAGGCTGCTGCACCGTGGAGGCTTCTGCACCGTGGAGGCTGCTGCACCGTGGAGGCTTCTGCACCGTGGAGGCTGCTGCACCGTGGAGGCTTCTGCACCGTGGAGGCTGCTGCACCGTGGAGGCTTCTGCACCGTACTGCTGCACCGTGGAGGCTGCCTGGAGGCTGCTGCACCGTGGACCGTGGAGGCTGCACCGTGGAGGCTGCTGCACCGTGGAGGCTTCTGCACCGTGGAGGCTGCTGCACCGTACAGTGGAGGCTTCTGCACCGTGGAGGCTGCTGCACCGTGGAGGCTTCTGCACCGTACAGTGGAGGCTTCTGCACCGTGGAGGCTGCTGCACCGTACAGTGGAGGCTGCTGCACCGTACAGTGGAGGCTTCTGCACCGTACAGTGGAGGCTTCTGCACCGTACAGTGGAGGCTTCTGCACCGTACAGTGGAGGCTTCTGCACCGTACAGTGGAGGCTTCTGCACCGTACAGTGGAGGCTTCTGCACCGTACAGTGGAGGCTTCTGCACCGTGGAGGCTTCTGCACCGTGGAGGCTGCTGCACCGTGGAGGCTGCTGCACCGTACAGTGGAGGCTTCTGCACCGTGGAGGCTGCTGCACCGTGGAGGCTGCTGCACCGTACAGTGGAGGCTGCTGCACCGTGGAGGCTTCTGCACCGTGGAGGCTGCTGCACCGTGGAGGCTTCTGCACCGTACTGCTGCACCGTGGAGGCTGCCTGGAGGCTGCTGCACCGTGGACCGTGGAGGCTGCACCGTGGAGGCTGCACCGTGGAGGCTGCTGCACCGTGGACCGTGGAGGCTGCACCGTGGAGGCTGCACCGTGGAGGCTGCTGCACCGTGGACCGTGGAGGCTGCACCGTGGAGGCCGCTGCACCGTGGAGGCCGCTGCACCGTGGAGGCCGCAGCACCGTGGGGGCTAAACGGCCGTGTCTTGTCTCGTAATAAACACCACATGGTTTTAAAGACCAGGAAACACTGCACCTAAAATACCACTTTAATCTCACACGTTTAATGGGGGTATCAAGGCCCGGGAGCCTTCAGCCCTCATCGCAAGAAGACCCAAAACGGCATTAACTTCGTACATTCGTGTTGTTCATGTTTCTCCCCTGCCAATAAACACCTTGCATCGTATCTGGGGTCGTGGTCCTTGCTAGTGAACTGGGATTTATGCGTGACTCAAGGCGACACAAATCAGTTTCAAATCCAGGTCTAATCCAGGTCTAATCCAGGTCTAATCCAGAACTAAACCTGGACTAAACCTGGACTAAACCTGGACTAAACCAGGCCTAAACCAGGCCTAAACCAGAACTAAACCAGAACCAAACCAGGCCTAAACCAGGTCAAACCAGTTTCAAATCCAGGTCTAATCCAGAACTAAACCTGGACTAAACCAGGTGTGAAGCAGGAGTAAATAAACCTGGAGCGTGTTTTCTTTGCACATGAGACAAAGGGATTTCCAAAACGACGTCTCCAAACCCTCAACTACGGCCCTGGGACCTGCAGCTCTCCATGTGCTGAAGAACGGGCATCTGGCCTTTTATTCACAACATTCACACAATCTTTCCTCGACGATGACGCGGAGTACAGAGGACTGGCGCAGGACTTTGTGGACTGGTGTCAGCGGAACCACCTCCTCATCAACGCGGGGAAGACCAAGGAGATGGTGGTGGATTTCCGCAGACGCCACCCCACTGCCCCCTCACCAGTGAACATCCAGGGACGGGACATTGAGAGAGTGGACTCATACAAGTACCTGGGTGTTCATCTGAACCACAAACTGGACTGGACTCATAACACAGACGCACTGTACAGGAAGAGCCAGAGTCGGCTCTACCTCCTGAGGAGACTCAGGTCTTTTGGAGTGACAGGGCCACTCCTGAAGACCTTCTACGACTCTGTGGTGGCATCAGCCCTCCTGTACGGTGTGGCCTGCTGGAGCAGCAGCATCACAGAGAGGGAGAGGAGGAAGCTGGACAGAGTCATTAAGAAGTCCAGCTCCGTCCTGGGCTGTGCTCTGGACTCGGTGCAGGAGGTGGGGGACAGAAGGGTCCTGGCTAGATTCACATCTATGCTGGACCATGAGTGTCGCCCCCTGCAGGACACTCTGTCCGCTCTGGAGAGCAGCTTCAGTGAGAGACTGATCCACCCTCGATGTGTGAAGGAAAGGTTCCGTAGGTCTTTCCTTCCTGCTGCTGTCAGACTTTATAACAAAAACTGTTAGTACTGAACACTCGCAATACTGACCTAACCTAATACTGATGTGCAATTCTGTCGTATGTGCAATTCATGTGCAATTACTGTGAAATTCATGTGCAATCTATGTGCTGTCGTGACACATATTCATGTGCAATTACTGTCGTGATCACATGCAATGGTATTTATGTATTTATTTATTTATTTGTCTATGGGAGTTTTTATTTATTTATAGGAGATCTTCTACTGAAAGTGTTTTTCAGACTTCCTATAAGTGATCTGTTCTTCTGTATCTACCTCTGTATCTACCTGCGTTGCACCAATGAAATTTCCCCATGTGGGACAATAAAGGAATATCTTATCTTATCTTTTCCTTTGCTAACCCAGCAGTGGGTTCAGAATCAGATGCGCCGACGGAAATGACACATAGCCTGGTGCTAGCTACAAAATGTCCTTTATTTGAGGTTATTTGATATTCACAGATGCAAATAGCGACTGGAGAGGAAACACGAGGCTCTGACACACGGAAGAGCCTCAACTCATATTCACAAAAAATAAACAGTTATAAATTTGCCTATAACATAAAACATGAATGTTCTGAGTGTGGGGGCCCTGCAGTCACCGGAGTGAAGGGTCCCGGACCCCTGTGGAAAAGTGCTTTGTGAATATACTGTAGTAATAATATATTCGTTTGTAATATATAATGAGATAAATGTTCAGACAACAGAAATTACAGTTTGTGCCAGGCCTAAACCAGGTCTAAACCAGGCCTAAACCAGGTCTAAACCAGGTCTAAACCAGGACTAAACCAGGACTAAACCAGGACTAAACCAGGACTAAACCAGGTCTAAACCAGGACTAAACCAGGACTAAACCAGGTCTAAACCAGGACTAAACCAGGACTAAACCAGGTCCAAACCAGTTTCCCGCTCTGTCAAAAGCTTGTGCTGGGGGTCAGGTCGTGCCTCAGGACATGGCTCTGGTGTCAGGTCATGCCTCAGGACATGACTCTGGGGTCAGGTCGTGCCTCAGGACATGGCTCTGGGGTCAGGTCGTGCCTCAGGACATGACTCTGGGGTCAGGTCGTGCCTCAGGACATGACTCTGGGGTCAGGTCGTGCCTCAGGACATGGCTCTGGTGTCAGGTCGTGCCTCAGGACATGACTCTGGGGTCAGGTCGTGCCTCAGGACATGGCTCTGGGGTCAGGTCGTGCCTCAGGACATGACTCTGGGGTCAGGTCGTGCCTCAGGACATGACTCTGGGGTCAGGTCGTGCCTCAGGACATGGCTCTGGTGTCAGGTCGTGCCTCAGGACATGACTCTGGGGTCAGGTCGTGCCTCAGGACATGGCTCTGGGGTCAGGTCGTGCCTCAGGACATGGCTCGGGGGGCCGGTCGTGCCTCAGGACATGACTCTGGGGGCCGGTCGGTCCTCAGGACATGACTCTGGGGTCAGGTCGTGCCTCAGGACATAACTCTGGGGTCAGGTCGTGCCTCAGGACATGACTCTGGGGTCAGGTCGTGCCTCAGGACATGACTCTGGGGGCCGGTCGTGCCTCAGGACATGACTCTGGGGGCCGGTCGGTCCTCAGGACATGACTCTGGGGTCAGGTCGTGCCTCAGGACATAACTCTGGGGTCAGGTCATGCCTCAGGACATGACTCTGGGGTCAGGTCATGCCTCAGGACATGACTCTGGGATCAGGTCGTGCCTCAGGACATGACTCTGGGGTCAGGTCGTGCCTCAGGACATGACTCTGGGATCAGGTCATGCCTCAGGACATGACTCTGGGATCAGGTCGTGCCTCAGGACATGACTCTGGGGTCAGGTCATGCCTCAGGACATGACTCTGGGATCAGGTCATGCCTCAGGACATGACTCTGGGATCAGGTCGTGCCTCAGGACATGACTCTGGGATCAGGTCGTGCCTCAGGACATGACTCTGGGATCAGGTCGTGCCTCAGGACATGACTCTGGGATCAGGTCGTGCCTCAGGACATGACTCTGGGATCAGGTCGTGCCTCAGGACATGACTCTGGGATCAGGTCGTGCCTCAGGACATGACTCTGGGGTCAGGTCACCTCTGATAAGAGCTCGAATGAGAGCTCGACTCTTTGCATTTGTGATGATTGTTCAGTCTCTTTTGGAGCTGGTTTGAATGTGATGATGATCGTATGTGTCAGTTTATGTCACTGCCTTTAAAAGTATGTGTTTTGTCATTGTTCTGGAGGAAGAAGAATGTGATTCTTTACTGTGCACGAGGAAATATAGATCCATTTGTTGAGAAATACAAACTCTGTCACGTTTCGTTATTTCTTGGTGATTGTTTGTAGAGTGAGCGAGTGTTTTGTAACCAAACGCTGAAATACGAGCCGTTCCTTTAGTGTTTATTGTGCGTGCCGTTCTCATGTACATAACACCTCACCTACACGCCTTTCCACGCTCCAAATGTGAGTGGGTTTTTCCACTTGTGCTCAGGACAGGCCTCGTTGTCATTAACGAGATCTGTGGAGGAAATGTGTCAGAAATCAGAAAAGGTCTAAATGACCTAAATGAAGGAGCAGTGCAAGAAACACAAATCATTTCACACTGTCACGTACAGTTTGTATTACTCAAGCTGTTTGACATCGGATTAATCCAAAGCATCTGTGCGCTGCTCTTTGAATGCTTAAATAAAGTGCACATGACAGCTCACTTATGTATGAGTCTTTCCAAGTTTGAGACTTTTGGTGAAGTTCATGATGTTAGCTAATGTATGCTAATGTATTTAGAGGTCTTTATTTATTTATTTGACAGGGACACTGCATCATACATAGTTACAAAACAAAGCTTGCAGCCGATGTGATGCATACAAAGTTTATAGCCAGTGCTAATTTCCAACTCCTGTCCTGACTAAAAAACTCCCTTTTCCCTCTCTTTTCTTAAGTGTTTTGCCCAAGGACACAACCACAGGATGAAGAGCCACTGCACTTTTCAGGACACAAAGAAGATGTCGCTTTTCTACAAAAGCAGAGTCATTTCCTCTTCATCAACACTTCTATCAAAACTGGTCAGTTTCCTGGAAAAAAGCTCTTGTCAAACTTTATAAATCAGAGCAAACTGTCGGCCAATCAGCCTTCTGCCTCTCATGTCCAAAGTTTTACTAAAAATTACTTATTACGTTATTACATCTGGAATTTCCCCATTGTGGGACAAATGAGGGTTATCTTATCTTATCTTGAAAGCAAAAACCTTCTACATCCTCATTCACAGGTCTATTTTTAGAACAGGTTAAACATGTGACTCACGTTTGATGTGTCCTGGATGAGGATCGTGCGGCGCCTCTGAGTCTTACAAACGTGCGTGAGATCACTTTGTCAGGGACAAAAAAAGATAAGGTAAATAAAAGATCCACCTTTTGAGAAACTCTGATTTACTTTTTGATAGTTGTGGAATTTCTGTAAACAACAAGTGTTTCTCAATTCAAGAAAATATTTTGGTTTCCTGGATTCATCCATACTTTATACAGAAGTATGTGTCGTCATCCGAATGTGCAAATCATCCTTTGTAAGATGCAAACGGGAACTCCCCAAGGAACCATCCGTGGTAAATCAATAATCTGGCCAGAAGTCAGTTTGCAGATGCTGATGACACTGATTCATTTCTCTGTGAAAAGGTGACACAAAGTCTGAAAGAGATTTCCACGTGACTAAAAGAGTCTAACTCTAACACAAAGAAAACCAAGTGTATTTGTTTTTCCATCAAATGAATTTCAAAAGTCACGTTAATAAACGATCAGATAAAACATGATTTGTTTCAAGATGCCGACAATGCACATTTTAATCTGTGATGATCCGTCTGTGGTTTGGAGCCACTTTCTGGTCACAGACTGGACTTTACACATATTGTGTTTGACCAAAAATCAATCAGATTCCACCACTGCAACATCTTATTAAAGCACCATTTTTTTATCGTTCACAGATTTAATCAACTTTAGTCTTCTTAAATTATTTTATTTTTGAAATGTGTTCATGTTTTGTCTCCAAAGAACTGTGGCAGGTCGACCAGAGCGGCCTCATCCGGACCTGCCTCGTATTACGCATGCATCAGACCGCTACATTAGTCAGCATTTATGTGTCTGTCCCTATTCTGATCAACCCATATAAAACCAGTTCATCTGCATTCAGAATAAACAGGAATTAAAGCCTCTGTGACTGGTAAATCAGGCGTTTCAGAGACGTAATGTCGGGAATGTAAACCACTTATAAAAAAACACAATCTAAACCTGAGAGCCTGGTTATAAAAAGACAGTTTTTCTAGTTTGTAGTTCGGTGGATTTGAAACTGTAATAAATATTCATCATAGTTTTACATCAGTCAAGTGACAGTTTGTGAGGACAATTCCAATCCGTAAATGTCAGGTCAAATTTACACATATATTTTATCCTGCTCAACCTTTGACCAGACGCTCTGAACACACAAAACACATCACCCAAAAGTGTTCGGTCACCGCCGCCTCCCCCCGACCTTCAGCTGAAACCCTCATCCACGGGTCGCTCCTCATCCACACCTCTGTCTCCTCCGGACACTCGCTGTAGCCCGGACTCACTGTTATAATGATAACTGTGTTTTAGTAACCGTCCTCTAACTTGATTCTTCTTTGCTACAAATTAGACTTTAGGCACATCTGGTGCAACACCGACACATTTGGCTGATGCTGCAAAGTTACATCAAAATCTAACATTCCATGACAAACAAATGAATTGTATTTAACATATAATATAATAAATGCATCTGCTCCTCACAGTAAAATGTAAAAGTGGAACTTTATAATCATTTATACACACAAATCAAAAAATCATCAGTCAGTTAGCCTTTAGCTCAGTTTTACACAAATTATCTAAAGTAAAATACCAAAAGCTTGTCAGGTTCAAGTGACTTTATAACGAGTGACTTAGCCCCAGGGCAGCTGTGGCTACAGTAGTAGTGAAACACCAGTTAAATAATAATTAGGTCAAGAATAAGATGCTCAAACCAAAGCTATATTTATACTTGTTCTTAATCCCTCTTTGAACTCGACTGAGCTTCACAGTGGTTCTTTTGTGTTCTCTGAATCTACAATGACTCATGTTTATGTAAATCAGGTTTACAATGAATAAGACAACAAAGAAATATTATTTCTCTTTTCAATTCAATTTATTTTTGTAATGCCCAAAATCACAACATCAGCAGATGCCTCGAAGGGCGACAGTGAAAAGCAATGTCCCAACATCGCAGGACCTTTGTCCCGCCCTCCCGCCAATCACAACGCTCTGGACGCATCAGGACAGTCCCAATGTTCATTACACAGGTTTATAAAGCTGTTTAATGTTTTCTGTGTTAATGTTAATGTTAATGTGTGAAATAAAAAGGACTTGTGTAATGAGCTTGGAAATGCCACTGAGCGTTGTGTGTTTGCCCTTTGCACTGGAGGTGGCGGCGCTGAGAGTCCTTTTGTCTCTTTTGTCTGAACGCTCTTGTGCAGCGCTCCTCAGACTCAGACTGTGACTCGTGTTGTTTGTGAGCTTTTGTTTATAAATGTCTGTGTGGAATGTACACATTTTTCAGTTTGACGAGTACATTTCAGCAGTCGCTCTGACGTCACCGGCTCAACCTTCAATCACTTATTGCATAACAAAATATTTTTGTATGACTTATAGTTGTGACAAAACAGAGGAAATGGAACTAAATAGTTACAATTCCAAATGACTAAAAAAATGAATGATACACTAAAGGTGAGACTCTGCAGTTCTGTCTGTATCTGGAAGTCCCAGAGGACCTTGGCTCGGTCGTTCTCCACCAACTTTGGAGGTGTTTCCCACTTTGTCCTTGGGGTCTCCAGCCCTCACTCTGCACAGATGTTTCTGTTCACTATGCCAGCCTCCTGGTGGTGGCGCCCCTGTGCTGCCATGATCAGGGCCTCTGTGCTTCAGACTCTTTCCAGCCATTGGTAGGATTTTGTGATATCAGCCACTTCAGTTATGTTCAGGTGGTACATCCCATGTAGGGCCTCCCACATAAGATAAGATAAGATAATCCTTTATTGTCCACACATGGGGAAATTTCATTGTTGCAACGCAGGTAGATACAGAGGTAGATACAGAGGAAAGGAACAGAACACTTATAGGAAGTTTGAAAAACACTCTTAGTTGAAGATCTCCTATAAACAAAAACTCCCATAGACAAAACCTCCCATTTCCCAACAAGGGATGGAGGGGAAAAATACTAAAGATAAAAAAAATAAAAAAATAAAAAAATACCATTGCATGTGATCACGACAGTAATTGCACATGAATTGCACATGAATTGGACATGAATCACTACAGTAATTGCACATGAATATGACAGTATTGCGAGTGTTCAGGACTAACAGTGTTTGTTATAAAGTCTGACAGCAGCAGAAGGAAAGACCTGTGAAATCTCTCCTTCACACAGCGAGGGTGGATCAGTCTCTCACTGAAGCTGCTCTCCAGAGCGGAGAGAGTGACCTGCAGGGGGCGACACTCATGGTCCAGCATAGATGTGAGTTTAGCCAGGACCCTTCTGTCCCCCACCTCCTGCACCGAGTCCAGAGCACAGCCCAGGACGGAGCTGGACTTCTTGATGACTCTGTCCAGCTTCCTCCTCTCCCTCTCTGTGATGCTGCTGCTCCAGCAGGCCACACCGTACAGGAGGGCCGATGCCACCACAGAGTCGTAGAAGGTCTTCAGGAGTGGCCCTGTCACTCCAAAAGACCTGAGTCTCCTCAGGAGGTAGAGCCGACTCTGGCTCTTCCTGTACAGTGCGTCTGTGTTATGAGTCCAGTCCAGTTTGTGGTTCAGATGAACACCCAGGTACTTGTATGAGTCCACTCTCTCAATGTCCCGTCCCTGGATGTTCACTGGTGAGGGGGCAGTGGGGTGGCGTCTGCGGAAATCCACCACCATCTCCTTGGTCTTCCCCGCGTTGATGAGGAGGTGGTTCCGCTGACACCAGTCCACAAAGTCCTGCGCCAGTCCTCTGTACTCCGCGTCATCGTCGTCCGTGATGAGTCCGATGATGGCAGAGTCGTCAGAGAACTTCTGCAGGACACAGCTGTCCGTGTCCTGTCTGAAGTCTGCAGTGTAGAGGGTGAAGAGAAAGGGCGCGAGGACAGTGCCCTGGGGCGCCCCCACACTGCAGGTCCGAGTGTCAGACACACAGTCCCGTGCTCTCACAAACTGGGGTTGGTTTGTGAGGTAGTCCAGGATCCACTCTTCCAGGTCGTACTCCACACCAGCCGTCTCCAGCTTGTCCCTCAGGAGCTGATGGTGTTGAAGGCGCTGGAGAGATCAAAGAACAGGATCCTCACAGAGCTGCCAGGCTTTTCCAGGTGAGAGAGAGAGCGGTGCAGCAGGGAGATGACGGCGTCCTCCACTCCGATGCCAGACCGATATGCAAACTGCAGCGGGTCCATGGCTGAGCTCACGGTGGAGCGGAGGTGGTCCAGGACTAGCCGCTCCAGTGTCTTCATCAGGTGGGACGTGAGAGCCACTGGCCTGAAGCTGTTGAAGTCTTTGGCGCGCGGTGTCTTAGGCACAGGTACCAGACAGGAGGTCTTCCAGACCTGTGGTACCACCCTCAGCTTCAGGCTCATGTTGAAGACATGCTCCATAACTCCACACAGTTCATCTGCGCAGGACTTAAGGAGCCTGGGGCTGATGCCGTCAGGTCCCGCTGCCTTCCTCACTTTAATCCTCTTCAGCTCACTCCTCACCTGTGCTGCTGTGACAGTCAGTGGTTGGCAGGGGGACCGTGTGCTGGGGGGATGGGTGAGTCCAGGCGAAGTGGGGAGCTGATGGTCCGGGGCAGATAAGCGAAGAGGAACAGATGCAGGACATTGTCCAGCTGTGGAAGAGGGAGCATGCAGCTGTGCAGGGGGAGGGGCGGGTGACCGATCAAATCTCAAGAAGTGAGCATTTAAATCATTCACCCACTGTAGGTCCCCCTCTGTCTGGGCAGGGGGGATTTTGAAGCCCGAGATGGTTTTCAGGCTCCTCCACACTCCCTGAATGTTCTTTTGCTGCAGCTGCTCCTCCATCCTCCTCTTGTAGCCGGCCTCGGCCTGCCTGATCTTCCTTCTCAGCTCCTTCTGCACAGTCCTCAGCTCCTCCATGTTCCCTGACCTGAAGGCTCTCTTCTTCTCCTTCAGCAGAGCCTTCAGTTCACGGTTAATCCATGGCTTGTTGTTTGGAAAACACTGCACCGTCCGGGAGGGAACAATGTTCTCAAAACAGAAGTTGATGTAGTCCGTGATGCACTCTGTGATGGTGTTGATGTCCTCCCCATGTGGGTCATAAAGCTCAGTCCAGACAGTGGTGCTGAAGCAGTCCCTCAGAGCCTCGTCGCTCTCAGCAGACCACATCCTCACCTCACGGGACACCACAGGCTGCCTGTGCACGATGGGTTCATACACAGGCCTCAGATGTACAAGGTTGTGGTCCGAGCTGCCCAGGGGAGGGAGGGGGGAAGAAGAATAAGCCTCTTTGGTGTTGGCAAAAAACAAGTCCAATAGGGGCGTGTCCTCCCATGTAGGGGCATGTCCTCCCATGTAGGGGCGTGTCCTCCCATGTAGGGGCATGTCATCCCATGTAGGGGCGTGTCCTCCCATATAGGGGCGTGTCCTCCCATGATGTTCTCTCCAGCACCTCATCATCCTCTGTTCCCCATTGTCTGAGACATTCACTGAGCACGTCATCTGAAGGAGCCTTGTCCTTGATGTACTTATGGATCTTGGATTTTTCGTCCTGGATAGTGGCTCTCACGCTCACTAGTCCCGCCTCCTTCCTTACGGCTAGTGTACAGTCTCAGGGGGCTGGATTTGGGGTGGAGCCCCCCATGCATGGGGAGGAGCTGTCGTGTCTTAACATCTGTGGTCTGTATAGCTCGGTCAAAATATTTGATTATATTTGAAATTTTACGCCAATTTTCAGTCAGATGAGTATGAAGTAAAATCTCCTCTGTACATATTTTGTATCAAATATGGCAACAAAATAAAACAAGATATTTAAATCTGGCTCTGTCAGTTTTTCAGATTTATGTCCCAAATATGTGACATTTTGACAATTTTTACACATAAAACACCAGACAGGACCAGAGACCAGAGACCAGGGACCAGGGACCAGGGACCAGGGACCAGGGACCAGGGACCAGAGACCAGAGACCAGAGACCAGAGACCAGAGACCAGAGATCAGAGACCAGAGACCAGAGACCAGAGACTGTGCTGGTTTGTGATTCCTCTTTTTAAGAGGGTGAACGGACAGATATAAACTTGACTTCTCTATCTATTTATTCCTTGAATGTTAAATAAATACTTCAGTTGTTGTCGCTCACAAAGGAGCTGTCACAACACTCAGCTGATGAGTGAGAGGTGCCCTTGCCTCTACCAGGGCGCGGCCGAACCTGTTGAACATGTAAAGAGGTGAACAGGTAAACAGTGAGCAGTCGCAGCGCTGCAGACATGAGGATCCTGTGCGTCTTCTCTCTGCTCTTCACAGGTGAGACTTTCACATTCTCACTTTTCTATTAAGAGTGTTTTTTCTCAAGTTTTCTATAAGTTATGTGTTCTTTTACTTCTGTACCTACGTGTGTTGCAACACTGGAATGTCCCCATTGTGGGACAAATAAAGGCTTATCTTATCTTATTCTTTGAGATTCTTCTGACGTTTGCTTTGTACAGAGCAGTAAAAGATTTAGACACAAAGTGCATTCTATCAGTTAAAGCTGTTCAAACAAATACAAATAAAGTAGCTCAGTCTAATTATTTCTCCTGTTAAAGTAATTATGTATAATTGTGACGATCACGTGCACTTGTCATCTTAAATTGTTAAACTAAAGCTGAGCTGTTTTATTGGGAGCTCGTTGCTTCCATTCATTCTTAATAATTTTAATGAGAAATAATAAATATCTAATCATAGTTTTAGTTGTCAGTATTAAACGCATTTATTTTTGTTTAGTTCATTGATCAAATCTAAATTGTTGACTCTATTTGAATATTACGATTATAAACTAATGATGACTAGTCGACTATAAAAATAATTAAATATATTAAATATAAAAATAATGGTTTCTCTGGATTAAACAGACTCTAAAACCCACAGTCACATTATTAATAAACTCTTAATCTGTAAATATCTCAACCTTTATTTAGTTACTGCAGTAAATACACTGGATTTAGCTCAAAGCTCGTTTCAACAGTGTAAACTAAATACACTTAAATATCATGATATTATATGTGCCGTATTTTCTGGACTATAAATCGCACCTTTTTTCATAGTTTTGGCCGTGTGCGACTTATACTTATATTTATACTTATATACTTATACTTATACCTATACTTACTATACTATACAAACCGCATTTCATAATCCAGTGCGACTTAAATATGATTTTTTTCTTCTCGATTATGCATTTTTTGGCTGGGGCGAAAATACCGTAAATATGTGATAGCCTGACTCTACATATCATGATATTATATGTATATAAATATATACAGTAAATATATATGGCAGCACAGGGAAGAGTTTGCATTTAAGGGCATCGTCATAATCAGAGGCATAAACGTGGCCGACACCAGAAGTTTATGAGCTTCAAGGATAAAACGGACTTTAATACACACTTTATATTTATTTAATGAAATGACAATAATCTTTTGTAAATAAACCACGAGTGTTGTAAGAGCAGTTTGTGTTCCTGAGGCTTTTGTCCGCTCGGCTCTTTGGACTGGAACATGGAAACACTTAAATGCCTTTAATTTATGACATGCACTTGTTTTTCTGCTTCATCGTGTTCCTTTCATGTTGTTTGTTTGTTTGTTTGTTTGTTTGAACCGTGTTGAACTGTGTTTTGGCCTGAACTCCTGTGAAAAAGAGCTTTGTGATTTCAACTGGATTCTCCTGCTGAAATAAAGATGAAACAAGACCAGTGGCGGCTGGTGGTGCAAAATATAGTGGGGGCTATCTATTTTTTTTATGTCTACATTTTTTCATTTTACATTGACTCTATAAATATATATTTTACATACACATTTAAATACGACATGATTTTAGAGTAACGTGACTTTAGACCAGGGGTGGGCAATTATTTTCCTCCGAGGGCCATATTAGAATCCAGGCAAGTAGCGGAGGGCCGGCCCGTGATCATTGGTGTGAATTTTTTTTAATATTTATATTTATAATAATTAAATATCAAATAAAATATAACTTTTCTGTCAAATATAGGCTATTGAATCTATTATTTGATTCATTTCATGTAATCTCTTTTAAGGAAACAAGTGCAGACAGATGCCTGAGGGTAAAAAATATTTAAATGTTTTTAAATATTACTTGGCATCTTTGGCGAGCCGGATTATAAAGACAAATGGGCCGTATGTGGCCCACAGGCCGTAGTTTGCCCACCCGTGCTTTAGAGCTAGAGTAACGTGACTCTAGAGCAGGGGTGTCAAACTCATCTGGGTCGCGGGCCGAACATAACGTATAAGATAAAACTATCAAAAATATAAGACATAAATAGCTTTATATAGCCTACGCTGTTTTGAAGCAATTACTGGATCGATAAAAAAAAATTACAAAACGTTTGTTCTCATGAAATGTATTTAGAAAAACAAGTTTAATTTCACCAACACTGTTCTTCAGTTTATGTGCATCACAACTTCAGAGTTGATCTACAGTTCTACACAGAGATAAACATTTGACTTTATAACAAAATAAAATTCTCAAGATCTAAAAAAAACGTTTAAATGTACTAACTAACATTTCCACGTCTGTGTAGTTCTCTGCACACCTGAACTGACACACCACTAAACTTCTGCTCAAAAGTGCTTAAAGTGCACTTTTCCCTCAGCAGCTCACACAGCAGTGCAGCAGAGCCCTGTGGGGGAGGGGCGGCCACCAGTGGCATTGTGGGGCGCGTAGTTTTAGCGATAAAAACGGTTACGGATGTAACTACGGTTCTATGAATCGTAGTTAATCTGGCCAGATTAAAATGTCTGGTGGGCAGGATTTGGCCCGCGGGCCAGAGTTTGACACCTATGCACTAGAGTAACATGACTTTAGCTAGGCCATGGAGAGACTTGTACACAAGCAGAGCTGCTTTAAAGTCTGTTCTCTGAGCCACAGGAGCCAGTGCAGAGACCTGAGAACAGGACTAGCTGCTGGTTCTCGTCAGGACTAATGTGATGGTACTTCCTGGTTCTAGTCAGGACTAATGTGATGGTACTTCCTGGTTCTAGTCAGGACTAATGTGATGGTACTTCCTGGTTCTCGTCAGGACTAATGTGATGGTACTTCCTGGTTCTCGTCAGGTCTAATGTGATGGTACTTCCTGGTTCTAGTCAGGACTAATGTGATGGTACTTCCTGGTTCTAGTCAGGACCCGAGCAGCAGCGTTCTGGATGTACTGCAGCTGTTTTACAGCTCGTTTGGAGAGGCCAGTGAGCAGGCCGTTACAGTAGTCTAATCTACTGGAGACAAACGCATGGAAAAGTCTCTCCAAATCTGGTTTGGACACTATATTTTTGATTTTGCTCATGTTTTTTGATGGTAAAAAGCTGCTGATGTTATTGATTTGATGTGGCTGTTAAAGTTCAAGTCTGAGTCCATTATTACCCCCAGATTTCTAACTTCGTTTGTAGATTTTAGAGCAAGACTCAGGAGGTGACGTTAACACTTTCTCTGCGTTTCTGTGGGACAAAGACCATGATTTGAGTCTTGTCTGAGTTCAGCTGGAGAAAGTTGTTTTGCATCCACACACTGACTCTGGCACCAGCAGGAGGCCCTCTGGCACCAGCAGGAAGCCGGTCCACACATCCACACACTGATCTGTTGAATGCAGTGACAGAGTGAATCCACTGGTCCATATTCACCTGCCGACAGTGAAACATAGATCTGACTCGTCTGCATCATTGTGATAGGACACATTTTCACTGCGTATCAACTGACCTAACGGCAGCATGTAGAGGTGGAACAGAAGGGGTCCCAGAACTGACTCTTGGGGCACACCACAGGTCAGGGGCATGTGGTCTGAGACACAAAGTACTTCTTGTCTTCCAGTTAGGACTTTAACCAGTTTAGGGCAGTGGCAGTGATGCCCGCCCAGTCCTCTAGTCTCTGTAAAGCCTTGTCCACACCGCCGCGGCCGAAGCGTCCAGTTTACATTCAAAGTCTATGGTAAACGCGCGTCGAGCACGTAGTGCGTTATCCGCGGCGTGATTTCTTCGTTTTTGCGGCGCGATTGGTGCATTTTTTTACGCTCTCGACGCTTTGAGCGCGCGCATGAGCCGGCCGAGGCGACGAAAGCGGCTACGAGACGCGTTCAGATATGTTGAGGTCTCTGGCAGCTGAAGCGTAGCAGCCGCTGCAGCAGCCAATCAGAGCTGACTCTCCAGTGACGTACGTACGTACGTATTGCCCCTCGCATTTCCGGTATTCCCCGTGGAATTCCCCAAGAAGCGCCACTTTTTCCTTGCTCGTCAACAATGGCAGACGAACGATTGATTGTGGCTGTTTGTGGGAGAAAGGAGCTGTACGATGTATTCACGGTGGAATACAGAGACCGGCGCCTCCGTGTGAGGGTTTTGAAAACCAAATACAAAAACAACACTCTCGATATCCGCCATTTTACACAATGAAAGGCCACACCGTCATCAACTCCACTGCTCATGCGACAACACCTCTACTTCGCATGTGCGCAGAGCTCAAGTGCGCCTGTGTACAGTGTCTGGGGCGTCAAGAGCACGCGTCCGGTGCATAAACCTTTTAAATGTACACGCGCTCAAATTCTGCGTCAAGCGCGATTAGGCCGCGGCGGTCTGTACGTAGCTTAAGAGGGTCCCATGATTGACAGCACTCAGATCCACTGATACATTGATTAAGTTGCACCGTAAAAAAATAATAGATAAAATAAAGTAAATGAAATAAATGAAATAAATAAAATAAATGAAATAAATGAAATACAATAAATACAATAATTACAATAAATACAATAAATGCAATAAATACAATAAATAAAAAATAAAATTAGTACAATAAAAGAATAAAAAGATGTTCTAAAAGTCTGTGATCTTTTCCAGGGTCGGTGGCACAGCTCAGTGGTGAGTTTTGACTTTAAGATCATTTGATTTTGTGTGTCATTTTCCCTTTGACAAACTCTGACACAGAAGCATGTTGTGTCCTCAGTGTGTGGGAAACCACCTCTGAACACTCGGATCGTGGGTGGCGAGGATGCACCCACGGGTGCCTGGCCCTGGCAGGTCAGTATCCACAGAGGAGGAGGCCACATCTGTGGAGGGTCCCTCATCAACAACGAGTGGGTGCTGAGCGCGGCACACTGCTTTCAGAGGTGAGGCTCCATATCAATACTGAAGCTTTAAACTTAGCACAACACACAATATATTCAGTGTTAATAAGTATTCTGATACTTTACCCATAATAGATGAAAAAAGAAAATCAATATTATCAGGAATTAAGGAATTAAACTAAACTACTACTAGTTCTGCATGAAAATATTCATCTTACATCACTTTAATCATTAAAAGGATAATAATGCATTATAATTTTCCTGATCACTTTCCTCTCCTCAGCGGAAAGGATGAGGACAACACTGTGTTCCTCGGTCGTAAAAGCCAAGAGGGCTCCAACCCGAACGAGGTCAGCCGCTCCGTCACTTTGGTCATCAATCACCCAGACTACGACCGCCCCGTCGCCAAGGACAATGACGTGGCCCTGCTCAAGATGGCCTCTGCCGTCACTTTCACAGACTACATCCAGCCCGTGTGCCTGGCAGCCTCGGGGAGCGCCCTGTACGCTGGAACCAACACCTGGGTCACAGGCTGGGGAGACATCGGATCTAGAGGTAAGAGACCCAGAGATCTGCTTCAGGAGAATTCAAGCACTAAAATTGTTGCTGTACAATAATATAATGACAAACTTAAACACTTAGAATATTTATGTAACCTTTAAGAGGCAAGTAAAGATGTGTGCTTTTCTGCGACTGGTCAAATCCACCAGTCTCTCACTCAGGCTGACCAATAGGAGTGTGTTCTATCATCATATCTTTAGTATGACCCGTCGCAATCTACAAAATATTCAACCTGAACAGTTTCTGCTCCTGTGGGTCCTGGCGTTAAATCGTTCTGACTTAAGTCCTGTTCGCCTCTGCAGTGTCTCTGCCGTCGCCGAAGAACCTGCAGGAGGTGGAGGTGCCCATCGTGGGGAACAGGCAGTGTTTCTGTGACTACGATTCCTCCGGCATCACAGACAACATGCTGTGTGCCGGGCTGCCGACGGGGGGCAAGGACTCCTGTCAGGTAACACCTCTGCACTCCACTATAACACGCAGCTATAATCAGTACCATAACTATCAAAACTACCAGCAAGGTTTGAGGTTCAGATATGGGTTGAATGGGTTTGGATTTGGCAAGTAGCAGTAGACATATGCACGACAGCTCCCTAAAGTCTTTTACATGTAGAGAGGAGGAAATGGTTATGCAGACTGCCAGAGAAGTGGCCAGAGCGCCATTGAGCACACAGCCCAAGATTATTACGGTTACAATCAGTCTCCAGGAAAAGCATGTCACAGTAATGTCCCTACAAAGCTTGGAAACCCGACCAGTGCACGTGTCTCTTTGACGTGTGGCGCTCTGAGCGCACTGAGGAGGTGTAGAGGAGGCGATAAGTGAATATTAATAATATAATAATAATAATAATAATAATATTAACCAGAGGATCTGCGTCTGATTTGTGCAGGGGGACTCGGGGGGTCCTCAGGTGAGCAAACAGAACGGCCGCTGGATCCAGGCTGGAGTGGTGAGTTTTGGAATAGGCTGCGCTTTGGCCGGTAAACCTGGAGTCTACGCCCGAGTCTCCAAATATCAGACCTGGATAAATAACCAGATCAAAGAGAACAAGCCGGGCTTCATCAGCTTCACCTCCACTGGCACCGACAGCGACCTGAGCGTCACCTGCTCCGGTCTGCCTCCTGTTCCCACATCGACCACTCCTGCCTCCACCACGGCATCACGTAAGCATTGTCCACAATAGAAGAGTGTCCACGAAGCTATCATCTGATAATGTGTGTCTGCTCTTCACAGCGGTGGTGTGTGGACGGGCCTCCCTGAACAGCCGTCTCTCTGGGGCCTCCGTGTCCGCGGGGCAGTGGCCCTGGATGGCCAGTGTCCAGAAGAATCAGGTTCACGTCTGCGGAGGGACTCTGGTGTCCGAAGACGCTGTGCTCAGCGACGCCAGCTGCTTCCCCAGGTCAGGGCAGCAGTGGTAGTGATCAACAAATGAGTTAGCCCGCCCGGTGTTTGACATTTCCCCTGTGTCTGCAGCTCCCTGAACGTGACTGGGTGGAGCGTGGTGCTGGGCCGGCTGCACCAGAACGGCTCCAACCCTCAGGAGGTCCGTGAGAGCCTCAGAAACATCAGCGTGAGTAACAGCAGCGGTTCAAACGTGGCCGTGCTGCACCTGGCCTCCAAACCCTCTCTGTCCAACTACATCCAGCCCATCTGCCTGGACGACGGCCGCACCTTCACGGAGGGAATGACCTGCTTCACCGCCGGCTGGAGCCAGGGGGAAGGTCAGTGCTTCTTACAATTGGACATGAAATAAACTGCCTCCTTTCCCCCCCTTTTTTAAAAATAGATACCAAACATACCGAACATAAAGAGAAGAAAACACAAAACGAGTGTACAAATCAAAAGAAAAACCCAAGCAGGCAATATTTAAATTCAACGCGCCATTTGGTCCAAAGTCGGTCAAATTTGTCCATTTCCAAATTAAGTCTGAGTGTCAGTTTTTCCATGTGTCTGATCACAAGGTCAGTCCAGTCCTGGCGTTGGCGATGTCTGTGTCATCCATTTCCTTGTTATGGCCGATTTTCCTGCCGCCAAACGCACACTCCAAAAGAATCTGTTGATTGTGTCCGTGGCAGGAGTTTTGAGGCCCAGATACACAGTTCTCAAGTCGAGAGGGATGGAAATGACAAAAACTATGTGCAGTGCATTACTAACTTCTGTCCAATATCCCCGAATGACTGGACCATCCCAGAACACGTGATAGTGGTTTGCCGCCTGCTGCCACACCCTCTCCAACAGTTAGCATTTCCCTGTGAATAATGTGCACTTGGTGGTATAAAGAAACGTGACACATTTTTCCAACAAAATTCCCTCCAAATATAATTTTGTAGAGAACTACAATGTTTCCATTGTCATGATTCCTTTATTTAGTTCCATGATGCGTCCAAACTCTACTGTACTGAAAGTGCTGTTGTGTGTCCAGGGGAGCAGACGCTGCAGGAGATCCAGACCTCAGTGAAGAGCTGTGGAAGCGCGTCCACCTCAGACACCATCTGCACCGGACTCTTCACTCTGCAGCAAGTACGGCTCTTTCAGTGTCCTCAGAGTCCGTTCAGTTCTGGACACCTCTGACTCATCTCTTTTCTGCGTTCAGGAGGATTACGGCGGCCCACTCATGTGTAAACTCAGCGGTTCCTGGTTCCAGGCTGTGGTTCTCGCCAACAAAAGCAGCACAACGACCCGAGCGTCCGTCTTGACTTTTGACACAGTGAGCAGCTTCAAGAGCTTCCTGACCTCCACTTTGGGCACGTTTCTATCACCCACTGCAACCACCACCTCTGCCCCCAACAGCACTGTCAACTCCACCTCCAGCACCACCAACACTGGCCTCGCCCACACTGGCCACGCCCTCCTGCTGGCCTCACACCTGCTGCTGGCTCTGCTCGGGCTGCTCCTGTGTGGATGAACCGTCTCTGCCTCCACAACATGATGTGAAACACACAGATGAATGTATTTGACCCAGAGACACTGAGACCAGATCAATATTATAATTATATCATCGTAATAATCATTAATAAAACGACTTCTTTCACAAAGCCAATGATGTTGAAGACAGAGTTAGAATAGTATAATAGAGGACAATTTTATATAATACAGTAAATCAGGAGCACAATTATTATTTTGACTTGATTTATTTGATTGAACATTTGATTGAACACGTTTTCCATCTGAAAGTACACTTGGGTTTTGTTTCTCTGTGAGTTCAAACTGATATAAAGATGAAATAATGTTTATTTGCACTAATGTTGTACATGAAGCTTGAACAGACCTCGGAGCACTTTAGGAAAGAGAAAGAAACTATTTTCTTCCTGTAAAAATGAAGTTGACTTATTTTCCACAATAGACTAAAACTTGTTTAGTTCTATTGCCTCATACATTTGTGACCGCATAAAAGCGCCATAATCGTCATGGTAACAATGACGTGATTCTGCAACTTGCCACGTTTTCTTGCCTCTTGAATCAGGCATAACTCAAACTCATCTATATATCATATATAAGGGGCGGCAGTAGCTCGTCTTCTGATCGAAAGGTCGGCGGTTCGACTCTCGGCTCGGTCAGAGATCCACTGGCCCACAGGTTGGCGGTGCGATCGCAGCTGTCTCTTGTGAATACTGCCGTTGTGTCCTTGGGCAAGACACTTAACCCAACTCGCCCCCCAGTGTCTGCGTACATCTGGGGTGTGAATGTGTGAGTGAATGGGTGACTGGTTCCTTGATGTAAAGCGATTTGAGTACCTTGACAGTAGAAAAGCGCTATATAAATGTGACCATTTATATATATATTTTTAATCTATTTCTTTTCTTTTTTTTTACATATTGTGATTTAACAGTTTAATTATGTTTTTATGTGGATTTTTTAAATGTTAATTATAAAATCTAATAAATGTTCTTTGATTTAAAAAAAACAGTTTTCATACTAATTATTTTAATGTTTGCTTGACTATGAGCTGTACACATATATTGCAGTATTATTTATAATGTTTGACGTTTTTGCACTTAATAATGAAATACATAACAAACTAAACTAGATAATGTGCAATGGCTGAAGCCATTGCGAATGCCTGCATTCTTGCGTAAAAGTACTACCACACGTTATACTTATGTAAAACCTACATTCATGTGTAATGTGTACATACATTTAGCTCTTGCATTTCTAAGAATAAACGCTCATTATACAATTATATCATTTGAGTATTTACATCGCATCAGTGTATACAAAACATAAGATAATTTTAACTGTTTTTGGCAAAGATCCCAAACTATCTATTCATCCACGAGTAATTCTTGTTATTTCTTGTTGTTGTTGTTTTATGGCGGTTGGTAGCCAAGTGCGTTCATTTACATCATCTGCAGCCAAGTCAAGCTGGTCTTTAAGTAATGCTCTCTGATACAGTTCATCCCCTTTATCCAAAACTAGGTTTAAATCGTTAGTAGTGAGTTTTTCATTTTCATGTAGTAATGCCAGAAAAGTAGTAGAATTTGCAGTACACTGCTTGTTCCGTCTCCATCCATATTTAGTCGCATTTTGAGAACGGGTAGCTTGCACGTACACCTCTTCTGGTACAGAAACTGGATCAATCTTTGCATCAACTCTCCGTTTGTGGGGTGGCATAGACTTACTGGAACGTGGAACTGAGGAGCAAAGATCGTCATTTACATGTAGAAAAGTTAAAGACACAGCAGCATTGGCACTAAACTGTTCATTCGGAATAGAATATTTAGCCGCACACTGAAAACGTGAGGCCATGACACAAACTTCATCTGGTTCAGAATGAGTGTTGGGCTGTGTCATAGAGCGGGTGCCAGCTTTGTCATTTGTGTTGGTCGTGTCTGTAAACGGAGCAGGACGTGGCGTGGTACATGGGCTGGTGCTGGTTTACGCTCCGTAGCTGGCAACACTCGGTGTGACTTCAGTTGGACCGGGGCGTTGCATGGAAAGTACCTTTACTGGAGAACATGACGCTGTGGTTGGTTTCACGCTGGACACATGTGACATGACCTTTACCTTTGCTGCAGGTACATCTTTCTCCGTTTTCCACCTCCGAGATGCAGACAATGAGCGTTTGGACTTCTGTGGCATCCATCCATCCATCTTCTGCCGCTTTATCCGGGGCCGGGTCGCGGGGGCAGCAGTCTGAGCAGAGACTCCCAGACTTCCTTCTCCCCAGACACTTCCTCTAACTCCTCCGGGGGGATCCCGAGGCGTTCCCAGGCCAGCCGAGAGACATAGTCTATCCAGCGTGTCCTGGGTCTTCCCCGGGGCCTCTTCCCGGTGGGACATGCCTGAAACACCTCCCGAGGAAAGCGCCCAGGAGGCATCCGGAACAGATGCCCGAGCCACCTCAGCTGGCTCCTCTCGATGTGGAGGCGCAGCGGCTCTACTCCGAGCTCCCCCCGTGTGGCCGAGCTCCTCACCTTATCTCTAAGGGAGCGCTCAGCCACACGGCGGAGGAAACTCATTTCGACCGCTTGTATCCGCGATCTTGTTCTTTCGGTCACTACCCAAAGCTCATGACCATAGGTGAGGGTAGGAACGTAGACCGACCGGTAAATAGAGAGCTTTGCCTTTCGGCTCAGCTCCCTCTTTACCACAACAGTCCGATGCAGCGACTGCATCACTGCAGCCGCTGCACCGATCCGCCTGTCGATCTCACGCTCCATCCTTCCCTCACTCGTGAACAAGACCCCGAGATACTTGAACTCCTCCACTTGGAGCAAGGACACCCCACCCACCTGGAGAGGGCAAGCCACCTTTTTCCGGTCGAGAACCATGGCCTCAGATTTGGAGGTGCTGATTCTCATCCCAGCCGCTTCACACTCGGCTGCAAACCGTCCCCACTGCATGTTGCAGGTCCGGGTTTGATGGAGCCATCAGGACAACATCGTCTGCAAACAGCAGAGATGGAATCCTGTGGTCCCCAAACCGGACACCCTCCGACCCCTGACTGCGCCTAGAAATTCTCTCCATAAAAATTATGAACAGAACCGGTGACAAAGGGCAGTCCTGACGTAGTCCAACATGCACTGGGAACAGGTCTGACTTACTGCCGGCAATGCGAACACAGCTCCTGCTCTGGTCATACAGGGACCGGACAGCCCTGAGCAAAGGGCCCCGGACCCCGTACTCCCGGAGCACCCCCCAAAGGACACCCCGAGAGACACGGTCGAAAGCCTTCTTCAGATCCACAAAGCACATGTGGACTGGTTGGGCAGACTCCCATGAGCCCTCGAGCACCCGATGGAGGGTATAGAGCTGGTCCAGTGTTCCACGACCGGGACGAAAACCACTCTGCTCCTCCTGAATCCGAGGTTCGACTATCGGTCGGATTCTCCTCTCCAGTACCTTGGAATAGACCTTACCTGGGAGGCTGAGGAGTGTGATCCCTCTGTAGTTGGAACACACCCTCCGGTCCCCCTTCTTGAACAGAGGGACCACCACCCCGGTCTGCCAGTCCAGAGGCACGGTCCCCGAACGCCACGCGATGTTGCAGAGACGTGTCAACCAAGACAGTCCTACAACATCCAGATACTTTAAGTACTCAGGGCGGATCTCATCCACCCCCGGAGCCCTGCCACCGAGGAGTTTGCGAACAACCTCAGTGACTTCAGCTTGGGTGATGGATGAGCCAGCCTCCGAGTCCCCGGTCTCTACTTCCTCTTCGGAAGACGTGACTGAGGGATTAAGGAGATCCTTGAAGTATTCCTTCCACCGTCCGACGACGTCCCCAGTCGAGGTCAGCAGGCCGCACCGTAAACGGTGTTGGTGAGACACTGCTTCCCCCTCCTGAGGCGCCGGACGGTTTGCCAGAATTTCCTTGGTGCCGACCGATAGTCCTCCTCCATGGCCTCCCCGAACTCCTCCCAGGCCCGGGCTTTTGCCTCTGCGACAGCACGAGCGCGGCTCGCTTGGCCTGCCGATACCCGTCGATGACCTCCGGAGACCTACAAGCCAGAGTGGCCTGATAGGCCTCCTTCTTCAGTCTGACGGCATCCCTTACTTCCGGTGTCCACCACCGGGTTCGGGGGTTGCCGCCACGACAGGCACCGGAGACCTTGCGACCACAACTCCGAGCAGCCGCATCAACAATGGAGGCGGAGAACATGGTCCACTCGGACTCAATGTCCCCAGCCTCCCCCGGGACATGGGAGAAGCTCTCCCGGAGGTGCGAGTTGAATACTACTACTACTGACAGAGGGCTCCACTAGACGTTCCCAACAGACCCTCACAATGCGCTTGGGTCTCCCAAGTCTGTCCGGCTTCCTCCTCCGCCAGCGGATCCAACTCACCACCAGGTGGTGATCGGTTGACAACTCTGCCCCTCTCTTCACCCGAGTGTCCAAGACACGCGACCGCAGGTCAGATGACACGACAACAAAGTCTATCATTGACCTCCGGCCTAGGGTGTCCTGGTGCCATGTGCACTGATGGACACCCTTGTGCTTGAACATGGTGTTCGTTATGGACAATCCGTGGCTAGCACAGAAGTCCAATAACTGAACATTGTGACCATTTAACACCGCTCGGGTTCAGATCGGGGAAGCCGTTCTTCCCGATCACCCCTCTCCAGGTGTCACTGTCATTGCCCACGTGGGCGTTGAAGTCCCCCAGTAGAACAACGGAGTCCCCGGTCGGTGCACTGTCCAGTACCCCTCCCAAGGACTCCAAGAAGGCCGGGTACTCTGCACTGCTGTTCGGCCCGTAGGCCGCCACAACAGTGAGAGACCTGTCCCCCACCCGAAGGCGGAGGGACGCGACCCTCTCGTTCACTGGGGTAAACTCCAACACGTGGCGGCTGAGCTGAGGGGCTATAAGCAAGCCCACACCAGCCCGCCGCCTCTCCCCGCGGGCAACACCAGAGAAGTGGAGCGTCCAGCCCCTCTCGAGGAGATGGGTTCCAGAGCCCAAACTGCGTGGAGGTGAGGCCGACTATATCTAGTCGTTATCGCTCAACCTCCCGCACAAGCTCAGGCTCTTTCCCCCCCAGCAAGGTGACATTCCATGTCCCCAGAGTTAGTCTCTATGTCTGGAGATCTGGTCGCCGAGGCCCCTGCCGTCGACTGCCGCCCAGATCTCTCTGCACCGGCCCCTTATGGATCCTCCTGCGGGTGGTGGGCCCACGGGAGGGAGGCCCCACGTCGCTCTTTCGGGCTTTGCCCGGCCGGGCCCCGTGGGGTAAGACCCGGCCACCAGGCGCTCGCCATGGAGCACCCATCCCAGGCCTGGCTCCAGGATGGGGCCCCGGTGACGCCGATCCGGGCGACGTAAACTGCCTTGTTCTTGTAGTCATCATAAGAGGCTTCTGAACCGATCTTTGTCTGACCCGTCACCTAGGACCTGTTTGCCTTGGGAGACCCTACCAGGGGCTTGAAGCCACCGACAACATAGCTCCTGGGATCATTCGGGCACTCAAACCCCTCCACCACGTTAAGGTGTCGGTTCACTTCCGTGGCATGTTTGTTTCAAATACCTTTTTATGGTCAGTAGAACACTAGAACAAACCTTTTCCTTTCACACCAACAGCTGAGTTCAGGTTATAACCAAAATGAACTTTTATGCAACACCTTTTTAAATATTCAAATGTGGTCTGAAAGGTTTTCACTCTTTATTCTTTAGACTAAAGAGTGATGTCCGAGTATGAACATTATTGCTATTATTCCAATTTTCTAAATTTGGAGTCATTTTTGTATCTTCTTTCATGGTACTTTTTCTGTACGTCCTTGTATGTTAGGTCACTCTTCTTCAGAGACCAGAGACCAGAAACCAGAGACCAGAGACCAGACCAGACCAGAGACCAGAAACCAGGGACCAGAGAACAGAGACCAGACCAGACCAGAGACCAGAGACCAGAGACCAGACCAGAGACCAGAGACCAGAGACCAGAGACCAGAGACCAGAGACCAGACCAGAGACCAGAGACCAGAGACCAGAGACCAGAGACCAGAGACCAGAGACCAGACCAGAGACCAGAGACCAGAGACCAGACCAGACCAGAGACCAGAGACCAGAGACCAGAGACCAGAGACCAGAGACCAGAGACCAGAGACCAGAGACCGTGCTGGTTTGTGATTCCTCTTTTTAAAAGAGGGTTAAGAGAAATAAACTAGACTTGAACACAAATATTTATCTATTTAATCCTTGAATGTTCTATAAATACTTCAGTTGTTGTCGCTCACAAAGGAGCTGTCACAACACTCAGCTGATGAGTGAGAGGTGCCCTTGCCTCTACCAGGGCGCGGCCGAACCTCGTGAACATGTAAAGAGGTGAACAGGTAAACAGTGAGCAGTCGCAGCGCTGCAGACATGAGGATCCTGTGCGTCTTCTCTCTGCTCTTCACAGGTGAGACTTTCACATTCTCACTTTTCTATTAAGAGTGTTTTTTCTCAAGTTTTCTATAAGTTATGTGTTCTTTTACTTCTGTACCTACGTGTGTTGCAACACTGGAATGTCCCCATTGTGGGACAAATAAAGGCTTATCTTATCTTATTCTTTGAGATTCTTCTGACGTTTGCTTTGTACAGAGCAGTAAAAGATTTAGACACAAAGTGCATTCTATCAGTTAAAGCTGTTCAAACAAATACAAATAAAGTAGCTCAGTCTAATTATTTCTCCTGTTAAAGTAATTATGTATAATTGTGACGATCACGTGCACTTGTCATCTTAAATTGTTAAACTAAAGCTGAGCTGTTTTATTGGGAGCTCGTTGCTTCCATTCATTCTTAATTTATTTTTATCAGATGAAAAATAATAAATATTTAAACATAGTTTTAGTTAAATGTATTAATTATTGTTTAGTTCATTGATCAAATCTAAATTGTTGACTCTATTTGAATATTACGATTATAAACTAATGATGATTAGTCGACTATAAAAACAATAAAAACAATAAAAAATAAAAATAATGGTTTCTCTGGATTAAACAGACTCTAAAACCCACAGCCACATTATTAATAAATTCTTAATCTGTAAATATCTCAACCTTTATTTAGTTAAGAAAGTCTCATTGTGCAATAGAAATAATTGTCTGTCGAACACTAAAATGATCATCAGGTAATTATCATATCACTATTTTAAGATGAAAAAATTATCTGTCCATGGTTAAAGTGCATGTAATGGATATATAATATTAATAATACAACAGATCACGCTTTAAAATAAGGTTCCTGACAATATTGTTTACAACCCAATATTATACGCCATCTACAAATGCTGGTATATAGTTTATTCTATTTATTTGAATGGGACAGCAAGTATTAATGTACAGTTACTGCAGTAAATACACTGGATTTAGCTCAAAGCTCGTTTCAACAGTGTAAACTAAATACACTTAAATATCATGATATTATTTCACCCTGGAGAGAAAGAGACAGAAAAGCAGAAAAGATGTTTTAGAGAACTTTATTGCAAAGTTTATTTGGCGCTCAGACCCCGGTGGAAGGCGTAGCGATCATGGGCAGTCCATGATCTGATTGAATTAGATACCTTCCCCCCGGAGCCTGGAGACTGGTGGTGGTAGAAGTGGAGAGAAGGTAGAGAGAATGGTTAGGATGCAGAGGAGGAGGAGGGGAGGTGGTGGGTCGCAGATACGGTTTGAAGCGACCGGGCCATCAGCCTGAGCGCTTAAATGCTGCCGCCTGTCCGTTGATTTGAGCGGGGGAGGAGTGACTGAGAGCGTTGATTGGGGATGAGGAGCAGGTGTAGGGGCCATGACACAGACGTCCCCCGTCCTTTTACCAATCCTTCTTGGCCGGGAAAAACTGCATAACCTCTTTGGGATAAGCGCAGAAACCTGGAAGAGTCCATGGTGAAGTGAGAGATCTGACTCTCACAGACGAACGGGCGGACGCCCGCTTGAGTGCAATGATGGCGCTGGGGAGAGGGGTCCTTCCATGGAGGCTGACGCAGATTTGGGTTAGGTCTTCCAGGTGAACTTACGCAGGCTTCATATGTGCCGTATTTTCTGGACTATAAGTCGCACCTTTTTTCATAGTTCTGCGATTTGTATTTATATTTATATCATCTTATACTCCGGAAAATACGGTATATAGTACCGTGTGATAGCCTGACTCTACATGTCAAGATATTATATGTATGTAAATGTATAAATATATATGGCAGCACAGGAAAGAGTTTGCAATTAAGGGCGTCGTCATAATCAGAGGTATAAACGTGGCCGACACCAGAAGTTTACGAGCTTCAAGGATAAAACGGACTTTAATACACACTTTATATTCTTTACTTACTTTATATAGTAATTTATATTGTAAATAAGGGAGTGTCTACAGAGCCGCGGAGCGCGGCCGAAACTGCCATGTTATTTTGTGCCGCGGCTCCTGAAACTGCTGCGCTATTTGACCACGCCGTTTTAGACCACGCCAGGTTAAGGTTAGGGTTAAGGTCAGGGTTAAGGTTAGGATTAGGGTTGGGGTTGGGGTTGGGGTTGGGGTTGGGGTTAGGGTTAGCCATGAGGCTATATGGCAGTGCCACGGTTCCTGAAACTGCTGGGCCATTTGACCGCGCTGCGGCTCTGCAGCCACGGCCTTTAAATAAACCACGAGTGTTGTAAGAGCAGTTTGTGTTCCTGAGGCTTTTGTCCGCTCGGCTCTTTGGACTGGAACATGGAAACACTTAAATGCCTTTAATTTATGACATGCACTTGTTTTTCTGATTCATCGTGTTCCTTTCATGTTGTTTGTTTGTTTGAACCGTGTTAAACTGTGTTTTGGCCTGAACTCCTGTGAAAAAGAGCTTTGTGATTTCAACTGGATTCTCCTGCTGAAATAAAGATGAAACAAGACCAGTGGCGGCTGGTGGTGCAAAATATAGTGGGGGCTATCTATTTTTAATGTCAAAAATTTAATATTTTACTTTGACTGTATTAATATATATTTCACATACACATTTACAACTGAATTAATTAAGTAAACACGCTTTATTTCCACTTTTGGTAATGATGTGCTACTTTTACTTTTACTCAAGTATTATTTCGCTCCTTTATTAATTCAATTGAATAAAGTAAAATCGACTGAGGCTCAAACAAATGCCAAATGTCAAACTCACAAAAGGATTGGCTCCTCGTTCTTTCACTTCTTTCAGATGAGCAGGTTTATCAAAGACACGTCTGATTCCCGGAATGTGAGTCACATCAAAGCTTGGAAACACCTATTGTCTCATTGTTCCGTGGAATCTGCACCGTTCGATTTTGTGTTTTCGATCCCATCATTTCACAGTCTTGATTTGAACGCACAGTTTAGGCTTCGAACGTCACAGAATTCATGAGAACGTTTGTTATTGTCGGTGTTGTTCAGTGCATAATGTGCCGAAAGTACTTTAGAGTAACATGACTCTAGAGTAACATGGCACTAGAGTAACATGACTCTAGAGTAACATGACTCTGGAGTAACATGACTCTAGAGTAATATGGCACTCGAGTAATATGACTTTAGAGTAACATGACTCTAGAGTAACATGGCTTTAGAGTAACATGACTCTAGAGTAACATGACTAGAGTAATATGACTTTTGAGTGACATGGCTCTAGAGTAATATGACTTTAGAGTAACATGACTCTAGAGTAATATGGCACTCGAGTAATATGACTTTAGAGTAACATGACTCTAGAGTAACATGGCTTTAGAGGAACATGACTCTAGAGTAACATGACTAGAGTAATATGACTTTAGAGTAACATGACTCTAGAGTAATATGACTTTAGAGTAACATGACTCTAGAGTAACATGGCTTTAGAGTAACATGACTCTAGAGTAACATGACTAGAGTAATATGACTTTAGAGTAACATGACTCTAGAGTAATATGACTTTAGAGTAACATGACTCGAGTAATATGGCACTCGAGTAATATGACTTTAGAGTAACATGACTCTAGAGTAATATGGCACTCGAGTAATATGACTTTAGAGTAACATGACTCTAGAGTAATATGACTTTAGAGTAACATGACTCTAGAGTAACATGGCACTCGAGTAATATGACTTTAGAGTAACATGACTCTAGAGTAACATGGCTTTAGAGTAACATGACTCTAGAGTAACATGACTAGACTAATACGACTTTAGAGTAACATGACTCTAGAGTCATGTTACTCTAAAGTCATGTTGCTCTAAAGTCATGTTACTCTAAAGTCATGTTGCTCTAAAGTCATGTTACTCTAGAGTCATGTTACTCTAGAGTCATATTACTCTAAAGTCATATTACTCTAGAGTCATGTTACTCTAGAGTCATGTTACTCTAAAGTCATATTACTCTAGAGTCATGTTGCTCTAAAGGCATATTACTCTAGTGCCAGGTTACTCTAGAGTCATATTACTCATGACTCTAGAGTAACATGACTAGACTAATATGACTTTAGAGTAACATGACTCTAGAGTAACATGACTCTAATTACTCTAAAGTCATATTACTCTAGAGTCATGTTACTCTAGAGTCATGTTACTCTAAAGTCGTATTGGTCTAGTCATGTTACTCTAGAGTCATGAGTAATATGACTCTAGAGTAACCTGGCACTAGAGTAATATGCCTTTAGAGTAACATGACTCTAGAGTAGCATGGCACTAGAGTAATATGACTTTAGAGTAACATGACTCTAGAGTAACATGACTCTAGAGTAACATGACTTTAGATCAACATGACTCTAGAGTAATATGACTTTAGAGTAACATGACTCTAGAGTAACATGACTCTAGAGTAATATGACTTTAGAGTAATATGACTCTAGAGTAACCTGGCACTAGAGTAATATGCCTTTAGAGTAACATGACTCTAGAGTAACATGGCACTAGAGTAATATGACTTTAGAGTAACATGACTCTAGAGTAACATGACTCTAGAGTAACATGACTTTAGAGCAACATGACGCTAAAGTAATATGACTTTAGAGTAACATGACTCTAGAGTAACATGACTTTAGAGTAACATGACTCTAGAGTAATATGGCACTCGAGTAATATGACTTTAGAGTAACATGACTCTAGAGTAACATGGCTTTAGAGGAACATGACTCTAGAGTAACATGACTAGAGTAATATGACTTTAGAGTAACATGACTCTAGAGTAATATGACTTTAGAGTAACATGACTCTAGAGTAATATGACTTTAGAGTAACATGACTCTAGAGTAACATGGCTTTAGAGTAACATGACTCTAGAGTAACATGACTAGAGTAATATGACTTTAGAGTAACATGACTCTAGAGTAATATGACTTTAGAGTAACATGACTCGAGTAATATGGCACTCGAGTAATATGACTTTAGAGTAACATGACTCTAGAGTAATATGGCACTCGAGTAATATGACTTTAGAGTAACATGACTCTAGAGTAATATGACTTTAGAGTAACATGACTCTAGAGTAACATGGCACTCGAGTAATATGACTTTAGAGTAACATGACTCTAGAGTAACATGGCTTTAGAGTAACATGACTCTAGAGTAACATGACTAGACTAATACGACTTTAGAGTAACATGACTCTAGAGTCATGTTACTCTAAAGTCATGTTGCTCTAAAGTCATGTTACTCTAAAGTCATGTTACTCTAGAGTCATGTTACTCTAAAGTCATGTTACTCTAGAGTCATGTTACTCTAGAGTCATGTTACTCTAAAGGCATATTACTCTAGTGCCAGGTTACTCTAGAGTCATATTACTCTAAAGTCATATTACTCTAGAGTCATGTTACTCTAAAGTCATATTACTCTAGAGTCATGTTGCTCTAAAGGCATATTACTCTAGTGCCAGGTTACTCTAGAGTCATATTACTCATGACTCTAGAGTAACATGACTAGACTAATATGACTTTAGAGTAACATGACTTTAGAGTAACATGACTCTAGAGTAACATGACTTTAGAGTAACATGACTTTAGAGTAACATGACTTTAGAGTAACATGACTCTAGAGTAACATGACTTTAGAGTAACATGACTTTAGAGTAACATGACTTTAGAGTAATATGACTCTAGAGCAGGCCTGGCCAACCCGTGGCTCCCGAGCCGGATGTTGCTCTTTGCCTGGTTTAAACGTTCATATCAACATTTGTGTTTGTGTTGTGCCAGACGACGCTCTGCATGTGCAGAGGCGCCCGCACGGTCATAGTGCGCAGTGCGCCATGCTTGAATTGCCATGCGTGTTGGCCCAGCGATTAGCGACACGGCTTTGCGTGCAGAGGTTCCTGGGATCGACACCCGACATGAACTCTTAATCTTGCATTTTCCTCCTCTCCTAACGACATAGTAAAAGAGGACTAGAGAGGAATGCTGCCAAAACCCCTGAACTCATTTGTTATTGAAATAAATTGGAAAATGATTTGTTGTTTTTATTTGTGTTTCACTTTTCACATATAATCTAGGTCTATATTCGACAAACCCTAAAGATCTACCTATAGATCTAAATAATTGTATAATTTAGTATTATTTTAATATTCAGTATTAAACAGGTTTTTATTTTTGTTTAACCATAATTAGGCTATAGAAACACAATGTGTGTAGCTCAGGACCCGTATTCTTGTTCTGCCTTTGTAAATAATAAAAACTGCCAAGATTAAAATGGTCGATGTTGAGGAAATTATTCAATTTTGTCTAATAATTATCAATATATGCATATGCCATCAGGAGATGGCATCTCCTAGCTTTTGCTATATGTAGTTGGGAGATGAGGTAAAAAAAAAAGGTAAAAGTGAAACACAAATAAAAACAATAAATAAATGTTCCCATTTATTTCAATAACAAATGAGTTCAGGGGTTTTGGCAGCATTCCTCTCTAGTCCTCTTTTACTATGTAGTTAGGAGACGAGGGGAAAAATGCAAGATCGGATGTCGATCTCAGGAACCTCTGCACGCAAAGCCTTGTCGCTAACCGCTGGGCCAACACGCATGGTGATTTTCTGTCAGAACAGGAAGTATAGCTGCTGAACAAGGGTGACGGATCTCGCCCAAGCCCCCGGAAGCCAAGATGGCCGCCATTGAAACCTATGGAGCATGCTCATTGCATGGATCTATTATAATATCTGGATAGGGTATGGCTAGCCGCAGCATGTTGCAGACTCCCCCAGTGGCCACTCCATTGGTACTGCAGCCAAAGAAATCGTGCGTCCACAAAGCTTTTTTTCCCTAGAGCGCAATGTAACGAAAAACTGCTCGTGTTTGGCTGAAAGAGCACCTAGAGCTTCCAGAAATGTCTGATATAGCGGCAATTCTTACCTATTTATGGGTCATGGACTTTTTCTAATTTTAAGATTTTTCAGTTGTCTTTAAAACGCGTTTTAAGCTATTAGCTTCGGCTACGCTCTAGCCCAGCTCGTGACCATCGAGACCAATCAGAGCGTGTGTAGGTGAAGTGAACGGGCCGAGATGCCGTGGAAGAGCCCAAATGCCACGAATAAGCTACAGGTGTAAAACTATGATCCATGAGTTTAATAACTGAACAAATCATGGAACTAATGACCACCACGGATCTGAGGGCCGTGGATCTACTACTCAGAAGTGATGTCTTGAAATGTTTCTGCCTGAAAAACTAAATCACGTAATAAGGCGCTGGTACCAGCGTCATAAGGCGCTGGTACAAGTGGCAGCCCGGTGTAAACGCTCTCTCTTCTTTCTCACACGTATTGTGCTTTATCTCCTATATTTTGTAAATATAATTAGTATATTTTTTCTATTTTACTGTACAATAGGGACACGCGCTGGAATAGTTTTTTAATTCAACTGTTTTTGACTTTTTTCGGCTGGATTTGAGCGTTTTTCGTTGCGTTCGTTGTGTTGTTGTGACGTGAGCTAGCTCCGAGCGAGCCCACCAGCCCCCCCCCGCGCCCTCCGGCCGCGCTAAAGTACGGCGTGTCGTCGGTACACGTTTATATACACGTTTATATGAAAGAGGAACTTCACGAACGATCGGGACACGCACTGGAATCGCTTTAAATGAACTTGTTTTGACTTTATTCGGCTGGATTGAGTGTTTTCGTCGTGTCGTTGCGATGTGTCTTGGCTCTGAGTCCCCCGGCTCCGGCCCCGCCCCCCGGCCGGCACCGTACCGCGTTTATACAAAGGAGGAACTAATGAAACTGCGGAGAACAGTCGTCTTACCCGGAGATCGCCACGTTATCCCGGCGGACATCCTAAGGAAAACGCAACGAGGCAGACGGGCTGGACGTAAACTCCGAGAGAAGAGAGGGACAAACAGGAAGTCGGTTCCCGCCGTAGTCATGGGTAACGTGAGGTCCCTTCAAAATAAAATGACGGAAATAGCGAGCCTCATGCGGTCCCAGAGGATTTATAGGGACAGCAGCGTCTTGATTTTCACAGAGACCTGGTTAACAGCAGAAATGCCAGACTCTATTGTAGGTTCGGACAATTTTCATCTGCTGCGGGCGGACAGAACGAAAGAATGCTTGAAGAAAAGAGGTGGAGGTCTGGCGGTGTATGTGAACACGAGCTGGTCCAAACCCTAACACTGCACAGTGAGGGAGCAGCTATGTAACAAGGATATTGAACTATTGGCTATTGGCATGAGGCCATATTATCTGCCCCGGGAGTTCTCACATGTGATTTTGATCGCAGTCTATGTGGCCCCGTCTGCCAATGCTGAAAATGCTTGTGAAGCACTGCTCTCCTGCACTTGTAGGCTGCAAACACAGCATCCACAGGCTCTCTTCCTCATCTCTGGTGACTTTAACCACGCTTCTCCCTCTTCTGTTCTACCAACATACACCCAGTATGTTACCTGCCCCACCAGAGAGAATAGAACATTGGACATGTTTTTTGCCAACACCAAGGAGGCTTATTCTTCTTCCCCCCTCCCTCCCCTGGGCAGCTCGGACCACAACCTTGTACATCTGAGGCCTGTGTATGAACCCATCGTGCACAGGCAGTCTGTGGTGTCCCGTGAGGTGAGGATGTGGTCTGCTGAGAGCGAGGAGGCTCTGAGGGACTGCTTCAGCACCACTGTCTGGACTGAGCTTTATGACCCACATGGGGAGGACATCAACACCATCACAGAGTGCATCACGGACTACATCAACTTCTGTTTTGAGAACATTGTTCCCTCCCGGACGGTGCGGTGTTTTCCAAACAACAAGCCATGGATTAACCGTGAACTGAAGGCTCTGCTGAAGGAGAAGAAGAGAGCCTTCAGGTCAGCGAACAAGGAGGGGCTGAGGACTGTGCAGAAGGAGCTGAGGAGGAAGATCAGGCAGGCTGAGGCCGGCTACAAGAGGAGGATGGAGGAGCAGCTGCAGCAAAAGAACATTCAGGGAGTGTGGAGGAGCCTGAAAACCATCTCGGGCTTCAAAATCCCCCCTGCCCAGACAGAGGGGGATCTACAGTGGGTAAATGATTTAAATGCTCACTTCTTGAGGTTTGATCGGTCACCAGCCCCTCCCCCTGCACAGCTGCATGCTCCCTCTTCCACAGCTGGACAATGCCCTGCATCTGTTCCTCTTCGCTTATCTGCCCCGGACCATCAGCCCCCCACTTCGCCTGGACTCACCCATCCCCCCAGCACACGGTCCCCCTGCCAACCACTGACTGTCACAGCAGCACAGGTGAGGAGCGAGCTGAAGAGGATTAAAGTGAGGAAGGCAGCATGACCTGACGGCATCAGCCCCAGGCTCCTTAAGTCCTGCGCAGATGAACTGTGTGGAGTTATGGAGCATGTCTTCAACATGAGCCTGAAACTGAGGGTGGTACCACAGGTCTGGAAGACCTCCTGTCTGCCTAAGACACCGCGCCCCAAAGACCTCAACAGCTTCAGGCCAGTGGCTCTCACGTCCCACCTGATGAAGACACTGGAGCGGCTAGTCCTGGACCACCTCCGCTCCACCGTGAGCTCAGCCATGGACCCGCTGCAGTTTGCATATCGGTCTGGCATCGGAGTGGAGGACGCCGTCATCTCCCTGCTGCACCGCTCTCCCTGCTGCACCGCTCTCTCTCTCACCTGGAAAAGCCTGGCAGCTCTGTGAGGATCCTGTTCTTCGATCTTTCCAGCGCCTTCAACACCATCCAGCCGCTGCTCCTGAGGGACAAGCTGGAGACGGCTGGTGTGGAGTATGACCTGGCAGAGTGGATCCTGGACTACCTCACAGACCGACCCCAGTTTGTGAGAGCCCGGAACTGTGTGTCTGACACTCGGACCTGCAGTGTGGGGGCGCCCCAGGTCCTCGCGCCCTTTCTCTTCACCCTTTACACTGCAGACTTCAGACATGACACGGACAGCTGTGTCCTGCAGAAGTTCTCTGACGACTCTGCCATCATCGGACTCATCACGGACGACGATGACGCGGAGTACAGAGGACTGGCGCAGGACTTTGTGGACTGGTGTCAGCGGAACCACCTCCTCATCAACGCGGGGAAGACCAAGGAGATGGTGGTGGATTTCCGCAGAAGCCACCCCACTGCCCCCTCACCAGTGAACATCCTGGGACGGGACATTGAGAGAGTGGACTCATACAAGTACCTGGGTGTTCATCTGAACCACAAACTGGACTGGACTCATAACACAGACGCACTGTACAGGAAGAGCCAGAGTCGGCTCTACCTCCTGAGGAGACTCAGGTCTTTTGGAGTGACAGGGCCACTCCTGAAGACCTTTTACGACTCTGTGGTGGCATCAGCCCTCCTGTACGGTGTGGCCTGCTGGAGCAGCAGCATCACAGAGAGGGAGAGGAGGAAGCTGGACAGAGTCATCAAGAAGTCCAGCTCCGTCCTGGGCTGTGCTCTGGACTCGGTGCAGGAGGTGGGGGACAGAAGGGTCCTGGCTAAACTCACATCTATGCTGGACCATGAGTGTCGCCCCCTGCAGGACACTCTCTCCGCTCTGGAGAGAGAGCAGCTTCAGTGAGAGACTGATCCACCCTCGCTGTGTGAAGGAGACGTTTCGCAGGTCTTTCCTTCCTGCTGCTGTCAGACTTTATAACAAAAACTGTTAGTCCTGAACACTCGCAATACTGACCTAACCTAATACTGATGTGCAATTCTGTCGTATGTGCAATTGCTGTTGGAATTCATGTGCAATTCATGTGCAATTACTGTGAAATTCATGTGCTGTCGTGACACATATTCATGTGCAATTACTGTCGTGATCACATGCAATGGTATTTATGTATTTATTTATTTATTTGTCTATGGGAGTTTTTATTTATTTATAGGAGATCTTCTACTGAAAGTGTTTTTCAGACTTCCTATAAGTGATCTGTTCTTCTGTATTTACCTCTGTATCTACCTGCGTTGCACCAATGAAATTTCCCCATGTGGGACAATAAAGGAATATCTTATCTTATCTTATCTTAAATGCTATGGAAATGGAATGTTTTACCAGGTATAAACTAATCGATGTTACGTTTCGTGTTCATCAGTGTTGTTATCTGTATTACACAGACAAGAAACCTAAAAACGGACTTAATCATGACTTTAGCATGTTTTGCATGTAGATAAACAGGTCAGCTGAATACATTTGACATGTTGTAGAATGATATGATTAAAAATCCGTAATTTAAGAAATCAATTTTAGATCATACATTCCATGTACTTACTAAGGACCAGAATTATTTCCATTGACAGCGAAAAAGTTGACTAACTAGACATTTTTTATGGTTTTATATTTTATTTTCGATAAACTACAAAACACTGAATAATAACTCTAAACTATTGAGCAATGACAATAAATAGATTTACTTTTTCCCGGTTCAAAATCTTTCAGTTTTCTTAAAACCAGTTGTTTAATATTTCGCTTTATCTCACACTGCGCTCTGCGCTGCTCTAGTAACTCTCTCTGATTGGTCAGTACGATCACATTGTACGCTAACCAGACGCAGACCTACGTCACTTCTGGGCTGCAGTGTACAAAGAGCTAAAGGCTAACTGGCGACATCATGGATGTATTATATTATCGGGCGACATGCGCCACTGAGCAGCTCTCATTGACTTGAATGGGCGGCCATCTTGGCTGCCGGGGGCTTGGCTCATTGGCGCATGGCTCCAAAAAAGTTTTTTAGTTCCGCATTACTTCCTGAATACTGTCTCATTTCCTCCCACTTTTGTGACGTCATCGCCGTGAGGCTTTGGCGTCGGGGGCGAGCACGTTGACAGCAGACTGACTGTGAACTGAACTGACTGAGAACAGTCAGCGCTGACTTTTGGAATAATTCGCTTGAAATAGTCTGTTTACGTAACGTATAATGATGAATTGTTATATCCATCTATATATAAATGTATCATGTTGTAAAGTTCTGATATTTAAGAGAATTATAAAGAAGTGTTAAGATAAAAAGTCTGGTTTAATTGACAACGAATTACATTTGCTCATTTAGAGGTTTAATAACATCCTCGTCATTTTCTGTATTGTTTTTGGTTTGGGTAGGTATTTTGTTATTAACTTTTCAGTTATTCATTTACATAATATAATTTAGCCAATATGCAGATGTTCTTATCAAATGAGAAGAAATATGAAACATAATCAATTCTGTTACATAATGGAGTTAAGCAGTATTGAATTATATTCAGTTTCCTTGTGTGTCGTTTTGTATCATGTCCATCTTTAATAATACAAAACACATTTGTTTATTAATGTGTTTAATAAGAATAATGAACTTGTTGAATAAATGTAAATTTGATTATAGCTATAAAAGTAATTTAATCTGCAGTCCTAATGTAACAAAACAATACCACATACAAATAGAAGATTAACACAACACAAGGAATCTGGTTTGATTTTAGCCACAGTTTGAGTTGAGTTTTAAAGTTACAATGTGGGACTCCTTTATTAAGGAGTTTTGAGTCCGTGTACTGTTTATTAGGCCCGAGCGCCACAAGCTGGCGAGAGGCCTATTAGTCTCGTAAGGCCGTGCGTAGCACGGCTGCGAAAGTGCGCACGTAGTGCGCACGAACTCGAGCGCGAAGCGCTCGCCCACTTCCAAACACTCACTAACGCACACCTTCACTCATGCACGCCCCGTGCATACTAATTAGTGGAAAATGGAACATTACCGTTGTAAACGGGCAAAGCCCGTGCAAAAGTGCGCACTAAACGAGCACTTTACATTGGGATGACGACCGCGAGCGCAGCCCGCATGTTTGGTGCCCCGTATGTTTGGTGCCCCGTCGCCCCTGGCAAGTACAGTGAACTAGCCCATGCCGAAGGCATGGATCATGCATACTTACTCCTGCTATGACAGAAATAGTCAACAATGAGTGAATGGACTACGCCCATTCATTCATTGTTGACAACAGCAGCGCGAAGTGCTGCATTCCTCCAAAAACCTTCCTGGCATCGTCCCGTACGCGAGAGTCCATGCCGGAGGCATGGGCCATGCTTGTATCTGCTCAAATCAATGGAAGTCTGTGGGGAGTGGGTGGGGCACCCCGACGGGAAAAGGAGTGACGAGCGCGTAAGCGCTCGTAATGATGATTCCACCCCATGGCGGCATGGGGATGGCTTAGAGCTTTCAAACGATGTATAATTTGTTGTTATAGTGGAAACGACTATATTGTTTTTGCTAAAAATATTATTAGGCCCAAGCGCCACAAGCTGGCGAGAGGCCTATTAATCTCGTAAGGCCGTGCGAAGCACGGCTGCGAAAGTGCGCACTACGCTCGCCCACTTCCAAACACTCACTAATGCACTCCTTCACTCACTGCATACTAATTAGTAGTAGGAAAATGGAACATTACCGTTGTAAACGGGCGAAGCCCGTGCAAAAGTGCGCACTAAACGAGCACTTTACATTGGGATGACGATAAAGCACTCATTTACACTAAGTAGCTCACAAATACGTTCCCCATATCTTGCATGTTCCGTGCATATAAGCATGTAATGCAAAAATTTAACATTATTACTGTATAGAGGGCCAAAAACACAAAGTGGGCGGAGCCCAGTCAAAATTAACGAAAGTACCCGTCAGTGACCAGGGACCCACACCATGAGGTAGGAAAGCGCGAGCGCTTTCCGAAAATGTATAGTTTATGATATTTGAAAAATGGGAAACATTGTTTTTGAATCGGAATATTATTAGGCCCGAGCGCCACAAGCTGGCGAGAGGCCTATTAGTCCCGTAAGGCCATTGTTTTCACATCGGAATATTCTTCTTCTTCTCGGGACCAACCCCCCTATTTTTCGCCCAGTGAACATTGACGAAAAGTCACAAAAATTTGCACGCCTCTAAAAATTGTGCCTCTCTACATTCTGGCTATTTCCCTTTTCTAAAATAAAAAAATTGGCGCGTCAGCGCCCCCAAATGTACCAAAAATGCATTGAGAGATAGGAAATGACCCAAAAAAATCTAATCGTAGAATCATGAAATTTGGCGCAGAGGTAGATGGTGACAAGAGAAGTAAAAAATATTATTACGGCAACGCCGTCCGCCCAACCAAATGTCGGCCATATTGCTTCAAAAATGGCTAAGCATGACTCTGGAGTTTTTCCAAATGTCGTACTTTTACGAACTCCTCCCAGGGCGTTGGCCCTAAAAAGCTGAAATTTGGTGAAAATGGTACTGAGGAGTGGGACATCAAAAGTTATTCAAATTACATTGATACCTGTCACGGTCTCTGTGCGGCGAAGCCGCAAACTGTAGCGAGAATTTCCGAAATCTGAAAATTTAACATTTCTGCCGTTTGCGCAGATAAAGTCCGAATTGCGTCAAATTAGAATCAGTTGTTAAACTCTTTGCCCTAAACCTACTTGAAGTGAAATAAATTAATTTGGCACCACAGCGCCCCCTACAGATTTTATATGGAGGTTAAATGTTTAGTTTTGCGAAATTATATGAAATTTGACACACAACTCAATTTTAGCATCCCCATCAAAAAAGTCAAAGACCCATGTCATAATTGTTATGGCTTTGCCGTAGTGATGACCAAAACCTCCCACGTTATTCCAATGGGGAAATCGCCAGAACATGTTTACACTTTATACTTTCACAAACTCCTCCCAGGGCGTTAGCCCTATTAACCTGAAATTTGGTGAGACTCATCTTCAGGGGTGGACCATCAAAATGTATCCACATTTTCATTCAAAGAGTCACGGTGTCTGTGCGGCAAAGCCGCACATTTTGCCAAGAATTCAAAATAAAATTGCTTTTTGATGGTAAAACAAAGTGGAGAAGATGTGACAGCGTCACAGATTCAGCAGTAGGCGTAATAAAAGGACCACAAAAGGACCTCCTCTTGAGGCGTGGCGGCGGCGTGGCGAGGGCCGATCATTGCCGCTTGCGGCTATATTTATTATTATTATCATCATCATTATTAGAATCAGAATCAGAAAAGGTTTATTGCCATTGTCAAAGAGCAGAATTCACAAACATCAGAACTTGTCTTGGTGATTCAGTGCAACATAAAACACTGAACAATGATAAAACAACTTGTATAAGTCAAATAGAACAAACTGAATACTGAATATATCAGTATTTAACAAGACTTTGTTTCCATGGTTACACAGTCTTCTGGTGAAAAGGACAACTTCTGTAAACTCCTCCGTTCAGCTCCAACATATGACAGAGAAACAGAACATGTCACATGTTTAGATTATACAAGTCATAGAACATACACTTCACATGTTTAGATTATACAAGTCATAGAACATACACTTCACATGTTTAGATTATACAAGTCATAGAACATACACTTCACATGTTTAGAATATACAAGTCATAGAACATACACTTCACATGTTTAGATTATACAAGTTATATAACATACACTTCACATGTTTAGATTATACAAGTCATATAACATACACTTCACATGTTTAGATTATACAAGTTATATAACATACACTTCACATGTTTAGATTATACAAGTCATAGAACATACACTTCACATGTTTAGATTATACAAGTTATATAACATACACTTCACATGTTTAGATTATACAAGTCATAGAACATACACTTCACATGTTTGTCTTGAAGCTGCTTCACAGACACATGTGACACAGCAGTGGCTCTTGAAGAACAGTTATTATTTAGTTTTTTTTGGTCATAACAAAACTAACATATACATTTTATAAATTCAAAGTACTGATTCTACACTGTTTACTTTTAGTCGAGGCACAAGTTAATAATAAAAGACCTTTTGCTTAGGAGTCGTAGGAGTTTACTTGAGATGATTCTGTGTCTGCAGTGACCTGTAGTGACCTGCAGTGACCTGTAGTGACCTGTAGTGACCTGTAGTGACCTGCAGTGACCTGTAGTGACCTGCAGTGAGCTGCAGTGACCTGTAGTGACCTGCAGTGAGCTGCAGTGACCTGTAGTGACCTGCAGTGAGCTGTAGTGACCTGTAGTGACCTGTAGTGAGCTGCAGTGAGCTGTAGTGACCTGTAGTGACCTGTAGTGACCTGCAGAGCTCTGGTCAGCACAGACGGAGACCAAACTCACTGGTCAGGACAGACACAGCTCTGCTCTGGACGGCTGCTTCACTCTGTAGAAGATGAGAAAAACAATCATTAGAACATCGATATATCATGTTGTAAAAACTGGAATATGTTATTGACACAATTACATTTCGCTCTGTAACACAAAAGTTTCTCTTTTCACATTAATTTTCAAAGCTAGAACCAAAAGTTGTTTACTTATGCATAAGTTTAAACCTTAGAAGTTAGAACATAATTCACATGTTTTCTGAATCTCTACATATTCCATGGAAGTAAATCCATGACATTCATATAGAAAACAAGCGTGTGCTTTGCTGTTTAAACACAGCACACTTCATTATGAAATTGGTAATAAAACCTCAAACTTAGTCTCAGCCCCTGTAAGTACAGGACTGTCACTTTTAAACACGTTTACATTTATATATGTAAGATATTACCCATTTCAGCAGGTTGTATTTGAAATATTGGTAGTTTTTGATTGCACATCATACAAACATCACTTTATTTCCCCTTCTTTCTCTAGTTTCCTTGTGTCTGTGCTTAACCTTTTGTCTCTTAGAACATTTTGTAGGAGAAATAATGAGTTATTTATTTGCAGAAACATGAGCCATCACGGCGCGTCGCTCCAATGCATCTTTGTGTAGCTAAACGTTAGCTTGTGTTAACTTGTGTTAACTTGTGTTAACTGTGTAATAGTTGATTTACACTTCATATGGAACAATGTGTGAAACGTGAGGAATGACATACAAACACAACTCACGTGTATTGTTGGTCTCGACTCGTCTCTTTTTTCTGCTTGTGTTTAGTTTCCGTCACATGTTCTCCTGAGGCTCGTTCATGAGGGTCACGTGCGCGCTCGGTGCGCATACACCGTTCACCGGCAGGTTAAAAATGTATTTTTAAAGTGTTTTAAAAACAGTCAAAGAGTGAAATTCCTTCTATTTTATTTTTAGACAAAAAATAATTTAGCATTTTCGGTAATTTTAGAGGCCGAACTCTGGAAATGGTCCGACCAGAAGGCTGCATTCTGCGAAGTGGCCACTACTCAATTTGGAGCCAGAGGCAGAGGCGGCGTACCCTATCCAGATAATATAATACATCCATGGTCTCGCCACAACCGCATGTGCGCTGCTCAACCGCACGGAAGTGGAGCTTCGGCATTCTCCGGACCACGGCTCGGCAGCCAATCAGAGCCAAGCACACAAACTTTGTCGACCAATCAGCGCGCGGCATGCAAATTTTTTACTTTTAAAGAGTAAACTGTCATGGTGCCGGCCGAGGCGGACTTTAATCAAACACTTCCCGGCCCGATTTAATGATAATATTCCCTTTTTTCTGAGATTTATTAATAAAAATGACCCCGTCCTTGCACTCGAAAATGCCCGTCCACATTTCAAAATACCCCGTCTAAAATACTTACATTAAATTAAATTTAAATTAAATACAAAATAAATAAAATAAAAGATGTTCTAAAAGTCTGTGATCTTTTCCAGGGTCGGTGGCGCAGCTCAGTGGTGAGTTTTGACTTTAAGATCATTTGACTTTGTGTGTCATTTTCCCTTTGACAAACTCTGACACAGAAGCATGTTGTGTCCTCAGTGTGTGGGAAACCACCTCTGAACACTCGGATCGTGGGTGGCGAGGATGCACCCACGGGTGCCTGGCCCTGGCAGGTCAGTATCCACAGAGGAGGAGGCCACATCTGTGGAGGGTCCCTCATCAACAACGAGTGGGTGCTGAGCGCGGCACACTGCTTTCAGAGGTGAGGCTCCATATCAATACTGAAGCTTTAAACTTAGCACAACACACAATATATTCAGTGTTAATAAGTATTCTGATACTTTACCCATAATAGATGAAAAAAGTGAATCAATATTATTGGGAACTGCAATACTCAGAATTTGAATAGAATAGTGCAAGTCAAGTTTCCAAAAGTGATAAACCAACTGTCAAACAGTCTGACTGATTTGTAAAAGTGCAGACTGACAACACACTGACTTTGTCTGTAACTTTAATTTAGTCACAAACACATGTACGTGGAACTAAGACAACATGAAAGTCCAGTTTGTCGGATCGAGTACTTTTTAATCTCCTGTTCTGCAGAACTCATGTCACTCCAACTGTGCAGCTTGATTTTCAATGCCATTAAAGTATTGTGATACATGTGGTCTGATCCAATACGACAGTGGCAGTATATTGCAAAATGATGTATTGTCCCAGCCCTAATATTTATGTACAGTGTGTGTCAGGCATGTACATGTACCAGGTATGGTCCGGTCCAGTCTTAGTTCTGATGTCGATTTGGTTTGGTCCTGTTCTAGTTCAGTTCCAGGTGTAGGATGTGTTCACGTTTACACTCACACCTCACCACAATTAAGTTGGAAACCTGGACTAAACCTGGAACTAAACCAGGAATTAAACTAAACTACTACTAGTTCTGCATGAAAATCTCCATCTTACATCAATTTAATCATTAAAAAAGGATAATAATGCAGTATAATCTTCCTGACCACTTTCCTCTCGTAAAGCGTAAAGGCCAAGTACACTGTGTTCCTCGGCCGTAAAAGCCAAGAGGGCTCCAACCCGAACGAGGTCAGCCGCTCCGTCACTCTGGTCATCAATCACCCAGACTACAACAACCCCGTCGCCAACGACAACGACGTGGCCCTGCTCAAGATGGCCTCTGCCGTCACTTTCACAGACTACATCCAGCCCGTGTGCCTGGCAGCCTCGGGGAGCGCCCTGTACGCTGGAACCAACACCTGGGTCACAGGCTGGGGAGACATCGGATCTAGAGGTAAGAGACCCAGAGATCTGCTTCAGGAGAATTCAAGCACTAAAATTGTTGCTGTACAATAATATAATGACAAACTTAAACACTTAGAATCTTTATGTAACCTTTAAGAGGCAAGTAAAGATGTGTGCTTTTCTGCGACTGGTCAAATCCACCAGTCTCTCACTCAGGCTGACCAATAGGAGTGTGTTCTATCATCATATCTTTAGTATGACCCGTCGCAATCTACAAAATATTCAACCTGAACAGTTTCTGCTCCTGTGGGTCCTGGCGTTAAATCGTTCTGACTTAAGTCCTGTTCGCCTCTGCAGTGTCTCTGCCGTCGCCGAAGAACCTGCAGGAGGTGGAGGTGCCCATCGTGGGGAACAGGCAGTGTTTCTGTGACTACGATTCCTCCGGCATCACAGACAACATGCTGTGTGCCGGGCTGCCGACGGGGGGCAAGGACTCCTGTCAGGTAACACCTCTGCACTCCACTATAACACGCAGCTATAATCAGTACCATAACTATCAAAACTACCAGCAAGGTTTGAGGTTCAGATATGGGTTGAATGGGTTTGGATTTGGCAAGTAGCAGTAGACATATGCACGACAGCTCCCTAAAGTCTTTTACATGTAGAGAGGAGGAAATGGTTATGCAGACTGCCAGAGAAGTGGCCAGAGCGCCATTGAGCACACAGCCCAAGATTATTACGGTTACAATCAGTCTCCAGGAAAAGCATGTCACAGTAATGTCCCTACAAAGCTTGGAAACCCGACCAGTGCACGTGTCTCTTTGACGTGTGGCGCTCTGAGCGCACTGAGGAGGTGTAGAGGAGGCGATAAGTGAATATTAATAATATAATAATAATAATAATAATATTAACCAGAGGATCTGCGTCTGATTTGTGCAGGGGGACTCGGGGGGTCCTCAGGTGAGCAAACAGAACGGCCGCTGGATCCAGGCTGGAGTGGTGAGTTTTGGAATAGGCTGCGCTTTGGCCGGTAAACCTGGAGTCTACGCCCGAGTCTCCAAATATCAGACCTGGATAAATAACCAGATCAAAGAGAACAAGCCGGGCTTCATCAGCTTCACCTCCACTGGCACCGACAGCGACCTGAGCGTCACCTGCTCCGGTCTGCCTCCTGTTCCCACATCGACCACTCCTGCCTCCACCACGGCATCACGTAAGCATTGTCCACAATAGAAGAGTGTCCACGAAGCTATCATCTGATAATGTGTGTCTGCTCTTCACAGCGGTGGTGTGTGGACGGGCCTCCCTGAACAGCCGTCTCTCTGGGGCCTCCGTGTCCGCGGGGCAGTGGCCCTGGATGGCCAGTGTCCAGAAGAATCAGGTTCACGTCTGCGGAGGGACTCTGGTGTCCGAAGACGCTGTGCTCAGCGACGCCAGCTGCTTCCCCAGGTCAGGGCAGCAGTGGTAGTGATCAACAAATGAGTTAGCCCGCCCGGTGTTTGACATTTCCCCTGTGTCTGCAGCTCCCTGAACGTGACTGGGTGGAGCGTGGTGCTGGGCCGGCTGCACCAGAACGGCTCCAACCCTCAGGAGGTCCGTGAGAGCCTCAGAAACATCAGCGTGAGTAACAGCAGCGGTTCAAACGTGGCCGTGCTGCACCTGGCCTCCAAACCCTCTCTGTCCAACTACATCCAGCCCATCTGCCTGGACGACGGCCGCACCTTCACGGAGGGAATGACCTGCTTCACCGCCGGCTGGAGCCAGGGGGAAGGTCAGTGCTTCTTACAATTGGACATGAAATAAACTGCCTCCTTTCCCCCCCTTTTTTAAAAATAGATACCAAACATACCGAACATAAAGAGAAGAAAACACAAAACGAGTGTACAAATCAAAAGAAAAACCCAAGCAGGCAATATTTAAATTCAACGCGCCATTTGGTCCAAAGTCGGTCAAATTTGTCCATTTCCAAATTAAGTCTGAGTGTCAGTTTTTCCATGTGTCTGATCACAAGGTCAGTCCAGTCCTGGCGTTGGCGATGTCTGTGTCATCCATTTCCTTGTTATGGCCGATTTTCCTGCCGCCAAACGCACACTCCAAAAGAATCTGTTGATTGTGTCCGTGGCAGGAGTTTTGAGGCCCAGATACACAGTTCTCAAGTCGAGAGGGATGGAAATGACAAAAACTATGTGCAGTGCATTACTAACTTCTGTCCAATATCCCCGAATGACTGGACCATCCCAGAACACGTGATAGTGGTTTGCCGCCTGCTGCCACACCCTCTCCAACAGTTAGCATTTCCCTGTGAATAATGTGCACTTGGTGGTATAAAGAAACGTGACACATTTTTCCAACAAAATTCCCTCCAAATATAATTTTGTAGAGAACTACAATGTTTCCATTGTCATGATTCCTTTATTTAGTTCCATGATGCGTCCAAACTCTACTGTACTGAAAGTGCTGTTGTGTGTCCAGGGGAGCAGACGCTGCAGGAGATCCAGACCTCAGTGAAGAGCTGTGGAAGCGCGTCCACCTCAGACACCATCTGCACCGGACTCTTCACTCTGCAGCAAGTACGGCTCTTTCAGTGTCCTCAGAGTCCGTTCAGTTCTGGACACCTCTGACTCATCTCTTTTCTGCGTTCAGGAGGATTACGGCGGCCCACTCATGTGTAAACTCAGCGGTTCCTGGTTCCAGGCTGTGGTTCTCGCCAACAAAAGCAGCACAACGACCCGAGCGTCCGTCTTGACTTTTGACACAGTGAGCAGCTTCAAGAGCTTCCTGACCTCCACTTTGGGCACGTTTCTATCACCCACTGCAACCACCACCTCTGCCCCCAACAGCACTGTCAACTCCACCTCCAGCACCACCAACACTGGCCTCGCCCACACTGGCCACGCCCTCCTGCTGGCCTCACACCTGCTGCTGGCTCTGCTCGGGCTGCTCCTGTGTGGATGAACCGTCTCTGCCTCCACAACATGATGTGAAACACACAGATGAATGTATTTGACCCAGAGACACTGAGACCAGATCAATATTATAATTATATCATCGTAATAATCATTAATAAAACGACTTCTTTCACAAAGCCAATGATGTTGAAGACAGAGTTAGAATAGTATAATAGAGGACAATTTTATATAATACAGTAAATCAGGAGCACAATTATTATTTTGACTTGATTTATTTGATTGAACATTTGATTGAACACGTTTTCCATCTGAAAGTACACTTGGGTTTTGTTTCTCTGTGAGTTCAAACTGATATAAAGATGAAATAATGTTTATTTGCACTAATGTTGTACATGAAGCTTGAACAGACCTCGGAGCACTTTAGGAAAGAGAAAGAAACTATTTTCTTCTTCTAAAAATGAAGTTTATTTATTTTCCACAATAGACTAAAACTTGTTTAGTTCTATTGCCTCATACATTTGTGACCGCATAAAAGCGCCATAATCGTCATGGTAACAATGATGTGATTCTGCAACTTGCCACGTTTTCTTGCCTCTTGAATCAGGCATAACTCCATTAATGTACTGCATTCAATCATCTATATATATATATTTTAATGAAATCTCTTTTTTACATATTGATTTAACAGTTTAATTATGTTTATATGTTGAACTTTTTAATGTTGATTATAAAATCTAATTAATGTTCTTTGATTAAATAAATGCTTTTTAAAAAACTGTTTTCAAACTGATTATTTTAATGTTTGCTTCACTATGAGCTGTACACATATAATGCAGTATTATTTATAATGTTTGACGTTTTTGCACTCAAAATATAATAATGAAATATATAACTAACTAAACTAAAGTATTTCCAGGCCTTATTTTGTAGAAACATACACTATACGTGACAAAGACATACATTTCCAAAAGACAATCTAGCACCACCTGGTGGAACTTCACATCATCTCAATGTTTAAAGGTAAAGAGTTCAAACAGGATTAAAACCTCCACTAAACCTGAGAGGCCTTAAGGTGGAGACATTTAGAGAACATTTTGCATTCAAAAAATATAGTAAATTGTTCGGAAATGTTAACTGCAACTTGAACCCCAAGGATACTTTTCAACAGAGGTTATGCAGATGAAATATCACCTCACTCGCAAGGACCACGCCACAACAATGGAACACGAGGGAACATTTATTGATGATAGCGATGATGACAGTGCTCATGATGATGATGATGATGACGATGATGAGGATGATGATGATGGTGACGATGATGATGATGAGGATGATGATGATGGTGACGATGAGGATGATGATGATGATGATGATGATGAGGATGATGATGATGGTGACGATGAGGATGATGATGATGAAGATGATGAGGATAAGGATGATGATGATGATGGTGACGATGATGATGATGATGATGGTGACGATGATGATGATGAGGATGATGATGGTGACAATGATGATGATGGTGACGATGATGATGATGGTAAGGATGATGATGATGGTGACGATGATGATGATGATGGTGACGATGATGAGGATGATGATGGTGACGATGATGATGATGATGATGGTGACGATGATGACAGTGCTCATGATGATGATGATGATGATGATGAGGAGGAGGAGGAGGATGTTGATGACAGTGCTCATGGTGATGATGATGATGATGAGGAGGAGGATGACGATGATGACAGTGCTCATGATGATGATGATGATGAGGAGGAGGATGATGGTGAAGATGATGACAGTGCTCATGATGAGGATGATGCTGAGGATGATGATGAGGATGGTGATGATGATGATGATGAGGATGATGATGGTGACGATGAGGATGATGACGATGATGAGGATAAGGATGATGATGATGATGGTGACGATGATGATGATGGTGACGATGATGATGATGATGATGGTGACGATGATGATGATGATGGTGACGATGATGATGATGATGATGATGGTGATGATGAAGATGATGATGATGATGATGATGATGGTGACGATGATGATCATGATGATAGTGACAATGATGATGATGGTGACGATGATGATGATGATGGTAAGGATGATGATGATGATGATGGTGACGATGATGATGATGATGATGATGGTGACGATGATGAGGATGATGATGGTGACGATGATGATGATGATGGTGACGATGATGACAGTGCTCATGATGATGATGATGATGAGGAGGAGGAGGATGTTGATGACAGTGCTCATGGTGATGATGATGATGATGATGATGATGAGGAGGAGGAGGATGACGATGATGACAGTGCTCATGATGATGATGATGATGATGAGGAGGATGATGGTGATGATGATGACAGTGCTCATGATGAGGATGATGATGGGGATGATGATGAGGATGGTGACGATGATGACAGTGCTCATGATGAGGATGATGATGAGGATGATGATGAGGATGGTGACGATGATGACAGTGCTCATGATGATGATGAGGATGATGATGATGATGATGGTGACGATGATGACAGTGCTCATAATGATGATGATGATGAGGATGATGGTGACGATGATGACAGTGCTCATGATGATGATGATGATGATGATGAGGAGGATGATGGTGACGATGATGACAGTGCTCATGATGAGGATGATGATGAGGATGATGATGAGGATGGTGACGATGATGACAGTGCTCATGAACACATCCTACCTCACCAACAGGCAAGAGTTCATTTCCCTCTCCGGTCACTCATCCACCCTCTCCCCAGTAACGCAGGGGGTCCCCCAGGGCTCAGTCCTCGGCCCCCTCCTCTTCATCTGCTACATCTTCCCCCTTGGTCACATCCTCCGCCAACTCAACCTGGACTTTCACTGCTACGCTGACGACACCCAGATATACCTCACCACCAAATCCACCCAAAACCCTCCCCTCAGCCACATCAAAACCTGCATCTCTACAATAAAATCATGGCTCACTCTCAACTTCCTCAAACTGAACAGTGACAAAACAGAGCTCCTCCTCATTGGCACCAAATCCACTCTCACTAAAACTGGTCCCTTTTCACTCAGCATCGACACCTCGACCATCACCCCCTCTACCCTGGTACGCAATCTCGGTGTCATCATGGACCCCACCCTCTCCTTCACTCCCCATGTCAGCCACATCGTCAAGACCTCATACTTCCACCTCCGCCGCATCGCCAAAATCCGACACTGCCTCACCCTCCCCGCTGCTGAATCCCTCATCCATGCCTTCATCTCCTCCCGCCTCGACTACTGCAACTCCCTCCTCACTGGCATCTCCTCCCATTCCCTCCACAGACTCCAAATGGTCCAAAACTCCACTGCCCGCCTCCTCACCCACACCCGGTCCCGTGATCACATCACTCCCGTTCTCCGCTCTCTCCACTGGCTCCCCATCAAGCAGCGCATCAACTTTAAAATACTCCTCCTCACCTTCAAAGCTCTTCACCACCTTGCCCCCCCCTACCTGTCTGACCTCCTCATCCCCCACCGCCCCTCCCGAGCTCTCCGATCCTCCCCCTCTCTCACCCTGACTGCACCAACATCCCGACTCAAAACTTTTGGCGACAGAGCATTCTCCCGAACAGCACCCCGACTCTGGAACTCCCTCCCCCAACCTGTCCGCCACTCTCCCTCACTCACAACATTCAAATCCCGCCTAAAAACATACCTCTTCACCCAAGCCTATGACCTCCCCTACCCCTAGCCTCCTCTACCCCATTGCCTACTCTTCTACCCCCTGTTACATCCCCATCTTTTTCTCTCTACTTCTTCTGTCTTGTTCATTTTATCTGTATATTAATATGTATTGTACGTGTTGTCCCCCCATGTCTGTAAATACCCCCCCCTTTTTTATTATGTTCAGCGTCTTTGGGTCACTGAAAAGCGCTATATAAATAAAAGTTATTATTATTATTATTATTATGATGAGGATGATGATGAGGATGATGATGAGGATGGTGACGATGATGACAGTGCTCATGATGATGATGAGGATGATGATGACGATGATGATGATGATGATGGTGACGATGATGACAGTGCTCATGATGATGATGATGATGATGAGGATGATGATGATGATGGTGACGATGATGACAGTGCTCATGATGAGGATGATGATGATGATGAGGATGGTGACGATGATGACAGTTCTCATGATGAGGATGATGATGAGGATGATGATGAGGATGGTGACAATGATGACAGTGCTCATGATGAGGATGATGATGAGGAGGAGGATGATGACGACAACATGATGGATGATAGAGCAATGACAGATGGATTAGAGTTGGCTGAGTAGAGACTCAGGATGAGGGCTCCGTCTCAGGTGGTCAGGTGGTCAGGTGGTCAGCCCTGTGTTAAGGTGAAGATGATAGAGACACGGGGTGGGAGGGTTGAGAGAGCAGAGACATGAGGGTCGAGAGAGCAGAGACACGAGGGTCGAGAGAGCAGAGACACGATGGTCGAGATAGCAGAGACACGATGGTCGAGATAGCAGAGATATGAGGGTCGAGAGAGCAGAGACATGAGGCGGGAGGGTCGAGAGAGCAGAGACACGAGGGTCAAGAGAGCAGAGACACGAGGGTCGAGATAGCAGAGATATGAGGGTCGAGAGAGCATACATACGAGGGTTGAGAGAGCAGAGACACGAGGGTCAAGAGAGCAGAGACACGCGGGTTGAGAGAGCAGAAACACGGGGGTCGAGAGAGCAGAGACACGAGGGTCGAGAGATCAGACACACGAGGGTCGAGAGAGCAAAGACACGAGGGTCGAGATAGCAGAGATATGAGGGTCGAGAGAGCATACATACGAGGGTTGAGAGAGCAGAGACACGAGGGTCGAGGGTGCAGAGACACAAGGGTCAAGAGAACAGACACACGAGGGTCGAGAGAGCAGAGACACGAGGGTCGAGAGATCAGACACACGAGGGTCGAGAGAGCAGACACACGAGGGTTCGAGAGATCAGATACACGAGGGTCGAGAGAGCAAAGACACGAGAGTTGAGATAGCAGAGATATGAGGGTCGAGAGAGCAGAGACATGAGGCGGGAGGGTCGAGAGAGCAGAGACACGAGGGTTGAGAAAGCAGAGACACGAGGGTCAAGAGAGCAGATACACGAGGGTCGAGAGAGCAGAGACACGAGGGTCGAGAGAGCAGAGATATGAGGGTCAAGAGAGCAGACACACGAGGGTCGAGAGAGCAGACACACGAGGGCCGAGAGAGCAGTGACACGAGGGTCAAGAGAGCAGACACACGAGGGTCGAGAGAGCAGACACACGAGGGTCGAGAGAGCAGACACACAAGGGTCGAGAGAGCAGAGACACAAGGGTCGAGAGAGCAGAGACACGAGGGTCAAGAGAGCAGACACACGAGGGTCGAGAGAGCAGACACACGAGGGTCGAGAGAGCAGAGACACGAGGGTCAAGAGAGCAGACACACAAGGGTCGAGAGAGCAGACACACGAGGGTCGAGAGAGCAGAGACACGAGGGTCGAGAGAGCAGACACACAAGGGTCGAGAGAGCAGAGACACGAGGGTCAAGAGAGCAGAGACACGAGGGTCAAGAGAGCAGACACACGAGGGTCGAGAGAGCAGAGACACGAGGGTCGAGAGAGCAGACACACAAGGGTCGAGAGAGCAGAGACACGAGGGTCGAGAGAGCAGACACACGAGGGTCGAGAGAGCAGACACACAAGGGTCGAGAGAGCAGAGACACAAGGGTCGAGAGAGCAGACACACGAGGGTCGAGAGAGCAGAGACACAAGGGTCGAGAGAGCAGACACACGAGGGTCAAGAGAGCAGAGACACGAGGGTCAAGAGAGCAGACACACGAGGGTCGAGAGAGCAGACACACGAGGGTCGAGAGAGCAGAGACACGAGGGTCAAGAGAGCAGACACACGAGGGTCGAGAGAGCAGAGACACGAGGGTCAAGAGAGCAGAGACACGAGGGTCAAGAGAGCAGACACAGGAGGGTCGAGAGAGCAGAGACACGAGGGTCGAGAGAGCAGACACACGAGGGTCGAGAGAGCAGAGACACGAGGGTCGAGAGAGCAGACACACGAGGGTCGAGAGAGCAGAGACACGCGGGTTGAGAGAGCAGAAACACGGGGGTCGAGAGAGCAGAGACACGAGGGTCGAGAGATCAGACACACGAGGGTCGAGAGAGCAAAGACACGAGGGTCGAGATAGCAGAGATATGAGGGTCGAGAGAGCATACATACGAGGGTTGAGAGAGCAGAGACACGAGGGTCGAGGGTGCAGAGACACAAGGGTCAAGAGAACAGACACACGAGGGTCGAGAGAGCAGAGACACGAGGGTCGAGAGATCAGACACACGAGGGTCGAGAGAGCAGACACACGAGGGTTCGAGAGATCAGATACACGAGGGTCGAGAGAGCAAAGACACGAGAGTTGAGATAGCAGAGATATGAGGGTCGAGAGAGCAGAGACATGAGGCGGGAGGGTCGAGAGAGCAGAGACACGAGGGTTGAGAAAGCAGAGACACGAGGGTCAAGAGAGCAGATACACGAGGGTCGAGAGAGCAGAGACACGAGGGTCGAGAGAGCAGAGATATGAGGGTCAAGAGAGCAGACACACGAGGGTCGAGAGAGCAGACACACGAGGGCCGAGAGAGCAGTGACACGAGGGTCAAGAGAGCAGACACACGAGGGTCGAGAGAGCAGACACACGAGGGTCGAGAGAGCAGACACACAAGGGTCGAGAGAGCAGAGACACAAGGGTCGAGAGAGCAGAGACACGAGGGTCAAGAGAGCAGACACACGAGGGTCGAGAGAGCAGAGACACGAGGGTCAAGAGAGCAGACACACAAGGGTCGAGAGAGCAGACACACGAGGGTCGAGAGAGCAGAGACACGAGGGTCGAGAGAGCAGACACACAAGGGTCGAGAGAGCAGAGACACGAGGGTCAAGAGAGCAGAGACACGAGGGTCAAGAGAGCAGACACACGAGGGTCGAGAGAGCAGAGACACGAGGGTCGAGAGAGCAGACACACAAGGGTCGAGAGAGCAGAGACACGAGGGTCGAGAGAGCAGACACACGAGGGTCGAGAGAGCAGACACACAAGGGTCGAGAGAGCAGAGACACAAGGGTCGAGAGAGCAGACACACGAGGGTCGAGAGAGCAGAGACACAAGGGTCGAGAGAGCAGACACACGAGGGTCAAGAGAGCAGAGACACGAGGGTCAAGAGAGCAGACACACGAGGGTCGAGAGAGCAGACACACGAGGGTCGAGAGAGCAGAGACACGAGGGTCAAGAGAGCAGACACACGAGGGTCGAGAGAGCAGAGACACGAGGGTCAAGAGAGCAGAGACACGAGGGTCAAGAGAGCAGACACAGGAGGGTCGAGAGAGCAGAGACACGAGGGTCGAGAGAGCAGACACACGAGGGTCGAGAGAGCAGAGACACGAGGGTCGAGAGAGCAGACACACGAGGGTCGAGAGAGCAGAGACACGAGGGTCGAGAGAGCAGAGACACGAGGGTCGAGAGAGCAGAGACACGAGGGTCGAGAGAGCAGACACACGAGGGTCGAGAGAGCAGAGACACGAGGGTCGAGAGAGCAGACACACGAGGGTCGAGAGAGCAGAGACACGAGGGTCGAGAGAGCAGACACACGAGGGTCGAGAGAGCAGAGACACGAGGGTCGAGAGAGCATAAAAATGGACTAAAACCTCCATAAAAACAATCAAACCCATACACATTTAACTCTACATAAATATATAAAACCTTAAAAACCAACACTTAACAATGATAAAAACCCTTAAACCCGTGTGCCACCCCAAGCCCCCGGAAGGCAAGATGGCCGCTATTGAAGCCTATGGAGCGTGCTCATTGGCGCATGGCTCCAAAAAAGTTTTTTAGTTCCGCATTACTTCCTGAATACTGGTATATCTCCTCCCACTTTTGTGACGACATCGCCATGAGGCTTGGGCGTTGACAGCAGCGCTGAGAACAGTCAGCGCGGACTTTTGGAATAATTCGGCTTGAAATAGTCTATTTACGTAACGTATGATGATGAATTGTTATATCCATCTATAAATGTATCATGTTGTAAAGTTCTGACATTTAAGAGAATTATAAAGAAGTGTTAAAGGTGGTATGGAGGATTTTTCAGCAATTTTTTTATCATATTTCCTCGTGGCGTGGATAAATCATTTGTCCTGCCACGTATCAATCATAAAACGCACCTATCGCTCACCTGCAGCCGCGTCAGGCTCGTCCCCACGTTTCCGCGTGCCTAAGCGCATGGATCTATCATAATATAGTTCCCTCAGTGTACGGGGCAAAATGAAGACGGAGAAAGACAGTTCGAGCTGACGCAGAAGTGGACAGAAATCTACGGGAGACAAGATGTGATGCGCTCCGTTGCGCCAATAAACAAACGCACTTGTGTGTTGTATCAGTCCGCACGGGGGAGTGCACATGCGCACTTCCGCCTGCGTTCTCAAATCGCCGAAAAATCGTCCATTGCGCCTTTAAGATAAAAAGATCGGTTTAATTGACAATGAATTACATTTGCTCATTTAGAGGTTTAATAACATCCTCATCATTTTCTGCAGTTTTTGGTTTGGGTATTTATTTTGTTGTTAACTTTTCAGTTATTAATTTATATAATATAATTTGGCCAATATGCATTTTTTTTATCAAATGAGAAGAAATATGAAACATAATCATCAATTCTGTTACATAATGGAGTTAAGCAGTATTTAATTATATTAAATAATTAAGTTTACTTGTGTGTCGTTTTTGTATCATGTCCATCTTTAATAAATACAAAACACATTTGTTTATTAATGTATTTAATAAGAATAATGAACTTGTTGAATAAATATAAAACTGATTATAGCTATAAATGATAAATACATTTAAGCCACAGTTTGAGTTGAGTTTTAAAGCTACAATGTGGGACTCCCTTATTAATGAGTTTTGGAGTCTGTGTACCGTTTATTAGGCCCGAGCCGAAGGACGAGTATCGTCCCGGCGAGGGACTAATTGGTACCGGGGACGGGAAAAACGCAAAAATCGAGTACTAAATGAAGATGGATACGCTCGTGAGTGATATCGAAAATTAGAGTTCTAATTTTGAGTGAAGGTTTCGTGAAAAAATATTGAAAGACGGCTCAGTAGCGCTATCTCAAAAATCAAATAACATGGGGCCAATGGGAGTTTTCATCTAAATCACTTCAAACTTGGCCACAAGACACAAAACCCATGAGCAAAGAAGTGTTTGAAATCTGAAGCTGATACGTTTTATGGTGTGGTCATTGTGAATTTTAAACAAAATTGCGATTTCTGGATTTTTTTTTTTTAAATCTACGTTTCTTAAACATTTTTTGGGGGGAAAATTTTGACGTAGCGTTTGTAAAGATTTCAAAGCTGAACGCAATGATATGTAAATGTAGTGGCTATTTAAAGAAATGGCTCTCTAGCGCCCTCTCCAAATTTGATATATTTTTTTTTTTATAAAAGACCATTTATTTGCAACCGAAAAAAATCATAAGGAGTTAGTTTGTGACCAAGCACAATTTGACAAGATTACGTGACTCTAGCTTGAGGATTTCTAGCTAAAAAAAATGGGCATAAAAATAGTTTCCATTATTCTTATAGAGTTAGACAGCATTGGTTTCACTCAGAATGTAAATAAACCGACTCACACTCATAAGCACACTCTGGATCTTGTCCTAACGTATGGAACAGAGATTAGTGACCTCATTGTCCTCCCTCAAAACCCTATATTGTCAGATCATTTCCTAATTACTTTTTCCTTTCAGTTTATTCTTAAAGATCATCCAGTCCCACAAAATAAAGTTATAATGAAAAGGACAATATCTGAAAAATCTATCTCAAAATTCAAAGAAATAATAGAGCCAATATTCAGTGACATGTCATGTGATCCTGCTGAGAACAGTTTTAGTCCCAGTTTAAGTGATCAATGTGTCGACTTGACCATGAATTCTCTGAAGTCTGCTCTTGACGTTGTAGCGCCGTTAAAACAGAAGGTCATTAGGCCAAAGCGCGCCTCCCCCTGGTACAACCAAGAACTGCGTTCACATAAACAAAGAGTTAGAAAGTTAGAGGGATTATTTCATCGCTCTCACACAGAAGAATCCCTAAAAGCATGGAAAAGTTGCCTGCTGTCCTATAAGCAGGCTCTGCGTAAGGCCCAAACCAGATATTATTCAAATCTAATAGAAGTCAACAAAAGTAACACTAAATTCCTTTTCAGCACTGTAGCTAGGCTAACAAACTGTCACAGCGCAGTAGAGCCCTCAATCCCAGCTACACTTAGCTCTGATGATTTCCTCCTATTTTTTAACAATAAAATAAAAACAATCAGAGATAAATTAGATGAAATTACCCCCGCTATTAGCCCTGAACTAGCCCAAGCTGTAAATCTAACGTCCCATATAAATCCACCTGTAAACTTAGAAAGGTTCACAGCTGTTGATCAAGCAGAGATAACTTCAGCCATTATGTCCTCTAAAAGCTCAACTTGTGTCCTAGACCCCATTCCAAGCAGACTCCTCAAAGACATTCTCCCCCTAATTATAGACCCTATTCTTAATATAATAAATACTTCACTCGAAAGTGGCTATGTTCCACAGTCCTTCAAACATGCAGTCATTAAACCTCTTCTGAAAAAGCCTAACCTAGATCCCGACCTATTGGTAAACTACAGACCTATTTCAAATCTTCCCTTCGTCTCCTTGAAAAAGTTGTAGTAAAACAGCTTTGTCGCCACCTGCAGGACAATAACTTATTTGAAGTTTTCCAGTCAGGGTTCAGAGCCCACCACAGCACTGAAACTGCACTAGTTAAAGTCACAAATGATTTGTTATTAGCCGCTGACGATGGACTGGTCTCAATCCTGGTTCTGTTGGACCTCAGCGCAGCGTTTGACACCATCGACCACAACATTCTACTGCAGAGGTTAGAATGTGATGTAGGTGTTGGAGGAACAGCCTTCAGCTGGTTTAAATCCTATCTATCTGATAGGTACCATCCATCCATTTTCTACCGCTTGTTCCCTTTCGGGGTCGCGGGTGACTGGAGCCTATCCCAGTGACTTCGGGCCTTAGGCGGGGTACACCCTGGACAGTGGCCAACTTGTCGCAGGGCCAACACAGAGACATAGACATGACAGACAGACAGACAGACAGACCACGCTCACATTCATTCATTAGAGTTACCAATTTTACCTAACACACATGCATGTCTTTGGATGGTGGGAGGAAGCCGGAGAACCCGGAGAGAACCCACGGTAACACGGGGAGAACATGCAGACTCCACCCATGTTATGTTGGTCTGGTCCGGGAATCTCCATGATCTCCTTCTTGGGAGGCAAGAGCGCTAACCGCCTTTGCCACCGTGCACCCTTATCTGATAGGTTCCAATTTGTTAATGTAAACCAGAGCTCCTCACCAAGCTCTAAAGTAATTTACGGTGTGCCACAGGGTTCGGTACTCGGTCCAATTCTGTTTACTCTTTATATGCTGCCATTAGGCAACATTATCAGAAAGCATGGCATTAACTTCCACTGCTATGCAGATGACACTCAGCTGTATTTATCAATGAAACCTGATCAGAGCGATCAAGTAGACAGACTTAGTACTTGTGTGAAGGAGACAAAAACCTGGATGACACTAAACTACCTGCTTCTTAACCCTGAAAAACCGAGGTCATTGTGCTGGTCCTAAACATCTACGAGACGCTCTATCTGAGCAGATAGTCACACTGGACAATGTCAGTGTAGCCTCCAGTTCTACTGTAAGAAACCTTGGAGTCTTATTTGACCAGGAGCTCTCATTTAAAGCTCATATAAATCAAGCTTGTAAAACAGCCTATTTCCATTTGCGCAACATAGCCAAAATCAGAAGAATTCTGCCTAAAAGTGATGCCGAAAAACTTATCCATGCATTTGTAACGACTAGATTAGACTACTGTAACTCCCTGCTTGCAGCGTGTCCTAAAAGCTCCATAAAAAGCTTTCAACTGGTTCAAAATGCAGCAGCAAGATTACTAACAGGAACAAAAAGAAGAGAGCACATTACGCCAGTGCTGAAGTCTCTTCACTGGCTCCCCGTCGAGTCTAGAATCAAATTCAAAATTCTACTCTTGACCTACAAAGCCATAAATGACATGGCCCCATCCTACCTCAAAGATGCTATAGAACCATATCATCCAAACAGAGCTCTTCGCTCTCAGAATGACGGCCTTCTGGTGGTCCCAAGAGTCTCTAAAAGTACAGTAGGAGGTAGAGCGTTTAGCTACCAAGCTCCTGTGTTATGGAATCAGCTCCCGGCCCATGTTAAATATGCTGACACAGTCTCTTCATTTAAGTCCAGGCTTAAAACGTTCCTCTTCGAAATCGCTTATGGTCAGACTAGTTAGGAACAGAAACATAAACCCACAGCTTTAGCTACGCTGCCCTAGGAGTAACTATGCTGGGGGAAGTATGACAGCTTGAGCACTATCCTCTTCTTCTTCTGACTACTTATGCTATCAAACAATATTTATTTTTTGATTCCACTTGCAAACAGTTCACACCGCCTTCTTTTTCTTTCTCTCACTCCTGAGGACCTGTGGACCCAGATACCCCTCCCCTGGTGAAGTGGTCCCTGCCCTGTGTGGACGGTCCCTCATCTGCCTGAAGAGTGGCTCCAGTTCGCCTCAGTCGGTCCCTCATCTGCCTGAAGAGTGGGTCCAGCTCGCCCCCGACGGTCCCTCATCTGCCTGAAGAGTGGGTCCAGCTCGCCTCCGACGGTCCCTCATCTGCCTGAAGAGTGGGTCCAGCTCGCCTCCGACGGTCCCTCATCTGCCTGAAGAGTGGGTCCAGCTCGCCTCCGACGGTCCCTCATCTGCCTGAAGAGTGGGTCCAGCTCGCCTCCGACGGTCCCTCATCTGCCTGAAGAGTGGGTCCAGCTCGCCTCAGACGGTCCCTCATCTGAAGAGTGGGTCCAGCTCCAGTCTCCCTCGTGTCCGTCTGTCCGTCTGTGAGAGTCGGATCTCTCCTTCACTGGAACTCCTCCAGGTTTCTACGCTTTTTTCCCAAAGAGGTTTTTTTTGTAGTTTTTCCTGGCCGAGAAGGAGAGTCTAAGGACAGAGGACCCTGGGACATCGTCCCTCGCCACCACAGACATTGTCTGACTCCATCGCCACCACAGACATTGTTGATTCATTTCTCCCTGTGGCCCTCAGAGGCAACTGTTGTTGTGATTTTGGGCCTTACAAAAATAAATTGATTTGATTTGATTTGATTCTTATCCGTTTTCTTTTCTTTTCTGGCCGAAACGACCCCAATTTTGACCCCCTGAACGTAAACAAAGAGTAAAAAAAAAATTACCCAAAATTCAGGATCGGTGAAAAAAATATTTTTTGGGTGTCTAGAAATATAAATTACGCAAAATGACTCACTAGCGCTACCTACAATTTCAAAAAATCTTAAAAATATGACGGTCACTCCAAAAAATAGACCATGTAAGGACATGTAAAAAATTATATTTTGACCCCGCCTAAATCATACAGGGAGTCGGCCATATTGAATCAAACACGGCAAAGACAAAAGTGCACCTCGTCGTACATTTGGCATCTCCTCCTACAGTTTTCATTGAAAACACTTTAGATTTGGCCACAAGACACAAAACCCAATAACAATGAAATGTTATGAATATGAAGCTGATACGCTCATTATAGATGATATAGTCATTGTGATTTTTGGAAAATTAAAAAAGTCTTATATTAACGAGATATTTTTAATAGAGCCTTTGTGTATATTTCCAAGTTGAACGCAATAATATGCAAATGTAGAGGCTAGCTAATAAAATTAGATTTCAAAAATTTCATAAAACACTATTTATTTATCGTAGACAACTGAAAATATTTATGAGGGGGCAATCTGAGACCAGGCACAGTTTGAAAAAATTACGTCACTCTAGCTTGAGTTTTTATAGCTTTGAGTGTTTATTTACTAAATGCTAATCCACGGCTAGCTGCTCTCCATTCATTTAATAGCTTAGCATTAGCTCGACATTAGCTACTAACCATGCATTCCTATGGGTGCTGCTGTTAGCTTCACGCTATGCTATTGTAGCCCGGGTCATTTTGTAGTCCCATTCCATTTTTGTAGTTCCTCCTTTTTATTTTGTCTTCCTGTTGCTTCCTTGGTGCAAAGTGTCGCGAGATTTGGTAGCGCTCCCGCAGGAACTCTCGCAGGAGCGCTACCAAATCTCAAGATACTTCGGCGCTCATTGCCATGATTACGTTCGCTCCTCAGCTCTGTGTGTATAAATTATATATATATTATATATGTATATTAATTATACATACTATATATATATATATATATATATATATAATTTATATATAGATTATAAATATAAATCTATAAATTAATTATATATATATATAAATTATAAATATTATAATATATATATAATTATAACGTATATATATAATTATAATATATATGTATATATATATATTACTATATATATATATATATATATATATATATATATTACTATATATATATATATATATACACACGCGGCCGTGAAAATGTTCCATGAAGTAGTGTAAAAGTTTGTGCTGTTCGTGAGGTAGAGGTGACCTAGGCGGGGGGATTAGAGGTGTGCTCTTCACGGTGGCTCTATGGGTTCTGTTAGCTTCACGCTATCCTGTGCTAACGTTAGCTTTTGGCTATGCCAAAAGCCCTGGATGTTTTAGTCTTTTAAAAACACATTATTACATCGCTATGGGTTGGCGCCAACAGGTATAGCATTGGGTTGTAACGCAGGGGACCAGGGTTCAAATCTAAGCTAAGATGCAAAGTGTTTGTTCTCATAAACTAGAATAATAATTAGAGGAAGGAAGGAGGAAGGTGCACAAAGTCACAAACGCTGATGTGTGTGACCTGGATGCTTAAATAGTTTAGCCACAGGAAGAGGTGTGGTCCTGCTCCAAAACTTAAGATAATAATCTTATCTGAATTTCTTGCCATTTTAAACAAAAAAGCCAATGACAGCATACATCTAGCTGCAGGCATGTTACCGTGGCAACATGACAAACACTGCCATAGACTTACATGCGTTTTGGATTACAGGCATTTTGAATGGGATTAGATTTACTTTGTACTTTGTCATTAACAGTTGAAATTAGGCACTTACTCTCCACATCACACTGAACATAAAAGCCAGTGGGGACTTTATCTTGAACCGTGCAGTTGTGAAAATGTTGAATGAAGTAGTATACAGTTTGAACTGTTTGTGAGGAAGGGGTGATGTAGGCGGGGGATTAGAGGTGTGCTCTTTGCGGTGGCAAGTACCCCGCGGTCGCAAGGGGGGCGAGGGCCTTTATCATTGCGTGCGGCTTTATAGGCCATAGGCTGTAGCCTGTATCGTTCAAGTTCGCTACACCTGTCACAAGACTAAAAAAATACTTCAAATATAAAATTATCATTGTACCATTAGCTCATGACCAAAGGTTCTCCACTCGGATCGCGCCAGTTTTTTTACGGCGATAACTTAAATGCGGAACTATATTCTCAGCCTGATAGCGCAATATCCCTACGCCTGAATCATTCCGCCTCTGAATCAGCCAATCAGATGAGAGTTACAACAACAAATACTATGCTCTTAGTGTCCTTGTCCTCGTGCACTTGGATGCCAACTGCCATAAAAAACAACAACGACAACAGTTTGGATATTACGGCAACATAGAGGAACGCCTCGGTCCGTATGACGGGGAAGAAGAAGAGGAAGCGTGACCTGGTCGGTGACGGTATGAACAGCGGGGAGGACTCCCCTGGAGCCACTGATCCTGTGCAGCGTAGGGCGTCTTCTTGCTCGTCTATGGAGGGCTCTCTCAGTGAGGAGCAGGGCGGGGGGGTTGCAGATGTCGGGGATGTGAGTTCAGAGTGTAAGGTGTTCATAAAGCTCGCGCAGGATAATGCGTCCTTTAAGGGGTGGGATCCGATGGCGTTGACAAGGAGCCTGACTGTAGCTGTGGGAGTGGTCAAGCATGCGAGTGTCCTTAGGGATGGCTCGCTGCTGGTTGTGTGCAAGGACGTGGCTCAGCAAAGGAAGGCGATTGAAGCTAAGTGTCTGGGGGGGAAGGACATTCTTGTGTCTGATGCTGTAAGAGGCACGGTCAGGGGAGTTATAGTAGGCGTCCCTACGACGACATCTGTGGATGACATAAAGGAGAATTTGACTGGAGCTAAGGTGGTGGATGCTAGGCGGTTGAAGATGACCCGGGATGGGGTAAGGTGTGACAGCCTGTCGATAATGATTAGATTTGAAGGTGGGATCCTGCCTCGTGTGGTGTGCGTTGGGTACATGCGCTATGGCGTACGCCCATATGTTCTGCCGCCCCTGCGTTGCTTCAAGTGCTAGCGCTTTGGGCATATTGCAGCGGTCTGTAGAGGGAAGCAGAAGTGTGGTAAATGTGCAGGAGACCACGAGTATGGGAAGTGTGACGACGGAGCAAAACTCAAGTGCTGTAACTGTGGGGGAGAGCATAGCTCTGCCTACGGGGGATGCGTGTTCAGCAAGAGGGCTGCTGGGGTGCAAAAAGTTAGAGCCTCTCAAGGCATATCCTACGCGGATGCGGTCAAGAAGGTGTCTGGTAGTCAGGTGACGGTGGATGCAGTGGGGGCTGCCAGTGCTGCTGGTGTCCTAGGCGACAGGGGAGGGGGCAGCGTTGCCCGCGGCCAGGGGGAGGTCCCCACTGGGATGCCTGTGAGTGTGGCTTCCACGGGCAGAGGCCCTGTGGGTGCGGAGGATGTACTGGTTGTGAAGAGGAAAGATTTCTTCCTCTTTATAGTGGAAGTGATTAACTGTACTGGGCAAACCAAGAAGAGATCCGAAAAGACTAAGATCATCGCTAAGGCTGCAGGGAAGTACTTTGGAGCTGGGGGCCCCGAGTGGACGGAGATAGAGGATGCGCTGCGGGAGGGCGCCCTGCCCCATTTTGGCAGTGGGAGTGGGGGGGCTCCCGATGCGCCGTCAGGTTCCGGGGGCTCATAATGGCGGTGGTTGTCTTGCAATGGAATGCGCGTAGTCTTCGTGCTAATGGCCAGGAATTTAAGCATTTTGTCTCTACCTTGTTGAACAAGCCTCACGTTATGTGCGTGCAGGAGACTTGGTTACGACCTAGGTGGGGTTTTGGGATACAAGGGTATGTGTGTGTTAGGAATGATAGGGAGCAGGGTAGAGGCGGAGGTGTGGCTGTGTTTGTCCGAGATGACCTAAATTACGTTGTTGTCAGTGTGAGTAAAGCGCCGGAGGCCCTGGCGGTGAGGGTCTGGCTGGGTGGTGAAGCTGTTACTGTGGTTAACCTTTATAATCCGTGTGGTGAGTTAACGTTAGAGTCCTTACATAGTGTCGGTAAGGATGTTCGGGGAAAGGCCGTGTGGTGTGGGGATTTTAATGCGCATAGCGCTTTGTGGGGCGGTAGTGGTACCGATAGGTATGGGCAGGTGGTAGAGGGTTTTATCAATCAAAGGGAGTTGGTTTGTCTGAATGATGGGGGTGGGACCCGCTATGATATGGGGACCGGTGCGGAAAGTGCAATAGATCTTACACTTGTGTCCAAGGAGTTAGCTGGTGTTTGTAGTTGGGAGGTTCTTGGTAATCTTTCTTTTGGTAGCGATCACTATCTAGTCCGCACCGTGATTGGCTTTGGGAGCTGTGTGGTCAGGGGGACGAGGATCCAGAGGTGGCAGTTGGCAAGGGCGAACTGGGGGGCTTTCCTGGGGAAAGCTGATGATGGTTCTAGGGTTCTGCAGGAAGGAGGATTGACTCAAGTGGATGATCTCAATAGTGCAATTGTCTCGCTCATCACGCAGTCAGCGGTAGGCACGATTCCTAAGAGTGGTGGTAGTGGACATAGGAAGCAGGTGCCGTGGTGGACTGAAGCATGTGGTCATGCTGTTAGGGCGAGAAATGCGGCGTTTCGCCGGCTAAGGGTTGCCCACACTGAGGGTGCCCTCATTGACTACAAGAGGGCCCGCGCTGTTGTGCGGAAAACTGTGAGAACGGCCAAGAGTGCCTATTGGAGGCGGTATTGTTCCAAAATTGGGAGAGAAACGCGTCTCGGGGATGTTTGGGGGATGATTAGGCGGATGCATGGGGTTGAGCGCCGTCACGGGACCCCGGTCCTAATACTGAATGGTGTTGAAGCAGTCAGCGACGTTGACAAAGCTGAACTGTTGGCCAGCACCTTTGTGTCGGTGCACAGCTCTGACATTCTCTCACCTGCGGAAAGGCACTACAGGGAGAGTACTTTGGCCCAGAATTCTGAGCTGATTGGGCACCAGCCTTCGACTCAAGATGACCTTGACCTTCCGTTTAGTTTGTTTGAGCTAAGGAGAGCACTTTCTAAGGCGAAACAGACAGCCCCGGGTAAAGATGAGGTGTGCTATGACATGCTCTCTCATTTGACTGATGACACGCTTGGGCTAGTCCTGGGTCTTTTCAACCGTGTTTGGGATTCAGGTTGTGTTCCATCTGCGTGGAAACAGTCTACGGTGGTGCCGGTTCTGAAGCCGGGTAGGCCAGCGTCTGACCCTTCAAGTTATAGGCCGATTGCCTTGACATCGCAGCTCGGGAAAACGATGGAGCGCATGGTTACCGAGCGGTTGGATTACTTCTTGGAGAGTCAGGGTTTGCTTCCCGCGCACCAGAGTGGTTTCCGTAGGGGCAGGAACACCATGGATTCCGTGTTGTGTTTGGAATCTGATATCCAGCTGGCCAGGGCTCAGAAAGAAAAGGTTATTGCGGTGCTCTTTGATGTGGAGAAGGCGTACGATATGGTTTGGAAGGATGGGCTCCTCATTAAGCTGCGGAAGTGTGGTGTGAAGGGTAAACTGTTTAACTGGGTCCGGAGCTTTCTGTCTGGCCGGCGTATCCAAACCAGAGTGGGCGCTGCTTACTCTGGGGTCTATGGGGTGGAGAATGGGATCCCGCAGGGGAGTGTGTGTAGCCCTATCTTGTTCAATGTTATGATTAAGGACATCTTTGACGACGTGGATGGGTCTGTTGGGAGGAGCCTTTATGCTGACGATGGCGCTCTATGGGTGAGAGGGAGGAATCTCCGGTTTTACGAGGCGAAACTGCAAAGGGCAATACAGCAGGTGGAGCAGTGGACCCTGAAGTGGGGGTTTAAACTGTCCGTACGGAAGTCTCAAGTGATCTGTTTCTTCAATGGGCATAGGGACGTCTCCCTTCGACTGCATGGGCAGGTGCTCGAACAGGTCAGGGAGGTGAGGTTCTTGGGGGTCACCTTTGACGAGAGGCTTAGTTGGCGTCGGCACATTGATGAGGTCAGTGGTAAATGCAAAAGGGTGAATAACTTGCTTCGTTGTCTATCCGGCCAGGACTGGGGGGCCAGCAGAAGGTCGCTCCTGGGTATTTATCGGGCCGTCATGAGGGCGGCTATTGATTATGGCTGTATAGCCTACATGTCTGCGGCTGAGACTAACTTAAAGAAGCTTGATGTGGAGCAAGCCCAGGCCTTGCGCATCTGCTGTAGGGCTTTTAGGACCTCCCCTGTCTCGGCGCTGCAGGTTGAGTTGGGGGAATTGCCGTTACGGCTCCGGAGGCTAGAACTTCTGTTGGCTTACTGGGTGAATGTGCAAGGTCATACGAGCTCTCACCCGGTGAGGGACTTTCTCAGGGTTGATGGGGGGCAGAGTGAGGCTGGCGGTATGGTTTTCAGCCAGGTAGGAAATGCGAAGGCGCGGCTTGCGGGGGTTGGTGATCTGCGTGTGAGCCCGTCGGTGGCTTTGTCTGCTATAGCTCCGTGGAAGTTTGTCACGGCTCCTGTTGATGTTAGCTTGCATGGCAAGCTTAGAGGAGTCGCTGGGAGGGCACCGCAGTTTGCCGTTCAAGCGCTCATCGATAAGCACTCAGGTGATGTGTTTATTTATACCGACGGGTCTAGGGATCCTGAGAGTGGGCGTACTGGCGCCGCTTATTTTGTGCCTGACCTGGGGCTGGCGGTCAAGAAGAGGTTGACAGATCGCCTTTCTGTTTTCACGTCGGAACTTATAGCGATACGGTTGGCGTTGGAATGGGCGGAATCTGCTTTGCAGTGTTGCGGCATTGTGGTGGCCTCTGACAGCCTTTCTGCATTGCAAAGCATTAAATCTGGGAAATCGGATTGCAGACAGGATGTGTTGAATGGCATCTTCTGTCTGATGCTCTCCCTGTCCAGGAAGGATGTGAGGGTTTCCTTCATTTGGGTCCCTGCGCATGTGGGGGTGGATGGTAACGAAATGGCTGATGCACTGGCTAAACGTTCCCTTCGGCGGCCATCAATTGATGTGGCGGTTGAGTTGGGCAAGTCTGAAATCAAGCCCGTTATCAAGAGTCATGTGGTCGGCCTTTGGCAGGAATTTTGGAGCCACTGTGTTACTGGACGGCATCTCTATCACGTACAGGGTAGTGTGGGTCCTTGCAGGTCTATGGGCAGGAACGCGTGGGAGGAAAGGGCCTTCGCCCGCATGAGGATTGGCCATACTGGACTCAATTGGTCACTGAGTAGGATAGGCAAACATCCGACCGGTCTGTGTGGTCACTGTCGGGTGCCAGAGACTGTCGAGCATGTGCTGATTTGCTGTGAGGCTTATGATAGGGAAAGGGCCGGGTTGGCCTTGTGGTTTTGGAATAATGGGCGGGAGTTCAATCTGCGGAACGTTCTGGCGATCCAGTCACAGGGTTTGTGTCAGGCTGTGGTTGCTTACTTATGTAGCACAGGGCTGGGTAAACGTTTATAGAGGTGGGGGGTGTTGGAGACTGAGCCGAGGATGAGGAGCAAGAGGATGTTCTAACGCGCTTGGGCTTCATGGGCTTAGAAACGCCAAAGTGATGGAAGAAGGACTTCTAAAGGATAAAACGACAAAGACGTCCCATGACCTCATGGGCTTTGTAAAACAACAAAGATGTCCCATGATCTCATGGGCTTTGTACTTCCAAAGCACCGAACGTCAAAGAGGGCGAGGAAGATGAAGAAGAGTCTCCCTGGAATAAAGCCGGTCACAAAGACATATCATGACCTCATGGGCTTTGTAACACCAAAGCAATGGAAGGAGTACTTTTACGGACTATGACAGTCTGAGGACTACGAAAAGTCTGAGGAATAAAGTCTGGCGGTAATGCAACAATTGGATGCCAACCGCCATAAAACAACAACAACGACAGAGTCTGAGGACTACGACAAAGTCTGAGGAATAAAGTCTGGCGGTAATGCAACACTTGGATGCCAACCGCCATAAAACAACAACAACAACAACAACAACAACAATGGAAGGAGTTCTTTTACGGACTACGACAGTCTGAGGACTACGAAAAGTCTGAGGAATAAAGTCTGGCGGTAATGCAACAATTGGATGCCAACCGCCATAAAACAACAACAACAACAACAACAACAACAACAACATAAAAGATGCTCCCGTGGAGCGGCATGTTGTCTCTCGAGCCGATAGAAAACACTATGAAAATATGGATAACACACACATTTCATCGGTAGAAAAAGAACAAACACAGCCACAGACTGTTGTCCGCTGGAGGAAGCTGTTGTCCGCTGGAGGAAGCTGGTGACTTGTGCTCGGAAGTGAATAGAAATCGATGGAATAGGCCGCGCGTTAGCGGCAGCTGTTTGTGTACACAATGATGACTTCGCCAAACAAAACTATCCTACGTCTTCTGTGGCTTCTTCGGACGGAAATCTTTCTCATTTTCTGGAAAGTAACAAGCCAGGCTTTCACCCTACATGCTATAGACGTTTCACCCTACATGCTATAGACGTTTCACCCTACATGCTATAGACGTTTCACCCTTCATGCTATAGACTTTTCACCCTACATGCTATAGACGTTTCACCCTACATGCTATAGACGTTTCACCCTACATGCTATAGACTTTTCACCCTACATGCTATAGACGTTTCACCCTACATGCTATAGACGTTTCACCCTACATGCTATAGAAAAGCAAAACAGTCGGTATGTGGGCAGCATGGCGAGGGTGAGAAGGTGAATCTACCACATCAACTCTGCCACCTTCTCCCAAACGACTGAGATCTACCACAGATGTAAAGACAAAATCATCTAAAAAGTCAAGCGATGTACTTCCTGCAGTTTGCATCATTTGCAGAAGGTTGATCGCTGTATCAAAGAGGCTCACAAGACAAAGAAAGATAAATTGGTCCAAGCTGAAACTTTAACTGCTGGTGAGTAGATTATATATTGATTCTTGCATGTGTGTTTTCTCTTGCTCGTGGTAAATAGGACTAATCACAGTGAAATAAGTTGGCCAAAATATACATAGATAAGATAAGATAAGATAATCCTTTATTGTCCCACATGGGGACATTTCATTGATGCAACGCAGGAAGATCCAGAGGTAGATACAGAATAAAAGAACAGATCTCTATAGGAATATGTGCCTAGTTTATGACATGTAGGTGTAGATGTAATGTACGTAAGACTGTATGATGATGTGAGTTGAATAAAAAGGCAATACAACTTTTGCGATTGTTTACTGATTGTGCTCACCCTTGATTGAAATTCTTTTACTTCTCCTTTACTAGGAAGTTTGGTCAAAGCAGCTGAATCAAGAGCAGATGAATCCATCCTGATGTGTACCAGAGGTAAAAATTGTGTTGCCATTGAAGGCACCTCTATCACAAGAGGTGTTACAAAGAATACACAAGCTTTCTGACAAAGAAGACAAGTGATGAAAGGTAACATTTTGGTAATCAAATAAAATATATATATTTCCATATATTTAGATAAATTCATAATTTAATTGAAAATGATTGTAATGACTACACGATAATTTTAAAGACGTTTGAATCAAAGCAAATTTCTGTTTGTAGTGAGCTAGTATATTTCAATCACTGACCAATCACTGCATTTCCTTGCTTTATACAGGTGACCTAAAGTCTGGGAGTACGGCGATGCATATACAGTATTCTGTGACACTGTCATCCGGACACGACTGATTGAAAATTAGGAAATCCTCAGAATGAAGAAGCTCTTGTCCCTGTTCCAGAAATTCATCAAAAAACACCCTGGTCATGGAAGTTACCGGTAATTAAATTATTCTTATTGTTTATGAAAGAAAACAATAGAAGATCAGATAAACATCACAGCTATGTTTATTCATGAAATCTCATTCAAGATCAAACCAATCCTGTTAGCTACAGGAGTCTACATATTTCCATTCATTTTGTTTATTTATACAGGGAAAACCCAGTGAGAAAAGTGGTTACCCTGTTAAAACACAACACAAAATAAACAACAAACATAGGATACTAAAACACAAATAAAATAATAATTCTAAAACTAAAACACAAATAAAATAGTAATCTATCAATACTTATGAATTTCTATTCCTTGTCTAATTTTTACAGATCCGATCTTCTGAAGAAGAGATTACAGCGAGACTTCCCACAGCTGAATATTCACAAACCACCAAGAAGAAACCTGAGTGAAATGGTTTCCACAGAGACGACAGGACTTCTCCACCAGGATTTTTCAACTGAAACTGATATGTCAGTTTCTGAGATGCCATGTAGTGATGGAGAAATGGTGCCAGAAAGTGGTAAAGATGCAGCACTGTGAGAGCTCTCAAGGACAGTTTACAGTGCAGGTGTATTACTGAAACAAGCGGTCAAGAGTGCCCCTAGTATGGATGAAACAAGCGGTCAAGAGTGCCCCTAGTATCACTGAAACAAGCGGTCAAGAGTGCCCCTAGTATGGATGAAACAAGCGGTCAAGAGTGCCCCTAGTATCACTGAAACAAGCGGTCAAGAGTGGCCCTAGTATGGATGAAACAAGCGGTCAAGAGTGCCCCTAGTATGGATGAAACAAGCGGTCAAGAGTGCCCCTAGTATCACTGAAACAAGCGGTCAAAAGTGCCCCTAGTATGGATGAAACAAGCGGTCAAGAGTGCCCCTAGTATCACTGAAACAAGCGGTCAAAAGTGCCCCTAGTATGGATGAAACAAGCGGTCAAAAGTGCCCCTAGTATGGATGAAACAAGCGGTCAAGAGTGCCCCTAGTATCACTGAAACAAGCGGTCAAAAGTGCCCCTAGTATGGATGAAACAAGCGGTCAAAAGTGCCCCTAGTATGGATGAAACAAGCGGTCAAAAGTGCCCCTAGTATGGATGAAACAAGTGGTCAAAAGTGCCCCTAGTATGGATGTAAATTGGCCTCCTACATCAGAGGATCTAAATGTTTCCTCTGCCAGAAAGATTGTGCCAATTGAACTTTATAACTTACTAGCTTGGTGTGTAGGTGCTAGTGATAAATTGACATTGTCTAACATGGTAAATGTATCCGAGGAGGTTGATCTTTGTTTACTGTCAATTTGCCAAGATATATATTTGTCCTCAAAAGGTAAAAATCAAACCAGTCCAATGTCATGGCCTCATGTTAATGTTGTACTTACACATTTTGACATCAATCATACTTATATCATTCCTCTGTTTGTATGTATATCCTATTCTGCAGAAAGTTTGCCTTATACTAGATCGAAAGATACACATGTTAATTAGCCTGTTTATCACGATGTAAATACTGCTTTTATGATTGTAATTATTCATATTGTTCATATTGTAAATACATTACATAAAATTATATCCGTTCTATAGAATAAAACCTTTACCAATAGCCTATGTTTTCTTTCTTCAAATGGGCAACTGGTGTTGAAAGGGTTAAAATACTACTTTTAGATTATGTTTTTATAGTGTAGTATGAATCAAGACTAGAGAATTTGTAATTGTTGAAGCATTCAGTTGAATACTAAATGTGGAGTAAGAGTTTTCAAGTGCGTAACGATAACATGCAAAATTGTTAAAACTGTTTTTTTAACTTACATTTGCACATAAACTAAAGCACCCAGAGTCTCACCACTTTACATCCTTCAAGAAAGTAGTTATGTCTCTGAGAATCTGAATTTCTGAAGTAATGAATCAAAGAATGAAAAAAATAAGAAGGTATGAAGATGGGTGTACAGCCCAATTTGTCACATATTTGGGTAAACTGGCAACTTTGACACCTATTTTCTCAAATACTGGCAGAAATCATGCGGAGAACTTTTTCCCCCAGCTCAAGTACATCTTTGAGATTGGAAAACCACTTTTGAAAAGTAGTCTTGATGTGGTGGAGCGAAATTCATTTTCTAGCCACATTCTGAGTTACAGCCTATGGCCTACATCTAGGAGATGAATTAGAATAGTTTAAAGAGGGTGGGAGGGAGGGGCACGAAAATCACGAACACAGGTGTGTGTGATCTGGATGATTAAATAGTGTTGCCGCAGGAAGGGGCGTAGGAAGGGGCGTGGTCCTGCTCCCGAACTTAAGATAACAAACTTATCTCCATTTCACTAGCAAGGACCACGACCCCAGATACGATGCAAGGTGTTTATTGGCAGGGGAGAAACATGAACAACACGAATGTACGAAGTTAATGCCGTTTTGGGTCTTCTTGCGATGAGGGCTGAAGGCTCCCGGGCCTTGATACCCCCAAAAGAAGCTTAACGAGGCAGTGCGGATTGGCAGAATGGAGGACGAGGAGGTAATGGTGTGTGTAGACCTGGAAAGTCATGGAGAACCAGTGCTCCACGATATAATGAGGCGGTCAACGACGCCTTAACTGGAGGCAGATGTGGCAGCGCCAATGTGGGAAAAGTTTGGTAGGAAATGTGGGGACCAGGCGTGGAACGACTTTAAGTAAAGGATGAACCAGATCCTGAGTCCTGCTGGGAAGTGCCACTTGACGACCAGTGCACAAGGTCTGGACGGATTGCAAAGGGGCTCGGAATAGATCGTGTTACCACAGTAGTCCTGCTGTTTTAGGGGAAGACTTGAGCGTTAGTTGGAGGTCCTTGATGCCGGGGTGAGGAGAACTATTGTGGACAAGACGGCCTCTGAGCAGGGGAACGCGCCTGAAGAGACGTCGATGCCACTCGGGTAGGCTTGAGTACTTGCAATGTGACTGGTAGTCGAAGGTGAATGGGAAGTAATTAGTTAAGGTTAAACGTGGTGAGGGTAGAACGAAGCCATGATGGAAGGAACGTTAACGGAGCTGGATGGTCTAGGAGGACTGAAGCACCTGAAGCGGAGCTTATGTGTGAAACGTGGTAGCTGAGGTTGGAGGAACTGGGGTCGATGATGTTCCACCTCGGTGGTAAATGTTCTGAATGTATTTGTTGATGATACAGGGTCATCGGACTGGACGGCCATGAACATGAATGGCCCGACAGGAAGACAGCAATCCTTATAGCATTGGTCTTAAAGAACCCCCAAACCGGCTGATAGAACGGTGTATCAAAGTGCAGCAGCAACTTGATGGACTGGATGAGAATGACGACACTTTGGAGTGATGAACCGAAGACGTTAGGGTCGGGAGGTGGGAGATGCAGGGCTTATCCCAAGGGAATGATCGGCATGGTAAAGTTGGTATAACCAGCTGCTGTTTGGAGGACTCCAAAACATGGCGGACCGGCATCCCGGTGCCCGAAGGGGGAAGAGGCGGCATCCCGGTGCCCGAAGGGGGAAGAGGCGGCATCCCGGTACCCGAAGGGGGAAGAGGCGGCATCCCGGTGCCCGAAGGGGGAAGCGGCGGCATCCCGGTGCCCGAAGGGGGAAGAGGCGGTATCCCGGTGCCCGAAGGGGGAAGAGGCAGCATCCCGGTGCCCGAAGGGGGAAGCAGCAGCATCCCGGTGCCCGAAGGGGGAAGAGGCGGCATCCCGGTGCCCGAAGGAGGAAGAGGGGGCATGAGGGAAGAGGGGGCATGAGGGAAGAGGCGGCATGAGGGAAGAGGCTGCATGAGGGAAGAGGCTGCATGAGGGAAGAGGCTGCATGAGGGAAGAGGCTGCATGAGGGAAGAGACGGGAAGAGGCTGCATGAGGGAAGAGCGAAGAGGCTGCATGAGGGAAGAGCGAAGAGGCTGCATGAGGGAAGAGCGAAGAGGCTGCATGAGGGAAGAGCGAAGAGGCTGCATGAACCTCACGTAAGGAGGAGACATGGCATCCCGGTGCCGGGGGGAAAAGGGGGGGGGTTGACCAGAAAGTTGACCTGGCATCCCAGTGCCGAGGGGGGAAATAAAGTAGACCTGGCATCCCGGTGCCGAGGGGGGAAATAAAGTAGACCTGGCATCCCGGTGCCGAGGGGGGAAATAAAGTAGACCTGGCATCTCGGTGCCGAAGGGGGAAATAAAGTAGACCTGGCATCCCGGTGCCGAGGGGGGAAATAAAGTAGACCTGGCATCCCGGTGCCGAGGGGGGAAATAAAGTAGACCTGGCATCCCGGTGCCGAGGGGGGAAATAAAGTAGACCTGGCATCCCGGTGCCGAGGGGAGAAAGACAGTCGACCTGGCATCCCGGTGCCGAGGGGGGAAAGAAAGTAGACCTGGCATCCCGGTGCCGAGGGGGGAAAGAAAGTAGACCTGGCATCCCGGTGCCGAGGGGGGAAAGAAAGTAGACCTGGCATCCCGGTGCCGAGGAGAGAAGGGGGAAAAGAAAGTAGACCTGGCATCCCAGTGCCGAAGGGGGAAAGAAAGTAGACCTGGCATCCCGGTGCCGAGGGGAGAAGGGGGGAAAGAAAGTCGACCTGGCATCCCGGTGCCGAGGGGGGGTTAGAAAAGGGGGAAATAAGAGACCTGGCAACCCGGTGTCAGGAGAGCATGAGAGACAGAGGGGGGGGGGGGGGGGGAGATCTGGCATCCCGGTGCCGAGGGGGAGGGGTTTGGAAATGGAGGGAATAGAAAGACCTGGCATCCCGGTGTCAGGGGGAGCATAAGAGAGGGCATGAGGTAGAGATGTTTAGTAAAAGGTAGTGTTCATTGTTAGGGGGAAGGACGAAAAGGAGATCTGGCATCCCGGTGCCTGAGGGGGAGATATTTAGTAAAGGTAGTATTGACGGTTAGGGAGAAGGGCGAAAAGGAGGTCTGGCATCCCGGTGCCTGAGGGAGAAATATTTGGTAAAGGTAGAGTTCATGGTTAGGGGGAGGACGAGGAGGAGTTCTGGCATCCCGGTGCCTGGGGGAGAGAGCATGAGGGGGTAGAGAGCGAGCATGAAAGAGGGGGCATGAAGAAGAGACATACTTGTTCGGATTTGGTTTAATTTAGAAATAAATGAGAAAAAGTGAGGCCTAGTGATCCAGGAAGAGAAAATTGCAACCTTTCGCTGGATAAGAACGGGGCCTGGCATGAACCCGGCGAGAGGGAGGGAGAAGGAGGAAGGGGGAGAAAGAGAGCGCGGGTGAGCGGGAGCGAGGGTAAAGGACGGGAGGAAAAGGAATGGAAGGAATGAGGCTGGAACCTGGCGACGTAAAGCCAGAGGATAAAACGCTGGAACCTGGCGACGTGAAGCCAGAGATGAAACGCTGGAACCTGGCGACGTAAAGCCAGAGATGAAACGCTGGAATCTGGAGACGTAAAGCCAGAGATGAAACGCTGGAACCTGGCGACGTGAAGCCAGAGATGAAACGCTGGAATCTGGAGACGTAAAGCCAGAGATGAAACGCTGGAACCTGGCGACGCGGTGCCCGAGGATGAAATGCCGGAACGTGACAACGCAGTGCCCGAGGATGAAATGCCGGAACGTGGCAACGCGGTGCCAGAGGATGAAATGCCGGAACGCCCGAGGATAAAGTGCCGGAACGTGGCAATGCGGTGCCCGAGGATAAAATGCCGGAATGTGACGACGCAGTGCCCGAGGATTTAATGCCGTAACGTGGCAACGTGGTGCCTGAGGATACGCGGTGCCCGAGGATAAAATGCCGGAACGTGACAACGCGGTGCCAGAGGATAAAATGCCGGAACGTGGCAACGCAGTGCCCGAGGATTTAATGCCGTAACGTGGCATTGTGGTGCCTGAGGATACGCGGTGCCCGAGGATAAAATGCCGGAACGCCCGAGGATAAAATGACGGAACGCCCGAGGATAAAATGCGGGAACGTGGCAACGCGGTGCCCAAGGATGGAAACGTTAGAACCTGGTAAAGACTGTAACCGAAGCTATAAGCTGGCGACTTTGAGTCAGACCGAAACGCGGTAACGGGATGAAATGCTGGAACCTGGCAACGCAGAGCTTGAGGATAAAAACACTAGAACTTGGCAACGCAGTGCTCGAGGATAAAATGCTGGAACCTGGCACGCCAAGCCAGAGGGTAAACCGCAGGAACCTGGCGACGTAGCCAGAGGATAAAACGCAGGAACCTGGCGACGCAGTGCCAGAGGATAAAACGCAGGAACCTGGCGACGCAGTGCCAGAGGATAAAACGCAGGAACCTGGCGACGCAGTGCCAGAGGATAAAACGCAGGAACCTGGTGACGCAGTGCCACAGGATAAAACGCAGGAACCTGGCAACGCGGTGCCGGAGGATACAACGCAGGAACCTGGCGACGCAGTGTCAGAGGATAAACCGCAGGAACCTGGCAACGCAGTGCTAGAGGATAAAACGCAGAACCTGGCAACGCAGTGCTAGAGGATAAAACACAGAACCTGGCAACGCAGTGCTAGAGGATAAAATGCAGAACCTGGCAACGCAGTGCTAGAGGATAAAACGCAGAACCTGGCAACGCAGTGCTAGAGGATAAAACGCAGAACCTGGCGACGCAGTGCTAGAGGATAAAACGTAGAAACCTGGCGACGCAGTGCCGGAGGATAAACCGCAGGAACCTGGCAACGCAGTGCTAGAGGATAAAACGCCGAACCTGGCAACGCAGTGCTAGAGGATAAAAACGCAGAACCTGGCAACGCAGTGCCAGAGGATAAAACGCAGAACCTGGCAACGCAGCGCTAGAGGAAAAAAACGCAGAACCTGGCAACGCAGTGCCAGAGGATAAAACGCAGAACCTGGCAACGCAGTGCTAGAGGATAAAACGCAGAACCTGGCAACGCAGTGCCAGAGGATAAACCGCAGGAACCTGGCAACGCAGTGCTAGAGGATAAAACTATGTAACTTGGCGACACGGTGCCAGAAGATTAACGATGGGGAAGGAGAGGAGAGGGGAGAGATGGCAGGGTATTTATTTATTTATTTTTTTTTTTTAAATATACGTTTTCATTATTATTTTATAATAAACATACATACGTTGTATGTATTTATTTATTGTTATTTTGAGCGATGCGGGAGGGGTGAGCGAGTAAGGTGAATTAATTACTTGAAAGAGGTGAGAGAGTCTGGCTCCAAGGCTCGAGTGATGGGCAGCTCGGTGCGGAAGGAAGGAGACAACGGAGGAGGAAGGAAACGACAGAGGAGGAAGGAGACAAGGGTGAGGATACTTTACCTGGAGGAGTAAAGTAGTGTAGCCGCAGGAAGGGGCGTAGGAAGGGGCGTAGGAAGGGGCGTGGTCCTGCTCCCGAACTTAAGATAACAAACTTATCTCCAGATAAATCCACGTCTCAGAATGTTCAGACACAGGGACTTGAGCATGATTTACAGAAACGGCCTCGAGGCAGGAAACAAATACAGCAAAAACAGTGGAGATTGTTCTGTGTTTGAGACGTGGATTCACTTCTCTTCTCTGGAGGTCTGGTGTGAACTACAACCGGACGGAGGGTCACGTCGTACGGCGGCGCTTCTGGAGTAAGGTGCATAAGGGTCCAGATCCGCCCCCTGCCACGCCCCTAAAAGAGAGAAGAATATCACCCCCAACATGCCACATATCGCAGTGATCAGAGCAGAATCCAACGACCAGAGCTTAATCAAAGCGCAAATACCGTATTTTCAGGACCATAAGTCGCACCTTTTTTCATAGTTTTGGTCGGGGTGCGACTTATACTTATATTTATACTTATATACTTA